>NC_092292.1:19386495-19986495 GCF_036320965.1 Panulirus ornatus
TATTTTTTGTAAAGATACGATAGAAACTATAAAGATGAAAAGTCAGATAATAACATACAGATAAGAAGTCTCATCTACTGAAAGACAGTGCCAGCCAATGACACCACTGTGGTAACCTCAGTGGCAAATGTTGACTGATGTGCCACCCACTGACACCCCTGTGGTGCATGAAGTGGCAAATTTTAGATGGTGGGCCACCTAATGATACGACAGTGGCGATGAAAGTGGTAGATTCCAAATGGTGTTCAATTCTAAGCGTCTGGAATATCAAGCCGAGAGGAATGCATTCCACAATGATATAACCACACAACAGTACTTCATCTGTCTGTCTTGTGGAGAGTTAATTACCCTATCACGCCTCTCACAGTACTGAAGAAACAATATAATCTACGTCCGGGTAAATTTGTATTGGCTTTCGTTATATGTACATCAATAGTCTTTCATATTTCTTTTAAGAAGTTCGATGCAAATTCAAATCTACATAAGAGTGAGTGAGAAGGCGGTTAACTGTGCCAGCGGATGCCACAGAAACGAGACAGTGGCTCAACACCAGGGCTTCCTGATAGAGAGAGAGAGAGAGAGAGAGAGAGAGAGAGAGAGAGAGAGAGAGAGAGAGAGAGAGAGAGAGAGAGAGAGAGAGAGACACCCACCATATCCACTTCATTATGACGTTCCACAAAACCTGTGTATTTGAGAGATGTTCTTCGCGCGCGAGAAACGAAGACGGTGCCGCTGTGTCCGCTCTGTAGGTGGTGACAGCGAGCCACAGGAGGAGGGAGGGAGGGAGTGTGTACCAGCCATCCACACCCTCCACTACCCCTCTCGCGGTGCCAGCTTAAAGGTTGGTCATGGGATATTCAGGAAGGTGCCGGGAACCGGCCATCTGATCCACCTGTGGGGTGGATGTGTTGGGGGATGTTGTTGGGAACGATTGTGATGATGATTTGTACAGGATGGTAGGTGAGTTGTGTGGTAGCAGGGACGCTGAAGTGACTGATTGACTATCTAACAATTGATGGTTAATCTGATCTTTAAGAACCGACAGTCTTTCATTCTCACAGTCACTTGGATAAGCTAACTGTGGGACATGAAGGACAACGAATCCTTACAGTGCAACTGTTATTATAAATACACTGTATCGTCTAGGAACAATATTCACAGTTGTTACAAAATCTTACGTTTTATTTACGTATTTCATCATAAAATCTAACTTACTACATTTGTAATATCCTATATATCTTTAAGTCATTCTGTGTCAATCTTTGATGTAAAGTTACTTTGAACTTGGTACTAGAGTTTTTTGAAATATGAGAAATCTAATATCTTGTAAACGACGGTGCGACCCTTGAGAACGACCCTTGGGCACGACGGAACGACCCTTGGGGAAGATTGCTTAGCCCCTGACTTAACCCTTAACACAGGTCGGGCCATCAGACTCAGGGGTCGTACCACATTTCTTACTGATCGCACCTTTGTTACAATGTCAATACATCAACGTCATCTTGGTCTCAACACCCAATACAGGTTTACAAGACCACAGTTCCCTTGCTCTGTCACAGTGTTACTGGTGTGTGTGTGTGTGTGTGTGTGTGTGTGTGTGTGTGCGAGCGTATGCGTGTACCTGCCCTTGAACTTGGCCTGTCGTCATTGCTTGGGGTGAGGGGAAGGGAGGGGCAGGAGGAGGCAGACAGTGTGCGTCAGGAATATTGATCGCCACAACTTAACCTAACCTAAACTTCCCCGGAAGTCCTGACTCACACGCTCAAAGCATCCATCTTCATGTTGACCATCTGATCTTAATGTTGACCACATCTATTCTATCTATAGTCCTATTAACTCATTTTCAACCTTATCCATTTCATTCGATCTTCTATGGCCTTACATTTTTATCTACAGTCGTATAATCTCTTACTATCTTGTTTGCTTATCTGTTTACTTATCAGTTTCCCGTGTCCTAGCCAAAGCAACGTGGCAGTAGATCATGTTGATGCATCAACAAAAAAAAAAAAGGTTTACACGCGAGCACAAAGTGAGGAACATCTGCATTTAATGCTAATGACCTGAGTGGATGGTTTATGTTAGATTTCGAAGAAGATAGTTTCTTCGAGACGCAAACGCTTTTGAAATAGATTTCTAAGTAGATGACTCATTAGGCACCAGCCCTTTAGATATGTGAGTAGGGTGATCTTTACGCGTCAGTTCTTTATAGTAGATTTGTAAGTAGGTGATCCTCCAGATGCTTACCTTTTAGAACAATTCTCTATGAACACATACACGGGGCTTCGAGTTACATCATCATGACTTCCCCCACATCAAACGTCATCATCAGATTATAACAGATGCTTCACGACACCGAAGCAAAACTCGACTGTTTGATCACGGGAGTCAGAGGAGGGGAGATCAGGAGAAGGGTGAAGAGGGGAGAGGTTAGAAGGGGAGGGGACGTTAGGGGAGATGGCTTTGGTATTTAAAGCGGTGGGTGATAAGTGGGTCTTCTGGTGGGTGCTGGGGGTGGCCTGCTGTGGTAGACACTGTGCTTGTGGGGTTAGGGAGGGTTGGGTCATACGTGGGGTTGCTGGGGTGGACGATATATTGGATGGTGACTGTAGTGAACCCCAGGGTGGGCTGGCCGGCGGTGGGTCCTGGGGTTGGATGGGCCAGTCGATACCTGGTCATCGGAATGAACTAGATAGTGGGTTGGGCAACGGTGGGTGCTGAGGTGGGCCACAAGGAGACCCCCCCCGTGGGGTGGGTTGGGGCAGCACTGGAAGATCCCCCCTTCTCGCCCCCCACATACGACACGTGTTTGCGGCTGCCGCTACCACGTGACGCAGCACGACATATTAAAAAGCACGAGCGGCGATTTTCTGCGTCGCGTGCAGCGAAAGTGCGTGCGTACGTCAGTCAGTTTTTTCTTTTTTTCTTTTTTGAGACGCTTTACGGAGGGCCAGGGAAATACGCAGAAGTGTACAGCGAGCAAGACGGGTCGTTTTTACGTCATGGTCGTCCTGGGGTGGCAGTGGTGGTGATGTCGGACACCATACCACTACCACCACTATTACCACCACCACCACTACCACCACCATTACCACCACCACCATCACTACCACAACGACCAGTAACGCCACCATCTTCACTACAACCTATGAAAAATCACCAACACATACCACAAACCTTAACTCCAAACCACAACCACACTACCAAACCGCTGGCCTACCACACCACAACCACATCCTACCACCACACCAGCAAACACATTCGACAAAGCCCACCCTACCACACCACCAACCACAACTCCACCACCACAGACAACCGCTGGGAAGCCAACAAACAACTAACCCTTCCTCATAATTAAGGTAATAATGCGAGTAATTAACCATACCTGTCCGTCACCACAGGTACACAGACTGCAAGTAATTAGTGAGAAGGCCAGGCACCCGCCAGACAGGTAAGCAGCTGCATCTACCTGGCTGAGTGAGGGGAACAGCTGCAATACGTCAAAACATCTGTAATACGTGAGAACAGCTGTGATTCGTGAGAACGGCCGCAATATGTGAGGCATACTGCCACAAGAAGTGACAACTTATTGTGGAAGAACAGCTGTGATATGAGAACAGCTGCAAAGCGCAAGAACAGCTGTAATACGTGAGAATATCTGTAATATGAGAACAGCTGCAATACGTGAGAAGCAGACTTAAGGGGCAGCTTCCCCAGCAGCAGCAGCAGCAGCAGCAGCAGTATGATGCAGTAAGCAGCATTATGCTTATTCCACCGTGATGTCCCAATGTCGTGTGAAACCATGGCTTATCGTATCATTTCTGGCAAGTTTATCAGTTAGTCTCAGTCATTGATAGTGTGTGTGTGTGTGTGTGTGTGTGTGTGTGTGTGTGTGTGTGTGTGTGTGTGTGTGTGTGTGTGTGTGTACTTACGAAGGTGTAGGGTCAGTGGATAGAAATGTAGCCTTCCTTGGGACATAGATGGAGATGGAAAAGAAACATGGGTACTGGTAGACTAGTAAGGTTCGGGCGTGTTTGGGCGTTTTGATGGGGCGTGAGGGCGTGTGTGTGGGCGTCGGAGCCACGACACGACACAGGTGAGGTGTGGGGTTGGGGATCCTGACCCAGGCACCAGCCAGCCAACCACGACACGCGGTAAACACGACAAAGGCAGCAGCAGCGACAGCAGAAGCGACAACAGTAGAGGCAGTACCTCGCCTCCAACAACTATATGGACGATTCAGACGCAACCATCAACTTCCTACTCGACTGTTCAAACAGAAAAAAACGGTAATTACCCCCCGTTGAGCGAACTAACGGTGAACATGTAGACACATGTAGACACCATCATCACTATTCTCTTATCCTCCTACGTGATGGGAGCGTTTCACCCACGGTGGGTGAGGCTGGGGGAAGTAGGCTCCAGAGGGAGGGAGAGGTCGTGGCTTGGGGATGGCGAAGCTGTAGGGATGGTGGGAGGAAAGGGTGGAAGAAATGGTAGAGGTGGGAGCACCACGGCAGCACCAGGTAGGGAGGGAGGGAGAACCTACAGGGACCGACGACAATATTTCGCCCTAAGGCAAGGCTGCCGCGTAGCGCTCACCGCATGGAAAGAGAGAGAGAGAGAGGGAAAGAGGGTCATATTCGCCCCTGGTACACATTACAAACGAGGGTGTGGGACAATGAAGGAGGGGAACGGGTGGAGTGGTATGAACGGGTGGAGTGACATGAGTGGGTGGAGTGAAAATAGGGTGGAGGTATATTTGAGGGGCAAAAGTGGTAGAGAGAGAGAGAGAGAGAGAGAGAGAGAGAGAGAGAGAGAGAGAGAGAGAGAGAGAGAGAGAGAGAGAGAGAGAAAGAGAGAGAGAGAGAGAGAGAGAGAGAGAGAGAGAGAGAGAGAGAGAGAGAGAGAGAGAGAGAGAGAGAGAGAGAGAGAGAGAGAAGCATACAGATTAGTATCATGGTTAGCAATCATCAACACACACACACACACACACACACACACACACACACACACACACACACACAAGGGGCGCGTGTGTGTGTGTCCTGTACGACACAGGAGTGATCTTGCCGGTCACTGGTCAGCCGCCCTCACCACCACAACACACGGCTCAGCCACCAGCGCCACCTTCAGCCTGCCTCCCTCACATGGGCCATCCTCCTTCACCACCACCTACAAGCCCAAATGGTGACTCAGGGGCACTTGGGGCGGGGGCCACCACGCGACCACCTACCTGGCTCTTGGAATGCACTACAGAACCAGCTGGCACCCCAAAAACATCTCGTTACCACTCGGCTAGATAATTCACCAGCTGTCCTGCAACACATGTGGGGCTTTAGTTTACGAGTGACAAGACCTGAATGAGGATGAGTAACGCCACAGGTGGGCATACCCGGCCATCTGTCACAACCAGCCTACCATCTGTAACACACGACAAATTCTCAGCACCACCTACCAAATATTCCCATGCCCTCCCTTTACTACTCCCTCAACCAAAACAGATACACTTTTCTTGACATACAAGATCAGGAAATACATCATACATCAACAACAACAACAACAACAACATCGACAACAGCCAGAATAAGCCAGTCACAAAAACCGCTTACCCTCGTAGGGCTTCCCACACCCTCCCTGCTATAAATAGCGGCCACCTGTGATGGTAGCGGTTACAGCATGCTGACGGCGACCTAGAGAACACGGGATCGAAACCACAGGAGGACGAGCAGGGAATGTTGCCCAGAACCCGAGAACACGGGATCAAAACCAAAGGAAAAGGGAGTCAATGACCCACATCGGGATTACACAGGATCGAAACCAAAGGAAAAGGAAGCAATTAGCCCGGAGCTGGAGAACACAGGATCGAAACCAAAGTAAAACTAGCAGTAAAAGGCTTAATGAATTGTCTAGACCCAGAGAACACAGGTTCGAAACCACAGGGAGACGATGAATGAAAGGACTGGAAGTGGAGAGAACTGGTTTGAGTGAGGTTGACTACGAAAGCTACTGGATTGTTACAACTGGTTCAATCCAGAGCTTCCAGTTTCCCTCACCCGACCTGACCTCACGTGACCCCAGAACCGACGCCTCTGTAGCCAGCTAGTAACAAAACCTAAACAGATTCTATTTGGAACCTGTCACGGTAAGAGAGGGTTCCACATTGTGGGTGAAGATCTCTCTCAGTGGCCAAGCTTAGAAATGCCTTCTCGGTGGCCACTTTAAGTAAAATATGTCCTCTGAATGACCAACATATGTTAAAATGCCCTATGAATGGTTAATATGTAAATATGTCTTCTGAGTGGCCAATACATGAGAAATGCTCTCTGATAGATCAGCATGCCTAAAATGCCCTCTCAGTGGCCACAGCAATTAAAAGTCCCCTCTGGTTGCTCAACATGTGGTTTCTGATTGGCCAATGAATGTACAAAAATGCCTTGTGAGTGGCCAATAAGTGTAAACATGCTCTCTGAGTGGTCAACAAACATATGCATGCCCTTTGAATTATAAACGACCATAAAAAACGCTATGGGTGACAAAGAACTTGAAGAATGCTCTCAAGTAGGCAGCAAACACGGAATTGCTCACTAAGTAAGCAATAAGACATACAAATGATAACCTATGATTGCTACCAAATATAAGAATAGCTTCGTGATTGCCTAACAAGCGTGAAAATGGTGTCTGGGTCGTCAACAAGCCGGAACTTGAAGCTCTGAGAAGGCTGTAAAGCTAACATTTAGGCACAAACATCATTAATATTGAACAGTTTATATGTGAAGAAGATGGATCATTCTGAGGGGACCTAGCAAGCAGTTCATTGGCCGAGACCCACTGCATCTAAGGTCTGTACAATGAGAATGTTGGCCATTACCCACTACAAGTAAGCTCTACCCAGTGAAATTGTCACCCAAGACCCACCGTATCCACGGTCCATCCACTGGAATTATTGGCCATGATCCACTAAATCTAAAGTCTGCCGAACTTAAAGTATCGGCTAGTTAGATCCACTACATCCATGTTCTACCCACTGGAACTGTTGGGAACATGAATACCCATCTGCTAAACTCTATGTCCACGACCTCTCTTTCATATCACGTACCTCGGTTGAAGAATCGTGTAAAACACATATAAAAGGCCATCTGGAAATATTTCATGAATATATCATAGAAATGCAACTTAAAATATTCTCTGAAGGATTACAGACTAGACCACACCTGAAATCCGATGACATATCAACCCACACGAACAAGATAATGGGGGCTTTTCTCCCCATGTGATAGTGAAAAAACTATAATCGCATTTGCTACGAGATAAGAATGGAATAAGCTCTTCAAATCCACCATCTGCATATATATATATATATATATATATATATATATATATATATATATATATATATATATATATATATATATATATATATATATTGATCATACTGGGAAAAGAACCTCGAGTGGCTTCACTATTGACAGACTCTTGTTCCGGGAACAGACGCAGGTGTTGGGTATGACCTGTTCCTGGAACAAAATCTCGATCATCATTCTGCTCTCTGCCTGACTATTTACCCACGTTCCTCCGACAGAACATGACACCTCCCAGAACGATCCTGCAGGAGACATTGCAAGGACAGAGGGCAACAGGACCTCCCAGTAGCCACAAACTACCTACATGAGCTCACTGAAATAACAAGTCATGTTACGCCAAGTCACACAGACAGTGGAGACTTAAGGTGGCCGTCTGTTGCTAATTTAAGCTGGTTACTTTATATTCCGCCTGTGTTCCTTCTGTCTCTCTAGATATTCAGGGCATCTGTCTACACCCTGTCCACCTCCCAACCCTCCCCTAGTAGACACGACAGTAATCCAGGGTGAGCCATGAACCGATATTCTACCTCACTTCACCTCAGTTTCACCTCATAATGAATACTTTTACTGGCTCTGTTCTCCCTGACTCAGCTTGTCTCCTCCTCATCATCGTCTGTTTATAATACACATTAACTAAAGCACGCAAATCCACACACACACACACACACACACACACACACAAAATATATACACCTACACTTACCAATAGATAAACAAACGCTAATACAAGTGTTACATAAAATGTAGACAGAGGTATTGATTTCCTACAGCGTCCTACATAACAGTAGAGCAAGGCTTAGCCCCTCGCTGATCACCTGAGGCAGGTGTGGTGTGGGCCAGGAGAGGATGCAGATGGGGGTGCTGGCTAAAACACGTGTGTAGAGTAGATCAGGAAACATATGGAGAAGACCAAGACACAGGTGTTCTGCAGCTCAAAAGACATGTGTGGTGAGGGCGGGACAGGATCAAAACAAAGGTTTATTGTATATTGACATAATCGTCTATTAAATAGTCTTCAACGTTCCTTGATTTGATGCTCTTCAATAGTCTTTGTGTATCATTCGTACCCATCACCATAGGTTGATATTGATCTACAAAATGTCCTGGTACCGAAAGTTCTTCATGTGTTCATACACACATCAAAACGAGGCAAGTGCACTTTCTATGTATCTTTCATACACACAACATACAATACACACTGGGTATCCTTCATACATATCAAAAACTATTTTTCATATTCGCTCAAATGACAAATTCTTCCATGCGTTTGAAATGAAGGTACTGTTTTCAAAAGGCCAGAAAGACCATCCGCTGGTTGTACATAACAATGACGACCTCTGGAACGATAAAAGAAGATCAACGGAAGAAAGTCATAAGTATTTAAGGTGGACTCTGGAATTTCTCCTCCCTGACCTCATGAGCACGACCCGTTGATCCATGAGCACGACGATACGACACAGGAGCACGAAGGTACGACCCTGAAGACTGATGGTGTGACCGAAGGGGCGCGTCCATCAAGGATAAAGAGTAAAGGCCAGGAAATCATACGCAAAGGTTGTGTGCCTTTGTGCTCAAGGATAGTACTCTCGTTGCTGAAAAAGTTAAACTGGAACAGACTGGATAACAGCGGCAGTGGTCGAAAGCTATGTCATAGAGGCTCTGTGTGTTGACCTGGAACTGTCCTTTGTTATCGCCTGGAAGCTTTCTTAGAATCAGAGACACAAAGATTTGCAAAAATACCCGAATGCCAACATGCACAGGAAGTGACAAATTAATCTATGCGGAACAACGGACGTGAAAACTGCTCCAAACGCACTTAACAATGACATCAGATGGTATAATTACGCAAGTTTCGGAATCAAATGAACCATTTGGGTGCTGGAATTCCAGGACGTGACGACCCATCCGATCTACACCAATGACCTCACTTGAAGCCTGACTGGAATTGACCTGTCATTCCAGAGAGACACTAACAAGAATTCCCCGTGACGTGTGTTGGCCCAGCGCAAGAATAAATCATTTCAAAACTAACCCCAAACCTTAAATTATGCCAAATATATGATCCAGAATGTTTGGAATAGTACGAACTCTTCCACCTTAGTAATTTAAACCACAGGAAAATAAAAAAAAGAGACTTTAAATTGCCTCGACGTGGATCATGGCGTACAACTCAAACATAAATCTTTTATTTGGTATTGGATACAGAGCCGGTTGAGTAGTAGTGGTTGAAGGAACATTATCGTACATATGGACTGTAGTAGCGAGGTTTCATCATGCTAGACAAAGGCAGAATGTGCCATGTTGCCAAATTCTCGATAGTTACCCAGAACATAAGACACTCTGACATATCCTAAAATCATTTCCCCAAATGAACCTGGTTGATAGCATCTGTTCCTTTCCTGTAAAATCTTACCGTCTCTGATCCTGCACCTAGAATCAACGTAAAAGACAGAGAAAGGGAAGGAAGAGGTATTAACAATCTGCCGTGCGAAGGCTCGGCTCCCATTGGCCACCGCACATATGACGTAGTCTGATACACTTTTCCCAAAGTCATAAAATGTTTTCAAAATGCTTAGAGCATCGCCTCAATTCTTTAATGGCGTAAAGATCACCCAACAATACGATCTTTGATGGTGACGTTTCTACACGAGTGTCATCGAACCATCACCACTGCGAGAATAGGTTTAATCTTAATCGTCTTATCGATTAAGTTATTGAATTTCGAATATGACACCAGACCTGGTTGAAACGCATGAACGAAACCGACGGAAACCGATGCTCACAATTCAGGCTGGATCATGCAAACGTCATGAGGTCTCGGTCCAGTATGCTACGTACGAAGACATTAGATTCTATTCAATCCAGAACTGTAAACATTACTGCTCAGCTGAGCGAAACAGACCCACAACCAAACTGCCTACGGAGACGAGGGTCATAGATGATGGCCTGCCACGAAGAAACTTATTATGCTTTGCGTAATAAATAACGAGGGGGGGAAAAATATCTTGGAGACGTCTTTGAAATTTTTCCTTCCATAACGCCTGGAAGGACTCGGGCGGTTGCACGTCGCTGACACCACACGATCACGAATGGCACAGATGTTTAGTAGTCCAATTAAGGTTAAAGGATATTTATAGGCGTATAATTCTTCTCTTATTGGCAGGCAATGGGCTGTGATTATACTGAAGATGACGCCGCATGGAAAGCCTCGTGTTATCTTGATGACACAACCTAATCCTCGCTTTAATGATCTCGTAGTACAGTTGGAAGGAACTGATCAACGAAGTACAAATATTGGTATACTATCTACACACAGCTTTGGGTGTATTCTGTACACATTTCCAGAATACTACAGGGAATGTCAAATCCTCAAATTTATATATATATATATATATATATATATATATATATATATATATATATATATATATATATATATATATATATATATATATATATTTCTTTCTTTTTCTTTCAAACTATTCGCCATTTCCCGCATTAGCGAGGTAGCGTTAAGAACAGAGGACTGGGCCTTTGAGGGAATACCCTCACCTGGCCCAATTCTCTGTTCCTTCTTTTGGAAAATTAAAAAAAAAACGAGAGGGGAGGATTTCCAGCCCCCCGCTCCCTCCCCTTTTAGTCGCCTTCTACGACACGCAGGGAATACGTGGGAAGTATTCTTTCTCCCCTATCCCCAGGGATAATATATATATATATATATATATATATATATATATATATATATATATATATATATATATATATATATATATACATATATATATATATATATATAAACCACTTGCAATTGCCCAAAGCTTTTTAAAAGAACAATATCCTCAATTGCACAAATGAATGACTGGCGTGTGTATCCCCCCAACACTCAAGCTCCTTCATTATTGACTAGCAAATGATATGCTAAAAAGTATACGGGGGGGGGGGGAGGGGGGTTAGCCTAACACACGCACGCCATGAAGTTCGAATAAAGATTGGTTCGTTATCGCCATGGGAAAGAACTGCATGTTCCAGCTATTCAAAAAAAAAAAAGCTCGTTTAGACTGGCCATGCTTTGTACCCCGTCTGTCTGTCTCACCTTAATTTCTTGTTGACTCTGTGTTCAACTAAGGATTCGTTGCGTTAAAGATATACACTATAACCAGCACACCACTTTCTTTGGGTACCCAATGGCTGGGAGAGCCTGTGAGTAAGCACGTCGACCGGGTACACTACTTCAGTCTTTCTTGTAACCGTTGAATATCTTACGGATAATCTATTGTAATTAGTCACTGAGCACGACAATAGGCCATAGAGCTCAACGGAATGGCTCTTGCACGCAAGGATATTGGCCCCTGAACACGATGAGAAGCCCTTGAGCCCAAAGGTACGGCCCTTGAGCACAAAGGTACAGCCCTTGAGCACAAAGGTACGGCCCTTGAGCACAAAGGTACAGCCCTTGAGCACAAAGGTACGGCCCTTGAGCACAAAGGTACGGCCCTTGAGCATCCCCGTCATGCTCAAGGGTCGTACCGTCGTGCTCTAGGGGTTAATTGTAAAACAAGTTAAGGAAGGTCTTTGCAACACACTGCACCCACCTTCTCATTGTCACAAAAGAGGAGCATAAAACACGAATAACCCAACGAAAAACGATGATTATTTTTTTTTTTTCAGAAATTCAACCCCAAACACAACCACCTGAATGATGTGTTGTGAAAGGTTCCGGAAAATTAAGATTTATGATCAAACTATATCGGCTGTTTTAAGATATTTCTCCTGTCTAGACACATGATACACGACCCCTGACCCTGTCCTCCCCCCGCCCTAACACCACTACCCTAGTGACCAACCCCTCGTGACGCCTCACAACCCTCCACCTCATTCTTGCCTTCTTTGTCTTTCTCACACCTCACCTCTGTCTCCCTCCGCTACTCTCCCCCTCACCCCCTGTTTTCTATCGCACTTTCCTACAGAATTTATGTAGCAGTATATCGTCTACATACTAAATGCAGCACCAATGTAGTTTTTTCCTACTTGCTGCCACGCCGGAGGGAGTGGTGGGTGGTGAGGAACTTCTGCTTTACTCTCCTGTCTCCATCTGCATAGATTACAAATGTAGGATATTGGAAGTGTCTTCTATTAGATAACTTTCACACAGACCATCGGGTCTTCTGTTATTAGCCCTTCCAATATACACCCATGTACCGCAGGAGCCACAGCTCCTCTCGACAGATGCTCCACGTACAGGAAGAATTCGTCTACCTCACATTCACTATGTACTCATCTTCCAGTGACACCGGGGGTACTGGAAGGCTGTTTGTTACTTACATCAGTCGCAGTGCCACAGCCTTGGGAGGTGGGGGGTGTTAGTGTCTGTCTCTCGCAGGGGACAAATGGGTGGATTATAGTCGACCACGGGTGGCCTGGGGGAGGCCAAGCCAGACGTCCCTCGTGGGGCTTGGTCGATACTTTTGGTTTACTTAACCACAAACTCCTGCCGTGTGTGTGTGTGTGTGTGTGTGTGTGTGTGTGTGTGTGTGTGTGTGTGTGTGTGTGTGGTGGGGGAAAGGGGTAGGGGAGAAGGAAGGGTGGGAGGGAGGGGGCAGTCGATAAATAATTTACCCCGTGACATTTCGCTTTGCTTACGTGTGTGTGTGTGTGTGAGAGAGAGAGAGAGAGAGAGAGAGAGAGAGAGAGAGAGAGAGAGAGAGAGAGAGAGAGAGAGAGAGAGAGAGAGAGAGAGAGAGAGAGAGAGAGAGAGAGAGAGAGACACCAGAGCACAGAGACAGGAGTATTGGACTCTCTTTAAACGTATATATATATATATATATATATATATATATATATATATATATATATATATATATATATATATATATATAAAGGTTTAAATCCCATGGTCTGTTCCTATCCGTTATAACCAGGCTTCCTTCCTACAAGTTACCGAAACAGTTGTTGAAACGCTCGAGACGTTTTTCTCACCAGAGGAGGCAAGGTACTGCTTGAAACCCCCTGTGACCAGGTCGTGTCTCATGGTAACGTGTGAAAACCATTACTCACACCAGTTTGGCTCAGGTGTACTTCCACTAACTAATGATATCTACTCACCACCACCGTCGCCGTCACAATATGGACTACAACACCTGGCCCTTAAGCCAAGATGTATGAGAAATGTAGAAATGTTATTCTGCAGAACAGAATGGGAGGCTATTCATCATCATTACTCGCTCCACTACGTCCCACAAGGTTACAGAGGAACAACACATCCGACTTGTGAGTACAGTGGCACTGTATCCTGGTGAGGGAATCTCCTCTGGTAGTCACCAGCACCACACAACCTTCACACGACGGGGAGAGGATAGCATGACCCCAGACTCACGTGGTCAGCTGATCCTATGGTTCGACAGATGATAATGATCAAGGATATGGACCGTCCCTCGTCGGCCGAAGACATATCAAAGCCACCAACTCCTAAAGCACCTGAATTACTGGCTATTATAGGATAATCATATACATATATATATAATATAAGGCTTTGATATATCCAGATGATTCACCACATTCTATTCTATTCCCTTTTTTTCGCAATTCGTAGATGTTTGCACCGCGGGGACATCAGCAGCAGCAGCTCCTCCACCTGACCTGACCCTCCCTATAAGCTGGTATCATCCAATGTTGCACATACCCATAACTTATCATGACCTTCAACACTCTAAGATGCTTCATCAGTCCGTACACCATATTCTCCGCCATGAAAGAAGGCAAAAATAACTTATTAGTTAACCCGTCAACACGTGATGTTAAATGTAAACGAGCCTGATAGCTGCAGTTGCAACAAGGACTCCACTCAGTGTGAGGCCTAGATCATCCATGCATATTCTCCCTACAACATCAAGGGTCACTTACCAGTCATTGTCGTTCCACAGTCTGAGCCCACGGCCCAGCTTCCCCTCGTCCAGGGCCCATGGCAAGACCACAACTCGTCAGCAGTACAGGGGTTCATGCCTGTGAGGACAGCATTTCTTCACTCAGAATATAGGTTTTCACATCTGTAAATTACTTTATGATTACATTTGTTTCATGTATAATCATATTTGTTTCATGCATAATTACATTCATCTCATCAATAATTATATTTGTTTCATGTGATCATATCTATATCACGTATGATTATATTCATGTATTGTATAATCATATTTGTCTCGTGTAAAATTATACAATTTAACCCGTATATGATTCACGATTTCTTTTAATGCTTCAGACGAAATTGGTTCTCCACATCCCGTACCTTGACAGATCTACAATACGTAACATCTAAAATCAAGGAACTTCACATGTAACAAAGTCACCGACAAAATGAGTTTTCTAACGTCACAAGTCACGCAAACATTTCCTTCTTAAGTAATGGGGTTTCCATAATGTCTTTCAGGAGGGGTCGACAAGGGAATGCTACTGGTTTCCCTCGACCACTCAGCCAACCCAGCAACAACCCCGTTTGGCATGAGTAAATGGCAGGCTCCATAGTCCTAATACCCAGGGTCAGGATAATGATAAAGGTAAAGAAATAATAATTCTCTATGACAGGACGGTATCTCCTGCTGGGGGAGTACGTGGTGCCACGATCATTCTCCTGATTCTTAAGCAGGTTACGATGGCGTAGCGATGCGTCCATGGCTCGGACATGCAAGATGAAAGCTGGAAGAAAACCTGGAGAAATATTGTTAATGGCTCCTAATCCCACTGTCTGGGGGAAGATTTGCTAATCTTACTGTTTACAGGAGCGGCCACTGTGATCCAAGCCTCGCTCATGACTGTCTTCGCCTTGACACAGTAAGGTCGTCATGCAAGGCCCCGTAGTGGCATGTGCTCTCGTCTCTCCCTGCCTGTAATGATGTTTGACTGGGAAGAAGTTCAGGGCATGACTGAGACGTGTTTCGTGGGTTACTTTGTCGTAATTCTGGCCACCGTCAGTTACTCCTGTCATCTGCTTTAAGGCAGAGAGGGAGAGTCTCATGACTTCATGACAACATTCGTGTATTTCTAAACACCTGCCAAGTATACCTCCTGCTGGTTATACTCCCGTGACTAGTGCCCCCAATCCCCGGCACTGCTCCTGTCACTATCACCACGTCCAGAGCACTGCCTCCCATCCCCGGCACTGCCTCTCACCAGCAGTGAAGCCCTGTATCTCGCCCCAGCTGTGATGCATTACCCCTGGCTTCCCCCCTTAACCCAGAGCTAACACACAAGGCCAACACTTCACCCAGGGCGCGGATCGATCCCTGATAAGGAACCATTACCACACAAATCACCCCCAACAATATAACACCGTGGAACAAGGGGACCCGTACTGCCATTCCGTGGCTTCACAGGAGACGCCAATTACGCCGTGTTTTCAAAGGAAGCCTGAGAAGTGGCCAGGGAAGGTGTGAACACAAGTAACGCCACCAGGTCCTCGTCTGCCTCACCAAGTAACATCATCACAGTAGACGTCTCTGGCATGTCTGAGGTGGACTGGAGAATAAAACTAACTTAGTTTCATAACGTATTCTAGGACTTTTTTTTTTCTCCTGTCTCTCAGGGAATCTGTCTCTGTGGGTCTGCGGCACACAGTATAGGTTTATATGTCTGTCTGTTTGTTTTGTTTGTTGGTCGTCGCGTTTGTCTGCGTACATACTGTTTGTAATGTATCTGCGTGTGTCTGCTTGTGTCGACAATGCTACAAAAGGGACGAAACATGGAAACTCTCTCTCTCTCTCTCTCTCTCTCTCTCTCTCTCTCTCTCTCTCTCTCTCTCTCTCTCTCTCTCTCTCTCTCTCTCTCCTGAAATGCCTAGGAATATCCCCGAGGCTGAGGTGTTCCTAAACTACCACCAAACTCAGACCATCGTCCCTTTACCCAACCATCCATCATGTAACATGGCCGCCACTTCAGGAGCGAGCTGGACAAAGCCAACAACATCCCCGTTATTCCGGAAAGCAATTATAGCAACCACTGAAGCATATTCTAAGGCAGGAATCTAATCATTCCTCATGGGTAAATAGGCACGGATCACATGGAAGCAATAAGGCATGATTCATAAGTTTTTTCATGAGGAATCTCGTGCATCTGTGCACGAGACCATAAACCCAGCATGTTATTACCCCCATGATGCATGCTAGTCGCCCTCTCCTGCTGACGTCACACCCTCCTGGTGACCTTGTTGATGACCTCTGGTGACCTGGTTCATGACCCTCCACGTGCCCTTGTTCATAATGTAGTCACCTTGTTAACCTACATGACCGCAATCACTTCCTTACAATCGAAAGTTTTCACCTCATTTACTGAGAAGTATAGATCTGTTTGCGTGTGTGCGGGTGTCTAATGATAATGATAATGATAAACGGTGTATCGAGTTAACTGCAGCCAAGGGCTGAGAATACACAGAGTATAAACAAGTGCTTTAATAAAGGCGAGAAGATCAGATGGTCAGGCTTTACACAACACTGGGGTTATCTGTCTACTGGCGACTGATGTTGGGCTTAATGGCTGGGAGGAGCTGCTCTTGCTGCGGTCTGTGCGACGTCTGAGGGAGGTTGAGGGAAGTGATGTAAGAGTGACTCGGGGAAGAGAGAGATCTGTGGTGGCAGGAGGTGACAGCGGCGAGGATGGTGCAATCATCTTCTTAACGAATTGTTGGATGGTTTGGAGAGGGAGTTGGGGGAACCACTGAGTTGGAAACTTCTTGACAGTTGGTGCAAGACGGGGCCGAGGATAATCACGCATGTCTTCATCTGAACCTTTTCTGGTATCTCCCGTTGTGTGTGTGTGGGGGGGGGGGGGGGGTTGTGATGAGGAAGAGGAGCAGGTGAGGGAAACATCGGTAAATCTGGGACGATTAAAAGTTATGTAGATGTTCCGGAAATATGGCGCAAGGGAGTCCAGGTGTCCTGAGTGTATGAAGAGTGTATGGACGGTAGCTGGAGGACTTGAGGATGACCGATGTGCTTCGTTTACAGTTTAGTTTATTGCCGAAAGTAACACTGAGAAGCTTGGTGAACTGGAGGGCTTGAACCTGGGGTGTTGTGCTTGCATGTGTGCACGTGTGTGTGTGTGTGTGTGTGTGTGTGTGTGTGTGTGTGTGTGTGTGTGTGTGTGCGTGAACCAGTTACTGTCTTGGATGTTTGCTGAGACCTTTGTATTCATCATTCATTCGTGCACGTGTGACTGTTGGGTCGATGGTGACCATACTCTACATATATACAAATCATATCTGGTTGCTACTGTGGTGTGAGTTGCTTGTGTTGGTCCTGAGAACTGATACCCTTGAGCCAGCAGTGGAAGATGGGGCGGTGTTGTATGACGCACAGTGAGTCATGAGCGTTGTGGCCTCGTGCATGACGAGTGTTGGGAGTCTACACCACTTCATGAGAAGGAACGTACAGCCTCAACCGACCTCTATACAACAAGACTCCAGCTGGCAGATACGAGCACACAGACTCACTGTTGCAAGCAGAAACATAGTCTTCCCGTCATGCAAGCAGGCACACAGCCTCCCCGCCATGGAAGCAGGCACACAGCCTCCCCGCCATGCAAGCAGGCACACAGCCTCCCCGCCATGGAAGCAGGCACACAGCCTCCCCGCCATGCAAGCAAGCACACAGCCTCCCCGTCATGCAAGCAGGCACACAGCCTCCTCCAGGCGTGACGCCAGTAAGCTGACGGAATAACGTTGCTGAATGCAAGCACAGCCACACAGGCAACTAACGCAAACACTAGTGGGAATTATAGCATTATATGTGTCACATTTGCTTTGTTGTGAGTACACACACACACACACACACACACACACACACACACACACACACACACAACACACGCACACACATATCGCTTGAAAGCCATTTACAAACATTTCTTTTATTGAAAATACGTATAATTCGCTAATAAAGCATAATCATGATTTTTCCCCATTACTAACATCTTGAACTTTGCTGTTATTAAAAAACCAATACACTATCATACGTATTTTCATAGATTACAAAAGAAATGGTAATTAATGGTCACGAAAATAGCGTGCAGAGGAACAAGAGGGAGTTCGTCATTAATTACAAATTGCACGAGAGTTTTTTCCGTGATGTGAGGCCAATATAAAGACGGGTGCTGGCCGCCACGTGCTGGGTGATTAATACTGAACACGCGCCTCGTCCCGCACGTGCCGGAAGCTAGGTCAGGCTGGGTCAGGTTGAGTGTCGTGACGTCAGGTGTTGGGCGGAATAGGTTAGGTTAATTGAGTGTAGGTTGGGGCAAGTTATGTACACGAGAGGGACAGATAACAGGAGACCTGATAGGCTATGATGAGGTTATCTACTGTCACAGTTTTTATTGTGGTAGACACAAAGTAATAAAGCAGAAAGCACTTGTCCCATCCACCACTCCCTCCGGCTCAACATCACGTAATAAGTAATATGGAAAAAGTATGCTGTAATGGAACTTCTATAGGAAACTGTTTACTGAAAAAAAAAGTCCCTCACTTTGCAGTTGCCTTTTGCGGGTTGGCAGCTAAAATGTCACATGAAAAAAAAAGATGATCATGTTGACCTCATTCACGTAAGACTGGGTTATATAGTGAGGTCAAACTAGGTAAGGATGAGGTCATGTTAACTGAGGGGGGAGGGGGGGACCTTGCGTTCGTTAATATAAGCTCGATTAGGTTCAGCTGACCTGCAACAACCACTGACCCATCGCCGCTAACGAGATCTCCAAAAGCTACAGCGAAGCTCCGCTGATGACGTCATTAATCAGCTGAGATACCATCGACGTGACGTCACGGTCAAAATTGCCGTCGTCTAGAAAGCCAAAATTAATTACGAAAAGGATTTTACCAGACGGCAGGAGATTGGCTGGCGGAAATCGATGCAGAACAGTGTTGCCTTGTGGAGGCTCCGCAGACCTGAGAGAGAGAGAGAGAGAGAGAGAGAGAGAGAGAGAGAGAGAGAGAGAGAGAGAGAGAGAGAGAGAGAGAGTCTACCTCACACCACAAGACCACGGAACCTGTGGCCCCCGACACTCACACACACACACACACACACACACACACACACACACACGTCACGTTTCTGTACGACTACAGCGGCTGTACCATGACCAGCAACGACCTGTACAGGCCGGCCACGTACGGACTATCTCCACCACCACCACCACCACACCACTACCACACCACGACCATCCCCACCACACACACACACACACACACACACACACACACATCGCCACCACCCTCAACACAGCCGCCACCACTACCGCACCATACACCCCCTCCTCCCACCGCCACCTCCGCCATACCTGGCCACCGGTTCCCCTGAGACACATAGCCAACCATCAGACGTATTATCACAGGTAATTACTTGCAGGTGGAGGAGGGCCGGTGATGTGGACCAGCTGGGCTGGGTGGAAGGCTGGGGGAGGCGTTGATTAGCAACCGTCTGGCGGATACCAAACGTGTCTGTGATGAACGCCATTGCTGGAGAACGTGTTTAATGAACTCTGGGGCTGGTGAACGTGTCTGTGATGAACGCCAGGGCTGGAGAACGTGTTTAATGAACTCTGGGGGCTGGTGAACGTGTCTGTGATAAACGCCAGAGCTGGAGAACGTGTTTAATGAACTCTGGGGTTGGTGAACGTGTCTGTGATAAATGTCGTAAGTTGGAGAACATGTCTGTAATGAACATCTGGGATAAAGAACGTGCTTTGAACGCTAGGGTTGAAGAACGTGCCTAATGAACGCTGGGGAATGAGTCCGTGGTGAACATCGGGGCTGAAGAACAGGCCAAATGCATTCTAGGTTGAAGAACACGTCGGTGATGAACATCGGACCAGAGATGATGCGGCTAAACGATAAGAATTTGATAAGTAAACAACTTTGATTATCTCTAACGGTGAGGGTCAGAGAGGAAGTTTGTAAACATGATGACTTCATGACACCAAGAGGAGAACTTCCACTCCAATATATCAGTCATTTTCTTAACGGCTTTTTTTTTTTTTACATTTTCTTACGTTTCCATCAACACTAAAGTCAACAATAACTTCAGAGAGCCAGTTGACCGTCAGTGATGTCTAGTTCCTTTCCTTGTACCGCTAGAGTATGGAACTCTTTACCTTCTCATGTCTTTCCCAACACCTATCTAAATACTTTCCCAGCCTATAGAAATATCTAGATTGCTCTTTCGTGTGTGTGTGTATATATATATATATATATATATATATATATATATATATATATATATATATATATATATATATATATATATATATATATATATGCCGGACACATGACACGGCCGACACGGGTCAGAGTCCATGGTAGCCGGCGCCTCGTGAACTGTTTACACACGACCATTGCTCCTCGTCGTCGTCCCCCCCCCCTCCCCCACACACACACACAGTGGGAGGGGAGGGAGGGAGGGAGGAGGGTCGTCAGTCACACGCGAGACTGACGTGATGAAACCAGACGCTGGGAGGGTGGAGGAGGAGGGAGGTGGTGAGGAAGGATTCGAACTCGGGGACTCTTAAGGATGCTGTGGCTCTAGGCACCGTGCATGATCTATGTTCACACGTGGATGACGACGGGGTCACACACACACACACACACACACACACAAACACGCACGCGAGCACGCGCGCGCGCGCGTCCTCTGCACACCAGTGAGGTCACGCATAAACCCAGAAAAAAGGGGACTTTGTCCAGATGTAGCAGAAAACTGGCCACATACTCAGCCCTTTAAGCAGGATGTACGATCCTTGAGCACGGCAGTACGATCCTTGAATTACGGCGTGGTACGGCCCTTGAGCACGATAGCGTGATCTGCAATCTGGCCCTTTGGTTTACGTCAAAGTGCATGAAATCACGCCCGGGGGTCGTGCTCAAGGGTTGTGACGTCGTGCTCAAGGGTTGTACCTTCGTCCTCAAGGATATGACCCACTACAGCGAAGGGGTCAAGTATTGGGAATGGAAGAACTCAAACGTTACGACGTCAAACGTTTCAGTGGATTACTGAACGTTTATGGAAGGGGCCCAACGTTTGCGGCAGTTAGGAAACACAAGTCAGTAAGCTGCAGCAGGAAGGAGGTGTGTGTTGCAAGAGGAGAGGGAGGGAGGGTGGGGGTACAGAGGGAGGTGGGGGAGGGGGGAGGGGTGGTGGGCAACGGCAGGCCGTGGGCGGACGGGGGTCGATACACATGCATGAGGTGTGGCTCCTTGCCTGACTCCTAGCCAATAGGAAAGCTTGGCCACAACCAACCACTACCAACACGATCATTTCCAACATACCTACAACCTAGTGCCACCACCGGTGTCACTCATACCGAACAACACTGCCATCATTCGCTACTGTTTGTACCAACCATCGCTGTCGCTATCATCCGCAGCAACACTATCACCAACACTATCACCAACACTACCACCACCACGAAGCACCTGCACCATTCCTCCCCCACCAGCGCCATCACCACAAAAACCACCACTACCACCACCCACCAAGACAAAGAAACCTTTGCCCTGCTTACGACCGACATTCGTCTTGCTCAGGTCAAACACCAGTGAGTCTTGAGGAACATGTCAGAGTATCTGAAATCTTAACTATCATTCATCAAGTATTTAAAGTTTATATAATAAAGTCTACATCCATATTACAGCAGCCAGTTCATGCAAGGGTTTGACACAGTGTTGGCCGTCAGGCTGGACTGCAGACGATGGCTGACCAAGACGCTAACGTCTGGGCAGGGAAGGTCCCACTGCCCCGCCCCGTTCCGACGGTGAGGGTTCGACATGCCTCCCTCCACCGCAGTCTGAGGAGCTTAGATACTTCTACAGTACTGGATCTTAACCATAGATAACCTTAAGAGATATACATAAATCAGTTCCGTCCTGTAAACCTATCTAATCTTGTCTAAGGTTAGGTGTAGAGGAAGTAGTCCTAGCCTCACGAGGAACTCAGTGCCGGTCGGCCGCGGCGCCGGGCGGGCTGCCGCTGCCGACCGGCCTGGCTATAGCGTGCAGGAGAGGCCGCCTCTCATTGGTCCATTTGAATTTTGACGCTACGGATTAATAATTGACTTAGTAGCCTCCCTGCCCTAAATGTCAGGATATGGCCAGCCAACTCGGTTATGACTGACCTCACGAGAGTTAGTGGGGCTGGTGTAGGCTCTTGTCTTGTTCCCTCACAACGAACAGCAGAGGTTCGCTTCTGTATCCTTCCACCGTCTGGCTTAAAGGCAAAGTCACTGGCTGTGACCTAACTATATTACATCTTAGAGCTCGGCTTTTCTCCGGGAGAACAGAAGCTGGTTTACTTCTGCCTTGCGAAAGTCGATCTCCTTTCATTTGTTAACGTCAAAAAAAATATAAAAACTAAAGACTTGGTGAGTCCATATCTAATGTCCACATTTGTGGTCTTAGTATCAAAACCATTTCTGAATTGTTACACATAAACGACAAAGGAAAATGGGACTTTCAAGGAGAACAAAGAAAGCAAAACAAGGAAGATATTAACATATAAATCTAACCAGGAAGATGTCTTTTGAAGTGTATGACAGAACAGATTAAAAAGATCGCTGGCTGCTAAATGTGGAAGCGAGAGAGAGAAAAAAAGAGGGAACTTATGTGCAACAATAAGAACAGAGTACAAGTTCAACGGCTCAAAAGCAAAAGATATACCTCACAATACGAGAAACTATGAAAACTTGGACGAAGTTTTAAACTGAGTGAACCTTCTCTATTACCGGAGTTATAGCGGTGTCGTGTATCGGTGTTCTAACTGCGCGCTATACTGGAGTTATAGCCGAGTGCTATACATAGCAATGACCGACACAACACTGCAGTATTCATCGACTGTGTCCCTCTGTCTAGCCAGTCCGTCCAGCCCCACCGTGGTTACGCTATGGTTAGCGTTCTCTGCTTGTAACATTCTAGCAGGCTTATGAAGATCTGATACGATCACGATACATCTTGTTTCATACCGTCCTCATGGTCAAGGAGAGATCACTTAGTTTACGTAGTATCATGGACCAAGTCCTTTTTCCATCCTCATTGGCCTTGGGAATGATATTTACGAAGTTTGATAACATTATAGGTCGTTTTTGGGCCAATAATCTATGTTACTTGTAGATATCAGACTCCCCCATCTCTCTCACATCGTATATCTGGTCAAGATTGGAATATTACTCGAAGAGCACAGAGCTAATAGAGAGGATTCGAAGAAAGGCAACAAAAATGGTACCATGATTAACAGAACTGAGTTATACGAAAAGATTAAAGGTCATATATCAGTCCATTATATATATATATATATATATATATATATATATATATATATATATATATATATATATATATATATATATAGAGAGAGAGAGAGAGAGAGAGAGAGAGAGAGAGAGAATGTGTATGTGTGTTGTATGGAGTATCTACGTCACACAACAACCATCCAGGATGACAAGTGGCCGCTATCCACCCCACCACCTGAATCTCAGCCACAACACCCTCCCCCCCACACACCACTCCGCCCACAATGAGTAGTATCAACCCCACAGCCAGGCCTCAACCCCACACCCAACCCCAGCTGTGGTATTACCAGTATCGACCTGCAGCAGCAAGAGGGTGTGTGTGTGGGAGCTCTGGGTAATGATACAGCAGTGTGGTAATCATGGCCCAGCCAGGGTGTACCACGAGGTGGGGGAGATGTTCCTCCTAGGGAGGGAGGTGGTAGTGACATGTGTGTGGTGAGAGAGGGGGAAGGTAGCGACAGTTGTGTGGTGTCATCGGTAGGGTCATGCACGATGTCAACGGGTGAGACGAGATGGGGAAATAGTTGAGGAGGCAACAGAAGATGTATATGTATGAGACGGATCTTTCTGTTGACGTGGGAGGGGGTGGCACACGGCCTTGGGCTTCTCCTTCAATTCATCCTTCCCAGGTTCGAGGTCTCTCTTACTCACAGGTGTCACTGTTCATCATGATAGCCTCAAACCCTGACGCACCTGGGTCACTCGTAATTATAAAAATCTCATCAACAAGTCTGGGAAAACATGTACTCACAACTTGGCACCTGTTTTGTAGGCTATATCAAAATACGTGACGCTTATTGCAAGACAAGCGGCAGCATTCATCAGACATCATCTCTGGCACTGTCACTAACACCGTCACACACCTGCTGGGAGAGTGCAACACAGGTGTTGAGGCTTCTTACTGAACACTCCACTACCTGACCTCCTCGCTACGCACCTGTCCCTCCTTTCCTCACTCACCGTACACCAGCGCATTCAAGGATCGTACTGTCGTTCTCAAGGATTTTACAGTCGTTCTCAAGGATCTCACTGTCGTTCTCAAGGATCGTACTGTCGTTCTCAAGGATCGTACAGCCGTGCTTTAAGGGTCCAGTAACAACACGGGAACCAGGGCAGTCTCCCCTGTGTTATGCTTGGATCAGCAATAACAACATTACCACAGCCACTGAGGCAGCAAGCCAAGCATTTTGTTTTTCCCACGGTCTAACAGTCAACTGGAGTATCTCCCAGTTCCGTGTTGTCTCGTGACCTCTGACCCCCAGTGGCTGACCAGTCAGCTGACCTGGGTCAGTAGTCTAAAGTGAGACAAGGAATGAATGCCAGATATCTTCAATTAAAGCTGATGTAAGTTAGAAAACTCATGCCATCTACTTACAAGATAATTAGCACATCCAAACATAAACTTGTATTCATGTGTTGCGCATATACGCACAAAGACCATCAAACACACACACACACACACACACACCAAGCTCAGGCTGGGGTGTGTGTGTGTGTGTGTGTACATATAAAGATATATGCATATCGTAAAGATAATGGTACATATCTATAACGTTAAGAGACGGGGCAACACTTGAGTGTAAAAGTC
Organism: Panulirus ornatus; assembly: GCF_036320965.1. Lineage (NCBI taxonomy): Eukaryota > Metazoa > Arthropoda > Malacostraca > Decapoda > Palinuridae > Panulirus > Panulirus ornatus. The sequence continues at coordinate 19,411,762 of NC_092292.1, forward strand.
ACTCCGCGCAGCACACAGTGAGCACACGCCCCAGTAACACTACGTCACCACACTCACGTGCTAACTCGCATATCTCAATAGACTCCTGATATGGCCGTTTGACTGTGACCTTTACGTCAGTGTCAGGGTGTGACGGGGGAGTCAGCCTGGGGGAGGGGGAGGACTGGTGGGGATAGGGGGAATAGGACGACGGGGATGGTTTGACGACGTCACTGTTAGAGTATAAAGCTCTCCCTGGTCCGTTTTGGACACCTGACCTGTTACGACAGATATGTAGAGTGCCATACGACCCCTGCGTCTATTGCTGTACGAACCTCTCCCAGACAACTTCTCTCTCTAGTGTCGTACAACCCTCTGTCTACTACCATACGACCCTCTGCCACACAACCTCTCTCTCTAGTGTCGTTCGACCCTCTGTCTCTTGCTATACGATTCATTTGTTTACCGACATACGACCCTAAGTCAGGGGCAAACTACAAACCCCACCACCACACTAAGCTTAATTAGTGCTAGGGGTGTGGTACATGAGGGTACCAGGGGTTGGTACTTTCCCCACTGTAGAGCACCTGGTTCTTCCTGGTACCAGGGGCCAGGAGCTACACACGACGAAGGGGGCGAGGACCCCATCACCTCCTCCTTCCCAAGCGGGTGATTCATCCCCAGCTGGCGTGCCGGCCGCCGCCGACGCCGTCACCGCCACTGTCGGTGCCACTGACCTTTCCTTGTGACCACTGCTGAACATTGCCTGTGTACGTGGGTCTAGGGTGACCTTCCCCTATGGTTTAGGTAGTGGGTGAGGCCATGGACAACCTTAGTTTATGGTGAAGGAGGCCATGAACTACCATCTTTCGTGATGGAGAGGTCATGGACGTTCATAGTTTTTGGAGGGGTGTGGGGGGTATGAAGGACAGTCTCTCATAGCGGTAGAGGGACAGGAATGCCCATTCCCATGACAGACATGAGGGAGTCGAGTCAAGGATAACTTTGGTTTTAGATATTCGTTCGTTCTGCTCAAATCACTTGTCTGTCGATGCCATGGGATCAGGCAGGGTCCCGGGCAGAGGACCAGAGAGATGTCTAGATACATCTAAACCTTCTGGGTAAGAAGGATGTCCAGTGAGCCAAGTATTCGTGGCGTTCGTGTCAAGGAGAAGCGAAGAACTGCTCATGAGGCAGACGAACTCCCCAGCACCGTGAGGTTTGATCCGTCCAGCGGAACACCTCACATCCTGTGTCATTTTTCATCCTACCTAAAAACAACCGCTCAGACCTACCTTACCATAAACTGTGGTACGGAAATACCTACGGATATCCCATCCACTCCTGATCTACCCACAGAGAGAAAGAGAAAATAAATGAAATCCAAGATCATTCCCACGTCTTAAACAGCCTGTAATGTTATCAGTCTCTCGTGAAATTACTTGATAACCTCTTCATCAAAACGGCAGGTGACCCTTGAGCACGACGCTGCAGCCCTTGCGAATGATCGTGTGATCTCTGACCCAACCGATGAATTACACCACCACACCCACAGGCTAAACCGTCGGGATCGAGGCGTTAAATCCACACAAGACTGATGATCATTTCTGCTTGATCGTTACGTCAGAGGTGATAGGAGCGTATCGCACGACAGCCAGTACGCTTGCTGCTGGCCAAACGTCTGACTGGCAAGCCGTACGCCGCTGAGCACAAAGGATCGCCGGGGTGTTCACCACACATGACAGAATTTCCTTTGTGTATTAGCAGACACTTAAATGGACAAACACACAGGTGTTTGTCCAGGCCAGAGTCGCACGTGGGAACCCTGAGGTCGTCTTCAGAATACGTCACAAATCGTGGAGACCACATAACTGGAACTGGGTTTGGGCGAGGGACTGGCAGACACGATCCTGACATTTAAAAATGGCGTGTCACACCTGTTGTACATGTTCATCGTGTGTGTGTGTGTGTGTGTGTGTGTGTGTGTAGCCATCTGAAAGACAATATTGGCCTTACTTTTGCATATACACACACAAACACACACACACACACACACACACACACACACACACACACACTACCGGTAATGTAAAAAAGGTTAATTACACACACAGTATATATATGTATGTAATACTCCACTAATAGTAATATAGCGCTACAAAGCAGGGCTGAAGGTAGGTAGATCACAAAGGAGGTTAAGCAGAAAGCCACCAATCAGGCCAAGAGCTAGAGATTACAGAGCAGGCTGGGTTGGGGCAGGTGACAGAGCAGGCCAGAGTGCAGGTCAGAGAAGCCTCGTATTCCCCCGCGGGGCGACCCGTCTCCGGGCACGTTAGAGACAACACCTAAAACCCACAAAAACAGGCAATCTCTGCTGCCTGAGTCACCACAGGTACTGTGGCCTCATCGCTGCTCTTCTTAATTTCATCTTTGTGTCCTGACGGTACATCAGTGACGCAGGGCAACGGCCACGTACGTTCGTCGCGCAATTGAATCTTTGCGTCAAGAAACATGTAGCCATCTGAGGGTTTGAAAAGAGGCCTTAGCCTATACTGGTAACCATCAGTTTGATCCCTTTCTAGATTTCTATCTCTGTTAAGACTTTTATAATGAAGTATTTCCAGAGAGTGGGATGTTTTAAGAACAGCGAAGTCCTTGAAGGCAGCTGCAATGTTTATTGCCATAGTGGGACTTCGCGTAACCGAAGGCCTATCCATTGAGGGTCAAAAGGCCTTTGACTTCATCAGCAATCCTCATTTCGGTTCCCTTCCAAAGACTTCTCCCTCTATAAAGATTTGAATGATACTTTGATTCCATATAGTTAAGAGCATGGGGGAAGTACAGCAACGTGGCGAAATCATTGGAAGATAATTAATACCTTTTTTTTCTTCTTTCTAGAAAGTCTATTCTGAGTGGAGGATTGTAGAGCTGTGGGTATAGAGTCTGGTGTTGATCGCGTGACTGTTTAATCCTGTTATTATTCTGTTCCAGGTCGGCTGACAGGCAAGCCAGTCATCCAGAACAGTTTCCGATACGCCAGATGGCATGTCTGTTTCCCGTCAGTCAGAATATACAGACTGTCTGAAAAGTGTAGACTCAACAGCAGAATTCGCTGTTTACAATCAGATAAACAGATTCTAAAGTTGCATGGCATGAGCTTGCAAACATTTATCCATGAGACTCATTACTCATGGGAATAAGTTCATGTCATGAGATTTGAATATATATATATATATATATATATATATATATATATATATATATATATATATATATATATATATATAAAGGCTACATAATGAATTTTGCATCTGAGTTCGGATTTTTGAGGCACTCTGTCTCACATTACTGTAGAACTTAAACTACAAGTTAAACTCAAACTCAAACAGTAGGTTAGAACTTAAGGAAGTGAGTCACGCGGGGACGTACTTGTTACTTGAAATCAGACTTCAGTCTGAAGGTAATCAAGATCTGGAAGGAAATTTTGATCTTAAATCTGGAAATGAACGTAATCGAACGCGAATAACGATAGAATCTAAATGTAACCATGGCCAAAGGCCAATCCGATCGTCCAAAATATATTTCCCAGATCTGTTGTGGGAACAGAAGACAAAGATTAAGTTTAACACGCAATAACTATTGCTACGTGATATCAATTTGCGAAAAGAAGATACATGAAAAATGAAGAGAATAACACAGAGCTTGTGAGTTCGAGGATGAAGATAATGAATTTGATAAATATCTTGGTGGACTGACAGCTTCCCACAGGATGTTGTCTTCGTGTTCTTGGTCACTTGAGCACGACGCTTGGGTGTGACTGGCCTGGCAAGGGATGGGATCCCACGAGTGCAAGAAATTTCCAATTTGTACAGTACAAGGGATGATTACACACACACGCACACACACACACACACACACACACACACACACACACACACACACACACACGCACGCAAACACGCACTCACATAGGAAAGCGGTACTAGAAGGGAGGCGCTACTGCACGCACGGGGATTATAAGTGGTGTTACTGTGGGCTGTGGAGTGTGGGCGGTTGCTACTATAATTGGGTGTGGGTGATGGACACCGTGGGTTGTGTGGGTGGAAGTGGATACAACGGGTGAGGTTTCGGCGTGGACACTATGAGTGGTATGGGTGGTCGTCGTCACTGTGGGTGGTGTGGGCTGCGAAAAAATGTGGGTGGCGTGTGGGTAGTGATGCTTGTGGGTAATGTGAGCGGTAGATACTGTGGATGGTATGGGCGGCGGTGATGTGGGCGGCGGCGGTGGTGTGGGCGGCGGCGGTCAGTGGTCGGCTCGTGGGACCGGAACTGCCTCGCAGCTCCGGAAGTAGAACAATTTATGATCATTCAGCTGACGCTGGAACACTTGCCTTCTCTCTCTCCTCTCTCTCTCTCTCTCTCTCTCTCTCTCTCTCTCTCTCTCTCTCTCTCTCTCTCTCTCTCTCTCTCTCTCATTCTCCTTTCTGTACTTATGTCCTCCCTCTCTCCAGTCCAGTGTCTCTCTCTCTTTATGTCCCCTTTTCCTCTCCCTCTCCTCAACACTTTCTCCCTCTTCCTCTCTTTATCATACTCTTCGTCACTCCCCCATAATGTTTTATCTGTCGAATAACAGAAGCAACAAACGAACACAAAACCATAAGGACTTGAACCTAACAGACCATTCAAGGAGAAACCAGACCATCATCTTCAGTCGGTATATCACATTTAACTAGAATGAAGCAAAGTCAGTTCCTCGGGCAGGTAGCCTAACAGCAGGCCAATAGATGTCATTACTTGTTAATGTACTTCCTCTTTCTCATGAACCTCTTTTCATCGATTTCTTAAGTCATTTTTCCCCTATTCCATCTCCTGTTCCTTTCGGTCTCTTTCATCCCCTTCTCTTCTACATTGTGTTTTTATGTCCTCTGTCTGTCCTTCCTACCTATGTTCTTTTTGTCTCTCCTTTATTGTCTTTTTTTTTCGTTATTCCTTATATTCGTTTTATACCGTCCTCTTGTCCTTCTGTTTTATCTGTTGTTTTACTGTTGTTCGTTTGTCCAACAGGCTCCCCTTTGCCCCTGCTCCGGAAAAAGTGTTTCGTATTGTTTTCGTTATATATTTCCCTCCTGGAGTTCCATTTATCATATGGACGCTAAATAATCAGTCTCTCTGTTGTTGCTCCTGTTGTCTGTCACACAGAGACCTGTTCCTACTGTTGCTGCTCCCGTTACTAAGCACACTCTGTTCCGTTTAACGAGGCCGCCGCTTTAATGTGAATCACTTCGACTTTCCCTTGCGTTCCCGCTTAACTCGAGACTTTCCCATCCCTACGACGTCCGTGGTTTGAGGTAGGGAACATGGCTAGTGGCCTCACAGTCCTGTGAAATACGTGGTCTGGAATTTTTCACAGGAATTGCGATCTCCCGCTCACTCCTGTGAAATACGTAGTATGAGGTATTTCACGTGGATGGCGTAGACTCCACTGTCATGAAATACGTAGTGTGAGTTATTTCACTGTAGAGAAGGATGCGCCAGTATTGCCTCCCTCAAAGTAAACCTTTTAAAGTTCACTCACTCCAAAGCGGTAACAGTCCAGCTCCCATGTTCTTTAGTAACCTTTGGAGAAGATCTGTCACAGTTATAGACACAGTCACAACGCGTGAGAATACTTAATGCCAAATCGTAATGAACTCATAGATATACGAGTATAATATATACATTTATTTTACGAAAGAAATAATATATTCTGACACTGATCTATACGGCATACCAATATTACGCAAGTGGTGGATAACAGTATATGCGAGAAGAAGAAAACGTCATGAAACAGATCCAGACAAGAAGAGCAGAAGAGAACCATCGCCTGGTACCCATAGCGGATCAGGTGGGCCCCTCTGTCGGCCGGTGCCCAGACCTGGTACATTGCAGGTGTCAGTCTGCCCCTCCATGATGAGAGGGGATTCATAACATTTCCAGCTGGATAATAGCCTCATTACCTCAATATTTCAGCGGCGGACAAGACGGCCCCGGACACGCATGTCCCCCCCTCCCCCTTCTTCTATTTCCAAGACCTGGCAACACTGCACACCCTCGGTAGACCATCGATTACCCAAACGCCGAACGAGACTCGGGGTCCAGACAGGAGTCTTGTGGTATGGGGCTCACCGTAAGACACCACCTGCTCAAAACCATGAAGCGAGTGAGGGCAAGGCCCCTGTGCTCTGCCCTCCGGGTTCGGTTAACGCGGCGGCAGCGAACAATAAGGACCGGAAGCTGGTGTGTCGTGTTCACAGCGGTCGAGCGGAAGGAAACAACTCCGCTCTCGAAGTCTCACTCATCCTCGAACTCGTCTTTTATTGTTTCGTTCTTCGTTTTCTGTGGCTCCGAGACGCCGAAACCCAATTCTGACAACGGGGGATCAAGATGGAGATCGAACGACAGTAGATGGCTGATGTTTTGAATGATTCAGAATGTGCAGGGCCGTCGGAACGTGAGGTTCATTCATGTTTCGAACCCTGCCATGGGGATCGGTCGGGAGGAAGGAGTTAAAATCCGTGCTCGCTAGTGGGTAAGTCAACTTCCGATGGGCGGTGACCACAAGTGGTGAACCCTGGAACTTCCAATAGGGACTGACTGACTACCACCACCCCGTCCCTCCTCTCTCTCTCTCTCTCTCTCTCTCTCTCTCTCTCTCTCTCTCTCTCTCTCTCTCTCTCTCTCTCAGCGTTCCACCTGTTCGTCCCGTTTTGTGCGTGTTTCCCTTTGTCTACCTGTAATAATTCATTTAATACTCAGTCTTTATGAAGGTTATATAACAAATAACACATGCACGAACAGGACTACAATTATTTTCTTTTCCCTGAAGAAAACAACGAGAAATTGCTTTCTGCCTCACCTTCTGTCGCCACAAACTTGGCGTTCAATTCTTCAAGCCAGCCTGTGACGTCATCGGCCTTTATAAGCCTTCAGGGCACAAGACTCGAGAAAGTCCCGTAATGTCTACCTCAACGGAGCCGCTACTGTAATGGCCGAACTAAGAATCATTACAGTCTGTAATGTTACATAGCACAGAGTCCATTCAGCTCGAGGAACCCCCTCTCGTGTTTACAGAGCCACAAAAAAAGAAAAAAAACTGGATCGCTCATGCAAAGATCATTACTCCAGGCAACTGAAAATGGGTTGGCGTCCACCGTGGAATTATTAACACGGGGATGTCTCCCGAGCCCGCCGGTAGATGGCTCTGCCCGCCGGCGGCGCAATAGTCATTTGTTTCACACACACACACACACACACACATACACACGTGACTCGTAGCTTTCATAACTGACTATGCAAACATGGCAACTGCTATCTGTCTAGTATATAATGCCTTCCCTGCACGAAAGCCCAATGATATGGTAAATGGAAACGCAAATCTCGGCTGATAAGGCAGATTACGTGTCCAGATTGGATAGATATGAGGCTGTCACTGTGGTGCTTGTGTTCACCTCGTCACAGACTTAAGATAAAGCTAAGCAACGTCAATGTTTCAACATGCTTTCTGCACGTGATTCACCCCCATGCAGACGGGGGTAAGGACGATACGCTATGCGTCAACCAATTTTGAACGCATTTATATAATCTTATTCATTAATCTACCCCTTCCTGGATTCTTGTATCTAATCTCATTTTTTTTTTTCATTCTTCCGTAATCATGAACATGACGAGACGCTGGAAATGCGAGTATTCACAGAGCACTTGGGCGAGGTAGACGCCTTCGTCGTGAGGATGATGTGAATTAAGTCCTTGCGGTTACCTGCTTCCCCCCCCCCCCCCCAGCCACCCCAGCGCTGGTGTACCTGGCCCCTAATTCCCACATGTAGCGTAAAAAAAAAAAACGTATAAATAAAACATTCTATGCTTTTTTTTTTTTTTTACGAGCGACGCCAGAAGAGCCTGTGGACATGTAGCGCTGCCTCGTACCGAGTATAATTCCACTTCGTTTCCTCTACTGCGGGGAAAATGTCATGCGCTCTGCTGCTGTCAAATGCAATCCTCGCTACATTATTCATCTATGTAGCCTCAGGCTGCCTTAAGACTGTGTAACTATCGTCACGCCGACGTGGTGGTCGTGTGATATAGTACATACCTCAGTGACGTTCAAGTATGTCTCACAGAATATCTCTGTGGCCGAGTGAGAGGCCTTGCGACGGGATGGCCATATTGTTAGCTGAACAGCTCAACGAATTATTAATCGGGGATATGATGTACTTTGTGTACGTTACGTCGGATACGTTGTAATGCCTCTGGTACATCATGTCGGACACATGATAACTGTCAGTGTCTCATTCACACTCGTTAGGGTCAATACAGTTGTATCTTCCGGTCATACTCCGCAGGGCAAGGGTTCGATTCCCCAGACGCCATTTCGAGGTTTGGTTACGCTTGGCAGATACGCTGACGCTTAATAGTAATGGACACAGCCAAGTCCTAGGCCTCAAGCTGGACACACACACACACACACACACACACCAATTACCCGTGATACATGTGATGAACTGGATGGTATTTACTAGAAAATGTCATGCCCTTTAGTTACTAATGTGTGTGTGTGTGTGTGAGAGAGAGAGAGAGAGAGAGAGAGAGAGAGAGAGAGAGAGAGAGAGAGAGAGAGAGAGAGAGAGAGAGAGAGAGAGGATGGGAAAGATGGCGAGTAGAGCTTTAAGCAGTTGATAGGACTAAAGAATGATGCTGTCTAATACATGGTTGAAGGGAAATGAAGATGATTCATTAAGATGGATATTAGAAGGGATAACAGGAGCTGGGGAGTGGATGGAATAATATGATACAGAGAGAAATAGAGACATGATGGAGGATATGGTGAGGGAAGGTGGAAGAGAGGCATACAAGAGATGGACGAGGAAAGTAATAATCATCAGAGAGAAGGTGGGAGATGGAGGCTAAGAGAATAATTAGCTATGACACTGATAAAGACGGACAGTAAAAATAAAAAGCGAAAGATGAACAGAGAATTGAGACGACACATATATAGAGGGGAGAAGGAACCTATGGAAGAGAGAGAGAAGAAAATGGGGGAAAGGTTAAGTACAAGAGCAAGATGGAGGTGCGGCTTTGAGGGTCAGACTGAGGTTAGGAGACTAGCTAGTGAAGGTGAGGTCATCTGGTGTTTTCCTTGGCCGCCTCCGTCCATCATCCTGACTCGGTTCATCACAGATTATTAATTCCATCTGTGATGTGTCGCTGGAGAGAGGGCGTCTTCGCAGGGTAGGCAAGACTATTTCGGTTTATGATCATTGTACGAAGAGAACTAGAAACACTGATGGCGGGATACGGCGCAAGGAACACCGACAAAAAAAAAAAAAAGAATAATAGTTTCCAGATGAGATGATAAAGTAACTATATAGCCCGACGCTTGAGGACGTCGTCCAGATTTTTCGTGTAAGGAATTCGGGGGACCTGGCGATCACACGCCGTGGTTTCCGGTGTGTGCGATGGTACGTGTTGGTGTACCTCTCTCCTGGCCTCACAGCCACGCCCTACAGGTCCCAGTGTAACGCTGTAGAACCAAGCGGCGCTAAACCTCAACGAAGCGAGGCAACTCACAACCTCCAAGGAGGAGGAGAAACATATATAGATATATAAATATAAAAAAGGGGCCGTGAATGTGGCAGTTCCTGCTCTCCTTCCCCCTCCCCCCTCCCCTCCACCCGAAGACACGCTAACCTGCACCATCGATTGCTGGTCTCTGGGGGCCGGCGATTGGCTGCCGCACTCGAACACACAGCCAATAGGTGATCGACCTTCCATGCTCGACCCCCCCTCCCCTCCCTCCCCTTTTTATCCCACGTGCCAAATCTGTATGGGCAATTATGGCCCCCCGGGACTGATGAATGGAAAAGCAACAGTTAATACGTCAAGTATTGGGATAAACTTTTAATACCACGCTACAGTATATACGAAAATTCAAGGACAACGAAGTTAATAAGTGATTTATTTGATAGGGTAACACCCAGAGATTCGACCAAGCAAAACTATGGATCACAGTTTTCTATCTTGTCGAAGTTTGCGCTAGGGCGTCGCCGGGGCCCGTCTCAATTGTCGTTTTGACGCAAATAATTACCATAATAGAATTAAACAATGCAATTATCTAAACTCTATCTGCATAACTTAAGCAAGGATATGTCTACAATGACAGTATATATATATATATATATATATATATATATATATATATATATATATATATATATATATATATATATATAATTTTTGTGTTGTGTTAAACGCTTTCCCATCTCATGACTCATTATTAACAGGAACTTGTCAAGAACAAATGATAGTAAGTTAATAATGAGATCAGTGTGGTGTATCATATATACTTTGTAACGACTGTTCATCTTCTTAAATGTTGAGTCGAGTCGTAGGGAGGAAATGCGTTCCACAGGGCACAGAAGTGATTTAAGAACTCAGAGAACATCCGACTCCTTGGTAGTCAAGGAGTGGAGGTATAGAGGAGAGGATCAGATGAGGAGAACTACTGAGGTTGCGTGCAGTATAAACATGGGCAAAGCTACTGTCCACAGGGAGGGATCTGTGTGTTTGGCAAAGGTAGCTAGCGGATTGGTGGTTACGACAGCAAAGGAGGCGGAGCCAAGACAGGAGAACAACCAACCAGGAGGAAGAGTTTTAGGGACAGCCAGAAAAACGATCTACTCTCGATGTATATAAGGTCAAGCCCAGGTCAACTGTGGTCAGCTCTACGATGAGGACCCTGTGGATCGTAACGATAGGTCATTGAACAGTTCCTGACCATCTCTATGTTTCCATCCACCACCTATACTCTCATGTATATATATATATATATATATATATATATATATATATATATATATATATATATAGAGAGAGAGAGAGAGAGAGAGAGAGAGAGAGAGAGAGTAGTCATACAATTACTTCAAACAAAAATCATATTCTGTTTATGAACATCATGCAAAACTTTAACAGTGTTGACGTCACCTCCACATGTTTAAACCCGCTCCCGAGACGTCAGATGTCTTGTATATGTCAATTTAAACCTTTAAATGTAAAGCTATACTTATTTCTTTTACGAGTGAATCATTACAGAAGTAAACTGGCCCTAACGATCGTTTACGAAAAATAATGTTTATTGCTGGGGATGTGATGTGAATGAGACCGAGCCCGGTGGTGGTGTAGGATAATGTGAGGATCCACAAAACACACAGCTTTCCCCACACACCTTGAACACAGACGCAGGTCTTACCGCTTCACAGGGCGTCCCGCTAGCCTAGTCGTCCGTGATCCCCACCAGCGCCGCCGCCGCCGCGTACGACAGTCCTCCCACTTCCAGCGATGATACAGCACTGATCTCCTGCTGGTGGGTGATCACGGGTCAGGCATGACCAACAATCCGAAATAAGATGTCGGTTGTTCCGAAAACATTTCCTCCTCTGATTGGCTGGGTTTGACGAAGGGATACAAACAAGTCAGGCTACAGTAACGACCAAAAAATGACGTGCGGTGATTGGTAGATGGTATGGAATATAGATATGTAGAGCAATACCCGGATTCCTTGTCAGACATAAACATTGAATATGCCAATAAGCTGCCAACTTTAGAACGATTGTTTGTGAAAAGACTCCTTTTAACTCAATCTGGCCCATGTTATTCGGCCCTGTGTATACTACTTATAATCATTGTTCTATGTAATTGAATAAACCGTCAAATTATCATCATTACTAACTTTGTATTTATAGTAACATTACAAAAGGAATTTACTGTGGAACAACGCAACTGTGTGGTTAAACTATCATCGCAACCAATGATCAGCCACGCCCTCGCCCGCCCTGTAGTTTCATAACAATATTTTTATGTTCCATGTAAATATAACGAAGATTTCACTTCACCGGTGATTACATTTTGTCCTCGCTGATAATTAATTTTAATAAGATTAGCTTGCTTTCACCATAATGTTATTCTCTTTTTTTTTTTTTACGATCAATGAGTCTAACAAAGCACATATTTTAGGACCTCGTTATGAAAGATCATTATATATGTTTCAAGATGTTATAAGCATGAGATTGCTTAGATTGGAACGATTGTGCTTATTTCCCTATAGATAAAAGCCACTAATAATTTCACATATATTGATCTCTATGAACAATATCGATGTAAGACCTTACGAGTATATTTTGAGCACACATATTACCGTCAGTGGCTGTTAATACTAAATGTATTAAACACTTATATGTGATACAGTTTTGATCATTGACTTACTTTCCGAGGTAATTGAACTTATCTTTAGGTTATACAAGGATTTGCATCATTATTTTTTCTTTTGTCACGATTCATTTTTAGACAAGAACCGTTTGTGTAAATATTCTTTATACCTGTATTACTCTTAGCAGGGATCAACTTATCTGATAAGGATTTTTCGTATGTCTAATCACGTCATATTCCATCATGTCTATTACCTCCTGAAATAATCATTGAGCTAAAATCGTAACCAAACGCTTCTAGCATGTGTAGGTCTCCGTCGTCACACACACACACACACATACTTTTTTTTTTTTGCTTTGTCGCTGTCTCCCGCGTTTGCGAGGTAGCGACACACACACACACACACACATATATATATATATATATATATATATATATATATATATATATATATATATATATATATATATACTCTCTCTCTCTCTCTCTCTCTCTCTCTCTCTATATATATATATATATATATATATATATATATATATATATATATATATATATATATATATTCTTTTCTTTCAAACTATTCGCCATTTCCCGCATTAGCGAGGTAGCATTAAGAACAGAGGACTGGGCCTCTGAGGGAATACCCTCACCTGGCCCAATTCTCTGTTCCTTCTTTTGGAAAATTGAAAAAAAAAAACCGAGAGGGGAGGATTTCCAGCCCCCCGCTCCCTCCCCTTTTAGTCGCCTTCTACGACACGAAGGGAATACGTGGGAAGTATTCTTAATCCCCTATCCCCAGGGATAAAAACAAAGTTATTATTATCTATTATACCAGATCGATGTTTCCCAAGTCAGCGAGGTAACGCCAGGAAAAGACGAAAAAAGACCCATCCACTTATATACATAAATATACGGGGTGACTGTGTTACTGACTTGTTGGTGAGGATATTCAATGTATGTATGGTTCATGGTGAAGTGCCTGAGGATTGGCAGAATGCATGCATAGCACTAATGTATAAAGGAAAAGGGGATAAAGGGGAGTGTTTAAATTACATGAAGTGTTTTAGATATCTGTGAGTGGATTTGGCAGCGGATGGAACCATGGAAGCGGAAGTGAATCATAGGGTGGGGGAGGGGGGGAAAATTCTGGGAGCCTTGAAGAATGTGTGAAAGTCAAGAACATTATCTCGGAAAGCAAAAATGGGGATGTTTGAAGGAATAGTGGTCCCAACAATGTTGTATGGTTGCGAGGCATGGGCTATGGATAGAGTTGTGCGGAGGAGGGTGGATGTGCTGGAAATGAGATGTTTGAGGACAATATGTGGTGTGAGGTGGTTTGATCGAGAAAGTAATAATTGGGTAAGAGAGATGTGTGGTAATAAAAAGAGTGTGGTTGTGAGAGCAGAAGAGGGTGTTTTGAAATGGTCTGGTCACATGGAGAGAATGAGTGAGGAAAGATTGACAAAGAGGATATGTGTGTCGGAGGTGCTACCTCGCTAACGCAGGAGACGGCAGTTGGGCATATAATGAGAACTATGTGAAGAAGCGTCTGGGGTAGAACATGGAGGGGGAGCTGTGCTCTTGGTGCATTACACACGACAGCTGGAGACTGAGTGTAAACGAATGTGCCCTTTTTTGTCTTTTCATGGCGCCACCTCGCTGGGGGGGTTGCTATTTCGAGTGGTGGGTTGGCGATGGGAATGGATGGAGGCAGCAAGTATGAATATGCACTTGTGTATATATGTGTATGTATACATTGAAATGTTTTCCCTGGGGATAGGGGAGAAAGAATACTTCCCACGTATTCCCTGCGTGTCGTAGAAGGCGACTAAAAGGGAAGGGAGCGGGGGGCTGGAAATCCTCCTCTGTTTTTTTTTTTTTTTCCCAAAAGAAGGAACAGAGAAGGGGGCCAGGTGAGGATGTTCCCTCAAAGGTCCAGTCATCTGTTCTTAACGCTACCTTGCTAACGCGGGAAATGGCGAATAGTATGAAAATATATATATATATATATATATATATATATATATATATATATATATATATATATATTCTTTTCTTTCATACTATTCGCCATTTCCCGCATTAGCGAGGTAGCGTTAAGAACAGAGGACTGGGCCTTAGAGGGAATATCCTCACCTGGCCCCCTTCTCTGTTCCTTCTTTTGGAAAATTAAGAAAAAAAAAAAAAAAAAGAGAGGGGAGGATTTCCAGCCACCCGCTCCCTCCCCTTTTAGTCGACTTCTACGACACGCAGGGAATACGTGGGAAGTATTCTTTCTCCCCTATCCCCAGGGATATATATATATATATATATATATATATATATATATATATATATATATTCTCTAACCCCGACTGATAACCAATGGAAAATAAAGTATAAAGAATGACTGAGAGGTGAGAAGGGTGAATGGGGCGAGGTTACAATTGGTTCTGAGGGTGTTGACGCAGATCAATACTGTACTTCCCAGCAGCCAGATCCGGAAGGTACATTGCGTGAATAATTTGGTTATCCAATTTGTCTTCAGCTGAAAGCGATGAATTACAGACCACGGCGCCAGTTATTGATAACCTTTACACATAAAGTTCTGATTTTTACTGCCACTTTGGAATAAAAATAGCTCATTTCAATCTGTTGACACGGGTATGGTCGGTAGCGATTCTAAACCTTTAAACATATGGTCCTGGTTTGATTAAAACTAAATGCGACCTTCCCAAAATAATCTTGAACCACTTTCTCTGCCACCACCATTAGCCTTTCTCTTATGTTTATAAGATGACCCAGCCAAAGACTTCGTTGTAACATCGTACAGAATAATTATTCTTAATCATCTATATTCTATTGTGAATTTCACTTATAGTATCAATTTGCCTATGAAGAGGTTTCTTACATGTCTGTCACTTGTCTGTCTTGAACCAATATACACGACTGTAAATATAATTCATACTAATTTCTCTAATACCATCTTTGACTGCATATCAGTAAAAGTTTATACATGATTCTTTTTCTCAATCAATTTTTCCCGTCTTGCCAGATGGCCACTTCAGCATGCTTTAATATGTTTATCCTCGTTGAGTAATAAATGCATGTTTAACCCCATGAAGACGACGGTACAATCCTTTGATACTTAATGATCAGTTCAGTGCTGCCCACCGTACCTAATGTTCTTTTGCTTACGTTCAAGGGTCGTACCGTTGTGCTCATGGTGTTAATACTGCTTGTACAGTTACCAGCCAATGTGTGGCCACCATGAATGAGCGAGTGTGGCTAGTGACTGCAAGCTGGGTATGGCATGGAAAAAATTCTTGACAAAGAACTTCAAAAAAATGTGGTTAAGGGACTGAGAAATTGTGGGAGCGAGGCCTGTGAGCAGAAAGAGCCTAGATGGCATGGAAAAAAATTCCTACAGAGAACTACAAAAAAAAAAAAAGTGTGGTTAAGGGACTGAGAAATTGTGGGAGCGAGGCCTGTGAGCAGAAAGAGCCTAGATGTGAAAGGATATAGACATGAAATCCGTGACATATTGAAATAGATATGCATTTATAAATCCTGGGTAATATTGAGTTGGCATTGAAGATTTTATAATTTGGTATACTTTTAACCTCACTTTGTCTACAAAAAAGAAATCTCCATCAGTTGTTTCTTCAAGTTTTCTCTTAACTATATAGTCCGCATTTATATTAGTGTCCTGCATCATGCCCTTTTCCATCTAGAATGCTATTTACGGATATTCATAGTTTCATAGAAGTAAAAGGTATATATGTACCAAACTAACACGGCAAATCATTAAAACAACACTTTACATGAAATGTCTTTATTTAAGTGATCCATACCGACTCATTCTCTACAAAATATGAAGGGCAATGGTGGATTTTAAACACTCAACATCAACAAACATGAAGAACAAAATAGCACAGACAGAGGTACCTCAATGGGCCAGGAAGATACATGAGCTGATGAGACCTGGGGTAAGAAGACTTTGTAGATTATGTGGATGGAAAATTACTTATGTATCTTAATTAGCAACTAATGTCTGCAAATGTGTGGGCCCTTATGAAAATGTGTATAAGTGAAGCAGGGGACAGTATGCACACCTAAAATGAGACTGGTGCATACAAATGGATGAAGAGTACTTCAAGTGAATGAATATATTTGTAGAAAAAAAAAGTAATATGCACATTTGATATGGGATGTGGTATGCACAGGTGAATTGTAGTGTTGCGCTACGAGAATGAATAACAATGCTGGTAATAAGCATAAATGTAATGGGGATATGGTGTTTTTTATGAAACATGATGTGCAGCTTCTAAAACTAAATGTAGTAATGATACAGGACGTACACAGAGAGGGGTATGGTTGGAATATGTAGGGATGACAGAGATAAAGAAGGCCTGCACAGATAATGAGATTGGGTAGTGTGTTACAAAGGGTAGTAGAGGTCAAGTAAGAAGACTGTACAAAGCAAGAGGCATATGACAGATATCTGTGAAATGACTAGGTTTTCCAGAGGAGTAAAGATTAAAGGTCCGCACATTGTGACTGAACATGACTCACAGAGGAAAACTGAAGAATTTCTTGTGCAGGTTATGTGGCATTAATAATTTTCTATTATACGAGTTACTCTACAATGATTATGGCATGATAAACGACTAACTGCAAACTAGCTGGTTTGTGATACTGTACATAAGCATGATAATTATGCAGACTGCAAAGGTTACGTGGTGTATGATATATGAATATACAAAGTTATGAGGCTATGTATATGACTCAGGGATTATGAAATGTGATCACGTTAAAGAAATGAGTGTTCTTTGTAATCATGATCGTTACAATAATTAATGATGATGACAAACTCCAAATAATATGAATAAATGGAGAATGACTGATGTAATATATGAATGATGATTTCTGCAGCAAACGAGTCTGTAGTGAAGGCGAATGCGATGTGGTGAAATTTATCTATACAGTGAGCAGATGAAGACCAACAAACCCTCTGAAAAACTTTCAACTGAGCTAGACACAATCACATACAGACATAATTCACTACACAATAAAGTTTCATGAAATAAGAACATGAATTACAATGCAAAGCTGGACAGTTTGTCAGATACTAGTATGTGCATAGTTACAGTATCTATAATAGGATATGAGGCAAAACGATACAATACCAAAAAAGGCTTTTCAGTAACATTTGGGTACATTCAAAGTGAAAGAAAAGACCAAGCCTTGTACAAATTCATGTTACATGTCATCAGAAAAGAGGCAATAAAAAGACTTAACCTTTTCGTCATCTGATCAGTAATGTGACAATTAGACATTAAGATGAAGTAAACTGTTTTAGAAAATTAAATATACAAAAATATATTCTAAAATATATGCACAGCATATACCTAACTGTAAATATCTATACTTTTCTAATACATCAGATGAACCCGACTAAAATGAAAACATTAATTAAATCTAGGGCCTCATATGCATTTTGTTAACAATAAAATGATTTCATTCACTTTGTTTCAGATTTCATTCCTAATTTAATGAGTTACCAGCAATGAACAAGAATACAGTGTTTATCAAACACAAGCATAAAACAGCGATGTATAACAATTAAGCAGAAAAGGAAAGAGGTCAAAGAGTGACTGGAGTAGATATGTTACAAGATTATATACAAAAGAAAGACAATGCTGATGATGTCATTCAAGAAATGACAGAACAAACAATATACATAAAAGGGGTGGGAGCAGTACACTAAAGATCTCCCCTTCTGAATTATTTTCCAAAAGAAGGAGCAGAGAAGTGCCAAATGAGGATCTTTTATCCTTTAAGGCTCAGTCATCCGTTCTGGATAATACCTCACTCACGCAGAAAACAGCGAACATGCATGAAAAATTGTACATATTTTCTTCATACTAGTTCACTACTCCTCACAGGGGCGAGGTAGCAACCAGAACATAAAATCTGAAAGGAGGTTTCAATACTATGTGGGTTCTTTGTCATGACTTTGACAAATACAAATAGCAACCATTCCCATTTTATGAGTACACAACAAATGCCACAAATCTGAACATATTGTTTCTAATCCCTCAACTTTCCTATTTCACAATTACAACCCTAAAGAATACTTTCATGGAATACACCAATTAGCTTTTCTCTATTAACAGCATTAAGATGAGATGACCATCAAATGAACACTTCAAAGGAACTCACACAAGAGGAAACATTCCCTCTTACCTGTCACCAGGTACAATCTGGGTAAAATAATGTAACACTCTAAACAAGTTAGTCTTGTCTACAAGCAGCATGTTCAATGGAAATTTTTGAATTCTATTACCTTGTGGGCTATAATAACATAGTCTTTTTCCTGTGGCATATGCAGAAAGAAGGCCTTGCAACTATTCATTCATATTCAAGAGGACTAAAATAATTTATCCATTACATCTAAAGTCTGGCACTTCTAGTTATGAAGACAACTGATATAATTTTCAAAATTGCATAAAGAATTTGACTACCAAGATGTATTACTTATATCAACCTTTTTTATGATATAAAATGTTGATCAATCTGGTGTTTTGGTAGTAGAATTTACAGCTTGACTGTCTTTCACATTACTCAACTGTCTATTGCATCCCCTAATGGTCACATAATTATGACAAAAAAATAATAAGAATCTGGGCAAACTGAGTGTGTGTGTTCTAACACAAAATTTCAAAGGACATCAAAGGACCAAATAAATGGGATAATATTCAAATGAAAACTAGATAATATTTTCATCAGAGATCTAAACTTCTGACAACAGAATGAAACTTTAAGACAATACCAGTGATCAGAGACCTAAACATGTGACAACAGAATGAAATTTTAAGACAATACCAGTGATCATCACAAAAGTTTATAATTCAATGACAACACTGACAATAAACGTCCTGAGTAAACAAGTTTAACATAAAAAAAAATTGAGCACGAGATTTTTGAAGAATGTGACAAACTCAAATTCAGTTATTTTTGAAGTGTATTTTCAAGCATGTGTATATCAGTAAAATGCAGAATAGAATACTGTTTGTGGTAGCAAATGGTATCTGTAAATGTTTTAATATTCAACAACTAATATTATGCATTTGATTCTTCCAAATTCTTCAATTTTCATATCTGTGTTGACATTAAAGTGCCTTAATCAACTGCCTTGTTACTTATCTCTTAAAAATCAGCTATACATCAACTTTGCACCAAAACAGCTTTAAATCGTATCCTTTACAAATATCAACTCTGGCAGTGACACACTGTACTTACTGCATCAAATTTACTCCTTTAAAATTGTATCACAGAGAACCTCTTAAAACGTCGTTGTAGTAAAATATCTACCGTAATCTTTTTCTCAAAAATATACGTGCAGCTCCATGAAGACAAATGCTTTTCAAAGCAGTATCTATTTTCTCCATATCTATTTTGCCAAAAAAACTAAGCAATTCTTTATATACACATATTCAAAACATATGCATGAAAAACTGAAAATTATGAAGAACATAAACGTAAAGACTATCAAATCTGATTGCAGGACTTAAATGAATTATAATTTGGTTTCATATCCAATAATCATCATCAGTAAATTTATATATTCTGTGAGTTTCATTCAAGCAGGAAAGAACAAATATCAATGCAAAAGCAAATGATACTGTTGTCACTATCAACATTCAGTAAATGGTAGGGAAGTCCTTGGAAATCACTGAATGACAAAAATAATTTGTGTTAATCACAAAACAGATTCTACATTCATTCTAAAATGACAAAAGCTAGAATGCAAATAAAATTCTTGCTCATCTCTGAATTATACTTACCTTTTCTTCACTCCAGACTTTAGACACAACACATCCCAAATATTTGTAAATTTTGTACTTTAACCCCTTTTCTCAATTATCAATAAGTTCAAACCTTCACTGTGATAATTAATGCAAAATATAAAAAGATTATTGAAGCTTTACAGGAATAAGAAATAATCCTAAAACTCTCCCTTATAGAAGCAAGAAAAACTACCATTGATTTTTTCGAAAATCATACTTATTATAAATATGTCGGTTTCCATATGTTTTCAGTCTCTTCACAAGATTAGGTTTCAATGGTCATAAGCAAGATGCAATTTCTGAAAGGTGATAGGCAGAACTATTTTGTGTTACAAATAAAACCATCCTTTTACAATAAAGAAAAACATCAAGAAAATTTTGAGATGGCCACTACCCTAATGAAGTGCAAAGGTCTTAAATGTATTACATATGCACTGTGCTACTGAAAGCACTAAGAATGATGTCAAACTTCAGCCAACTCATATACTGCAGGTGAAATGAGATAGAATAACTGCCTTGTAAGCCTGTATGTGAATAACAATATATAATTAAATTATGCAAATATCATCAAAGTTGATGATAACCTGGTGACCTTCTTTGTTGTAATTATGATCAAAAATTAAAACTACAGAGTAGGCTTAGAGAAACTACTTCCAATTCAATTAAGGTGGAAGGTTGAGAAAAAATGATCAAGACGTACCAATATCCAAATTCATGTACAACTCTCACTGTCACCATTTTGACAGGATACTCATTATCACAGATGCATATATTCTGTGATTATCTTTTAGTTAACACAGCATCAAAAACAAACTCCAGTACCCTTAAATACAGTTCAAAATCAGCAAGAGACAGATATTGTGTTGTGTTACCATACTAACGTGAAAGTATGACACTTACCATCAACCAATTCCCTTTATGAACATCATATAACAAAGTTTAACAACACATGACCAGAGGCTCAAAATCTTTTTTAATCAATGACATTTATGTTTTTATACAGTATTACACCTAGAGAAAATGACTTGAGAAAATCTTAATGATAGAAAAATTATATATTTTCTTCATACAAACCAACTGGCTTGAATATTTTCAGTAAAACTGAACTTAAAACTATTGTGACTAACAGTACTGACACAGAATGATTTCAGTGAGAGAGGATTACACTACAAGTATAAAAAATGAGGGCCATATGTGAGAATATTCTCAAAAAGAAAAATTTGTGCAACATCAGTCATATGACTGGATACACCACAACCTCGATAACATAAGACCCAGCTCAACTCCACCCAGGTCATCATCGTGAAAAGGCTTATTCCATACACATATGTCAAATTATGAAATGAGCCTTAATGAGGAAATTATTGAATACCTAGATTTTGTTCTATATGTCTAACATAAAAATGGTGGCATTACAAATTTTTCTGAGGACTTTTTTACCTATTACCCCTCTCTTCATGACCAATTTCTCACTGCTGTATACATTACTTCATCATAAATCTGTTATGTGCATTATATACCTTCTCAACTTATAATTTTTCTTAAAATAAAACATTCACCAAACTATGTTATGCCTCATCTTCATTTCACTCCCATTCTGTCCTCATTCATATTTCAAATGCCTATGGCACTCTACACACTTTTTACTTTAATATTAAACAGCAAATCAAGTTCATTTCCTGATCAACCTATTGTATCACCTAAAAACACACTTCTTTGCAATATCACTTGAGGACAATGATCTCTGTTAAAGTACTGTGCTACTGCAAAATAATCAAACCCAATTACACAACCTTCTACTGCATCACTTTCCACATTACTTCTCAGAAAACATAATTCAAGTACATAAACTTCTGTCTTCCACTGCATAATAATAATGCTGATGTATCAGATACACATATGTAATATACATGTGTATATTCATAAAAATATTACATAAGCACTTTCTAAGATGTAAAGTTACCTCTACAGAGGTTTCAATCTGGCCTATCGCACCTTCAGTACAAAGTAACTACATATATATATATGTGAGTGTGTGTGTGCATGAGGGTTACCAGACTCCCCCTGCATGAGGTTTCACCGAGTAGAAAATCATCTTTGACAAGGCTGTATTACTGGGAGTACACTCTAATCAAATAACTTTTCATTTCAAAATAGTTCACGTTTTCCTGTTACCAGAAGTAGTGCAGCTTTGGGCTTCAGAAGCCTTTAGAAATGTCCAGAGTAATTACCCCTGGACCAATTTCTGGTGTTACTCAGGACCTTTCTAAAGGCTTATGCAGTCTTATGCTGCAGTTCTTTCAGTGGCAGAGATATGTAGACTCTTTTGGACTTTACCTGTGGTGCAACCCTGGCTGGTGGAGTCCAGCAACACATATACAAGTCACAAATGCCCTCCAACAGCAAGGATTCGAATCTGACTGGGTTCGAACCACTGCTGTTTTAGGGCATTGTGTGTTCTATGAAAAGTGTGTGTTCATATGCACTATATACAATATATATATATATATATATATATATATATATATATATATATATATATATATATATATATCATGCAAATTCAAACAAATGTAAGAAAGGGCATTAACAGGACACAATTCCATATGAAGACTGGTGAGGTAATTAACTCCAACGAAATCTATAAAGGGATGCGCTTTACAAATGTAGAATGAAGCACCTTCAAAAAATTTCCAACACATATTCAGGAAAATACATGCAGTGAAGAACATTCATTGTTACTTCACACTGACACTTGTAAGAGGGTCATGTATACTTTCCCTCTTCAAACAAAAAACTATACATCATTTACTTTCCTCAAAAAAAATTAGCCTGCCTCAACGTGCTGCATATGTGGGATTGTATTTATCTCAAAACACAGACAATGGATGTCCATATTCAAAGTAAAAACTGTGTCTGTAATATTTACAGTATTAGGAACTGCTAGTTCAAAGAATTTTCAGGTACTGCTATTCAAGCCTTTGTAAACTTCTATCTAATCACTGATAAAACAATTATCTCCCAAATATGTAAGAAGCTCTACGTTCTACATCTGGTAAGAATCCTCTTTAGCTTTTATGTATCTGATATCCACTTGAAGGAGGGAGGCATATCTCATTCTAATTTTTCATAATGCCATTATTTCTTGGTTATCATGCAAAATAATATTAAAGACTAATCATTCTGTAGAGAGCTTTTATAATAAAAATACTTATGAAAATAAATGCTAGTATAAGTAGTATGAAATAAAAATGGACATATGCCAAGTCTGTGTCATATAACCATGGTTGTTTAAATTCATCTAAGGATGGGGCATTACGTAGCACAAGAGCAAGATGAGGTGATCTTACAGTACAAATGAGAAAGGGTGAATAATATCAAAAGAAGCTGCCACAGCTGTCATATGCACATGGTGCTGTTTTGTTAGGCAAATCAGAGGAGTTGGACAAAATGTTAAAATGCTTTCATGTGTGCACACATTCTTTTTATCTAAAATCATATAGGAGTATGGTTTCTGTCTTTTACTGAGATAGGCAGTCTTATGAAATGTCAAATTCAGGAGGAATAAATTAAAAGACATTAAATAATGGTGATCACAAAGAACAGCACCTATAAAGCTAATGTGAAAAAAGTCATAGTAGTGGAGGTGCAATACAGAACAAAGGTAATCTCCAATTTGCCTCCACCATGAAATGTAGATCAAGAAGCCTAACTTTGATATGATGTTGAAATATACATTAACATGCATCTTCATATACAGTTAAAGAACCATACATCAAAAAGCAGCTGAGTAATGAACTCAGATGTAAAACTTAAGTTAGAGTATGGATCCTGACACATGTACTGAGTACATGGACACAGACATGGTCCAGAGGGTAGTACAAAAGTTCTCCCTCTGTTGAGAACTATAAAGTGTGCAATGCACAAAAGAGTTGCAAGATGAAGCATATGTTCCAACCAACCTCTAAGTAAAAAGATAAAATCAAATCTTCCCCAAGTTAAAACAGGTTAAAGAGATCTTCAGATAAGTAGCATTTAGTCTAGCATGAAAGTATCAGAGATAAATAACTTATGTATTATAGTAAGAACCTGAAGATCAGAGTAAAAAAAATAAAGGAAAAAAGTCACGTGAAATTCTTTTTAGAAATACAAAACAAAAGCACATTAAGAGAGTACATTTGCAGTGGATGTTTGGCATTTGAAAGACTGGTCAGGAGGCTTCATGAAAATATGTGTAGGGATAGGTAAAAATGTAAATCATGAAAGAGTTGGACAGATGCAAATACTTAAGTGCTGAAGACTGAGTATTTCAGATGGTACCAGCAGATATGGTCAATCACATGCAGTGATGTTTTGCTTTGGACTGCAAAAGTGGTAACCTAAGACCTAAGTCTCCACTGACAATTAAACTTACTGTGCAAGAGAATGATTTAAATGTGTTGTTGCATGGAAGACTTTGTTCATTTTGACACACTGTACATAAGTAACAGATACAAGTAATGGAGATATAAGAATAAACCCTTAATCCACCCTGAAGTAAATGGAGAGGGATTTCAAGATAACACATGAACAAATTCTATATACTCTGTACTATGTAGAAACAAGAAGTTTTGGTTTCTGTATTGTACAAAAGGTTATCAAGCATGGTCTATGGTTACTGCCTTCAAGCAATCAAAGTTAAGGTGAAGAAGAAAATGTCTAGATGAAGAATTTACGTAATTCAAAGAACTATCAGGTACTCCTAATCAACCATCAATAAAGTCATCAACAACTGAAATCATCTATTTAGTGGCTCTCATTTCTGAAAGATAATTCCAAACACTTCTGCTCATACAATTACCTCAGGATTACCCACACTTAAAAACCTGCAACTCTTACTGCACGTGGGAAATGCATAAGCTATATTAAATCTTCCTTACAAAATTTTCAGCAAAAAATATTATAACTGAAAATGACGATTGTAAGCTTAGAGTTTAAGAATTCTAGGTAACCAATGCCTGATACTTGTTTACAAAACTGAATCATTCAGATTTTCCAAGATAAGAGCATTTGGAAAGTACATTATTTAAAGGGGGAGTTCTCCATTATCTGGAAAATCCTATTGTCTTAATGGCCTTGGTCCAAATTTGTGGATAATTGAGTCTACAGAACATCCATTTCCATTCAGGCCTTACCAGATACCCAGTACCAAGTGCAGGAACATTCATTCTTTTTGCAATAATCTTTATATAATTATCACTTAAAAGCCAACAGTTCTGCTTTCTATATGATATAAAAGACATTCCAGTACTGCTTGCAAAGGCAGTCTTAAAATACTGAAGTCAATTAAGTGTTAGGAAAATATACGATGGAAGCTTTGAAAAAATAAAACAAAAAAAATCTCAGGTACTGTTATCAAAACCATCTAGAAACTTTTTGGTTATAAAAACCAACAATATTCTAAGTGGATAAAAGCTATCAGTCTTGCAAACAGTTATTCACAGCATTTCAGCGTATTCCATTGTTTTTCTTAATTCATTCCAGACTCTATTTTCACGGAAAGGGCCAAAACCATTTTTCTTTTCAAGGTTCTACAATTATTTCCATATATATTTTTGCATGATTTTTCCTTTCTGCAAAAAGTTAATTCCCTAGCACTGCTGATGAAAACTCTAACACTGAATCTAGCTAGAGCAGAGGTAGCACCATATCTTAGTCCATATAGCTCTAGATATAATGGAAAAACTCTCTTTAGATTTGTCTTTATACTTAGTATTTATGGTTAATTTTTTCTAAACAAAATTCTTGACAGCCACTATGCATAATGTTGTCATAAAATCATATAGAATTCCTGCTTTAAACAAGTTCATTTTAAACGAATATGAAAAATTATGTTTTAAGACCAAAAATTGACATGAATGGTGTGGTACAAAGATAAACAATTCAGCAAGAAAAAATGCTTCATTTAAATATCTATGTTGGGCATCTTCCAGGTCACCTTGCCTCGATGGATATCCAGCCCAAACACCAAGACATGCTCCCACAGAGTACACACAGAGATGCTTCTTCAGCATACAAAAGCTTTTGCCTTGAAAATTACTGAATCTCACTCCCACTGCTGATACCTTTGTGGATCATAGCACCTCCCAAATGTTTTAAAGGTAGCTTATATTTTCAAATTCTTCCATGATAAAAGAAGAACAGTATAGCAAATGAAACCATGCTGGATATGCTTCAAAAACTCCACAGACATGAATCCTTCACCTCATTCAACACCATCATCATCATCCAGTGTCCTTAAACCTAACATGTTTAGTGAATGTTCATTCATTGTCTTTGCGTTTGATTGTAATGCTGTACTATTTGCGTCTCCTATGTCAAGGTCTGGAACACATCTCTCTTTGCAATCGTCTACTTGAAATAATGTTGCTTTAAACACTGTTCAGTAGAAATGTAACCCTCATTTAAAGTAAGGAAGAACTGTAAAGTATAGCTTACTGAAATTCATACCAATAAAAACATCATCAACATGTACTCTACAATAATAAAAATGTGAATATGGATTTACTTAATGATCCTGCAGTTACTATTGCTTTCATGAAAATAAGGCCAGTACACTTTTAAATAACAATGGGATTTCGTTATCTATTACAAGGAACAGAACAATGGCCACAGGAATGCATCTTATTTGTAGGTCATGTGTAATGCACCCATGTCACAGCCCACTATCCACAACCAGGGCCTAAAAATGCTTCTGTGGTTTTGCCTGGATGCTTCATAAGCCCTGGTTCAGTCCACTGACAGCATCTTATCCTATGTACCACTTAAATCTGATTCAATCAATTCAGTGCAAACCTTACACCCTCTTGCTTGTTCAGGCCTAAAACACTCAAAATCTTTTTCATTCCATCTTTCCATTTCCAATTGTCTATCCCTTCTCCTTGACCCCTTCACTTCTTACACATATATTGTCTTTGTTCACCCCTCCCCTCTCATTATGTCAAAACCATTTCAACACACCCTCTTCAGCTCTCTCAACCATACTATTCTTATCATTACCCTTCTTTCTTACCCAATCTGTGTATGAATGGGATGGTGAATGACAATGTTTTGCGGAGACAGAAAGGTCTGAAGTCTGTCATGGGTGGGGGAGGTATGAAAGGTGAATCAGTTTGCTGATGACACAGCACTGGTGGCAGATATGAAAGAAATTGCAGAAGCTGGTGTCTGAGTTTGGCAGGGTGAAAGTGAATTTGAATATAAGTAAGGTTGTTGGGTTTAGCAGCACTGAGAAAGAGGTTATTTGGAGCATGATTCTGAATGAAGAACATGGAGGAAGTGGAGTGTTTTAGTGTTTTAGATACCCAAGAGTGTATGTGATGGCAAATAGAACCATGGGAGCTGAAGAGGGCCATAGGGAGAATACGGCAAAGGTCCTGGACACAAGTAATGGATGAAGGTGATTGTGTTGAAAAAGATATATTTGCATACAGTGTAGTGTGAGGAGGGTTGACTGAATAAGAAATGGAAGGGTAAGAGGGAAGTGGTGATATAAGAATATGCAATAGAACTGAATAGGGTGTGCTGAAATGGTTTGGACATATGGAGGATAATGAGGGTATACATGTCTGAAGTGGAAACAAAGTAAAGGGGGAACCAAGGAGGAGAGGAAGGATGGGGTGAGAGACATTTCAAGTGTTTGCAGCCTGAAAATACAAGAGGATTTGAGGTATGTAAGGGACTATGCATATTGGAGCAATGTGGTGTACAGCAAATGACTTTGGAGTTAATGGACTGAGCAATGGCAAATGAAGTGGTTGGGGAAATCATGGAAGGTTTGTGATGCCTGGCAGTGGTTTTGGTGCATCAATCATGCTGTGAGAGAACACAGCCATTTCTTTGTCTGTTCTTGGAGCTACTTTGCTAATGCGGGAAAAAGTGAACATATATGGAAAAAACACAACTAAATTATATAACCCTATGACTTTTTAACGGGTTCCTGCAGTTCCAAGGATGCACTACAATCAGAATTAAAGAAATAATGAACTTCTTTGTAGTGAGAAGTTCTATGACAAGTTTGTACTCTTTTCCTATGATGACAAAGATAAAACCTCATCAAAAGTGACTTTTTAATTGCAGTGTAATCTGTGGTTTGGGTCGAAAAGTTTGAATTTGTGAGAGCATTTTTGTGGTGCAAGTTCAGGACAACTGTGGAGTAAGTCAATGTGTACAGATACAAAGTACTATATGAATTCAATAGTTTCAAAACATGAATTCACATCCAGTGTGTTACTAATCATCAGCTGCTCTATGACAAACAACCCTAAATAAATAGCTAAACCAATTTCTTCCAAATCTGGCACCAATTTGTAATAGTTTATGAACAAGATACACTTATTTTTCCATTTTTTGATTTAAAAGGAAGAGTTTTCCACCAATGTCTTCTAAGTGTGGGTGAAAATCTTGAAAACTAAAATATCTGATGGACTACTATTTCTAATAAAACAAGAATATCACTTCCTTTTCATCATGTTCCTATAACACTAAACAATAAAAAAAGATATCTATATAAACTATTTCAGCATAGCAGTTACCCAAGGACTGACGGCTAAGAAGACTGATGGATGGATATGAACAACTGGATGTAACGTATACCTATAATCCCCTAAGGGTCCTATCAGTGAGGAATAGTAAGATTAATCATTGGTACAGAACAGAAAGTATTTAAGAAACAAATGAAACAGAGATTAGTTCTATGGTGCTATTTTCTTAGTTAAGAATGAAAAATAAACTTACGTGTGCATATCTCAGCAGACACGACCCAATCAATCCTGCTTGGTTCTGGGAGCACAAAGGTTCATTCCCAAGCATTATGAGAATGTTATTCCCTATAGTACATTGGAAATGCACTGTATTGAATATATTATGTTGATGTTGAAAAGTTGTCTGATAATACTGATCAGAAAAAGATTATGCTAATATCCAATCACAAACATCCTTAATCTTCCAGCATGGTACTGCTAATGACAATTTTCTATAATATCTCTAGAATTAAATAATGCCATAAAGTACTTTCTGTTATACTGATAATCTAAAACAACAAAGAGAACAGTGGACTTAAAGAGAGGAAAATATACTAACAATAATATAAGAAAGGAGAATATTTGCTAAGACCTGTATAAATGCTAGTCCTTTCTCCACAAAATGAAGCAGAAAGATGAAATTATGATGGCTCCTCTGGAGATAAGATTAAGCTCCTTTGGATGCAAAACTGGCATAAGTAATGTAACCAGGCACCTCACCATACTGTAGATGGGATCCCTTTTCTCTTGACACTTCAATTAAGAAATCTGAGTCCTATTCCAATGCAGTTGGAGGAAGCATACCACAAAGAATGAAAAGTGTTTTCAATTATCTTTCAGCAACTTCATTGTAAGATAAGCTGCAAGTGGTGTAGTGTAGAGCTTAAAAATGAATCCCGCACATTTCTAATACACATGAAAAAGTTCCAGCGTTGGACAACTTGAATATGAAAAAAATTAATGACTCTCTATCCACACTTAACTGTTAATACAAAGAATTTGAACAAATTGTCAGTTTAATAGTTCTGCAACTGCTAACACTCATCTTATATCTAAGATATAAAGAAGCTCTAAGGCTCTGTACCATTTACAACCATCAAATGTCTATCTCTGTCTATCATATGCATGTGTGATAATTCATGTATGTAAAAGAAAGTGACAAATACAATTCCATTATGACAAAGATCATTTAGTCGTGAAATTAGGTCTAAAAGGAAAACAGAAACTTAGGCAGAGCAATTTCTGAAAATGGATCAGCAAAACAGAAATATTTCAGTGATAAATTTCTGTAACTACAGGAAATAATAAGCACATTAATCAAGTCACAGTAAACAGGTGACACACACTTTTTGAAAATTTCTGCAAGATGATGAAAATGGGGAATATGTTTACGATAACAGGTACATGACGTCTTTGAAAAGGCAATTAACAACTGGTCCATGATTTCAACTGCTAAGTGACATATCCACTTAGCTACTTGCCTTTTCTTTTTGGCTTTCTGTATTTTTCAAAATTTTAGTGGGTGACTATCAACAGACCAATATGCACTGACTACCACTGCCACTAACTGCCTCTTTGATAACATTTAGGACTAATGACTGATATTACCATATAAAAGATTCAAGTCTAGCTGTTAAATAATAGTAACCATGATACCCAAAATCACACCTCTGCTGAGTTATGTTGCTGTAGCAAAAAGACATTAAAGCAAAAAGATTTTGAAACTGATTACTTAGAAAAGGGTATGTACAAAGAAGAGTGAGGATACATAATGAAACAATTTAGGTGGAGTGGCTTTCTTAGGTATACAATAGACCAAATAAAGGACAGAGTGTAATAAAAATCTAAAAACACAGAAAGAAGAGTATTCAGGTATCTATTAAAGGAGTATGAGAGAATGATGCAAGTTCATCTAAGTCCTGATGTACATGAGGGAAGACAACTGGAGATACCTGTCACTGACATGAATGTATCTGAACTTACTTGGAATCAGTGTACAAGTTATGGCAGATTCACAAAAAAATACACTCAAATTAAACAACCTCTTGTTTATGAGTACAGTTATGTATATTTATGTACATGTGTTCAAAATTGTATTCACAGCAAAGCTCAAATAAAAGCAATTCAAAACAGACCATATCAAACATTTATCTTTAGTATCTACTTTCTAATGGTACACTTTCATCTGAAATTCCCATGCCAGCTTCATGGTGGAAGGAAAGATTACCTAGATGAAAATAGGACTCCAGGTCTATCTAGACTTCAGTTTAATAATAAAACTTGTCAGATTTGTCTAAAAGTAGGAGACATGATACCTTCACTGAAACAATTTATGTGATGAGGAAGAAGCAGTCAATTCTTGAGAGAAGAAATTGCATAGGAATATTGTGAATGAGACCTCCTAACAATAAATAAAGTAAATTGCATAACCAGAGGGAATTGGAAAGCAGGAAAGATCAAAAACTAGGTACATATTTCACCTGAAAAATGAATGAAGGACATACTCACTAATACAATGCCACATGACAACAGCAAGCATCGGAATGAAAGATCTCAACAACCAAATTGGCCCCATGTACATCACTCGAAAACAAGCACTCTAATGTCCAACTTTCACACATCCGTTCTGTTCTCTCTCTCTCTCTAACATATATATGTGTGTGTGTGTGTATATATATATACATATATATATATATATATATATATATATATATATATATATATATACTAGGATGAATAACGCTTTCTCCACCATGAAAATGAGGGTGAGAGCCTTGTGATGAGAATAAAATATACAAGATGTCAGCAGTGGACATGACCCAAAGCTTCAGGGAGTAAGCAACATACTATGATCGCACTTGGTGTCAAAAACAGGGAGATGCCCTTGTCACAAGCTAAATATGCCATACCTTAAGAATCTTTTCTCTCGTCTATCACTAACCCAAAGAAGGTCTATCAGCAATGAGTAATGAACAAGAAAGTAACAAAATTTTTGAATACATTTCCATATGCATGGTTGCATTCTGCATGTCATTTTCAATACATTTTGTTATAAAATGCCTAAATCCACAAGTGGAAAGCACTATTCTATTGAGTACAGATATAAGATAAATTTGTTTGTTTTGTAAAGCTTAACCCACATAGACAAAGTGTAGTTCTGATGCCCTTAAATGCTCTCCTGATATAAAGTACATTTGAGTGTTTTTGTTCTCACAACTGGCATTTAAAACCTCATGATAAAGGGGATTTGGCAAGTTGGATATATTGCACCAAGTGCCAATAGACTAAAAGCTAGCACTACCATTAACCACTGGCAATAAAACTCTTTTCATTACATTGCATATATAATCACTTCCAAAAATTTATTCACATGCCAGCCTTAAATTTTGATCCTGCTAAAGCAGTACTGTCACTTACTGGGTAAGCTGAACTGAGATCAATTATTTTCTATTTTTTTCTCATCGACACATAACACCCAATGTAAACCAATACTACACTCGAATTACACAGTGGTAATTCTGAGCTTCTCTTTACTATCAGATGCCTGTGGTCTCACAAAGTGAAACAAATAACCAGAAACATAAGGTTGTGTACGGCAACAAACACTACCCACCATACTGGGTAACACTCAAGTCCCATTTTTCTGCAGGCTAAAATGGCTATATATCCTTCCTGAAGTTGCTTCACAAAAAAGTCACAAAAATGCAACATCAGATTTATTTTCACTGTTACAATTTAGCTCAAGCCTCAAGTTGCAATGAAGGCAGAGGGCACTAAAATTGTAACAAATTGGTACACTGTCTCTTGTCTGGCTATGCACCAAAGTGATCTAGTCTGCTTATCACACCACAGTAGTATGGACGGGCCAGGGAGCAGAGGTGTCGTATTTGCACTTGACACATGCAAGTTCAGTGCATCTAGTGTACAAGTGCGTGCATGACAACATACATTATACACTGGCACTCAAATATAGTTTCTCAGAAGCACTCGAGTTTCCATCACTCAAGTCTTGGTTACAGCTGCAGAAGCATCCAAAAGACACAGTAACATTTTAGTTCCTGTCCTGGATACCAAACACTCTGAAGACAATTTCAGTGGAACACAAAGCAAACTATGTGTACTATGTCTCCATTGCATTAGCTGAAATAAATCAAATAAAATTAATGTGATTTCTATAAGTCTTATGACTTAAAAGTACAATGCACATTGCAAAAAGACCTAGAAAGATACTACTCAAGATTAGCAATACTTCTAGCTATGGCTCACAAAAAATGTTAATGATGGCTGAAGACAAAAGACTTAATATTTCTATCTATCAATATCTATCACACCTGTTCCAACTGCCTTGTTATATGATATACTGTAATATGATAACTTGCTAACATATGTATTTCTGTCAAAAATATTCTGCAAGCACCAAGCTACTTAAAGTGGGAATGGCTTAATTGCTTTACATGACAGAATATGGAAGGTATAATAATCCATAAAATCTTTTCTTAGTTCAGTAACAAATTATGCTACAGTCACATAAAAGGCATCCTCCTATTCTATGCACAGCAAACAATGGAATGCAGTCACCTTGCATCTACAGTTGGTGAGCAACCCCGGCCACCAGGCGGCCCAGAAGAGTCTGGTGGAGAGCAATTAAGGAAATCCCAGATGAGGATGGTGTCATCATGAGAAGAGGACACTATCTGGAATTCATCAAACTGCAAGCGAAACACTCGTCCAGAATGTTCCTAGAAAAGGGGTAATGCAGGTATGTAAATAAAGCAGAACATATCCTTGATTCAAACAGAAAATCTATATTTTCTGATAATTTAAGATTGTGAACAAATTATTTCATTCAATGCATGCACACACACACACACACACACACACACACACACACACACACACACACACACGCACAAATATGCACCCACTCACTCAATCATTTTCTCTCTCTCTCACTTACTGACTCACTCACTCACTCTCTTGATAATGAAAACTATATAAAAATGTAATTAACTTGAAACTGTAGAACTTAAACTTTACAATATTTCAATTACAAATAATAGTAATTTCTGAACATTTAGAAGCAATGATATGCATGAATTTTAACTGTGATTCCTACACAAAATGTACAATCAACAAAACAATAAGATATACCTTATCTTAGAAGTCACAGCAAGAAGTGTAAAAAAAATAAATTGAACTGCTGACCATCTGCTTAAAAAAATTAGCTTTAAGAAGCAATGACTCTAAAAGCCTAGCTCAAAATACAGTACCACAACCCAAAGCTTTTTTAATCTTGAAAGAGGCAAGGAAGCTAAACCGAACAAAGAAGAAATACAGTATATCGACCTTAAGGCTGTTGTGACACCCTGTTGCCCTGATGAGAAACATTTCACATCAAGCTCAGATACACCCACCTACCCCCTGCAAGTAAATGTACGAAACTTGTAGGGAATTGTAGCCTTTTTACACAGCGCTGTAATTCACCACCATTACCTTGATTCATCTTCCATTACATTTAGCACACCAAATATTTTGAATAAGTTTCAACTTCAATTTCATATCTTTGAGAGACTGGATGACAGGAATATGGTCAAAGTAATAATGGCAGACTACATACACTAATTTTGTGGGCTGGCAGAGGAAATCCTGTGCTATGTTGATTTTCCTTTAAAGTTTTATGGCCATGAGAAACAACTGCTCAACCTTACTAAGAGAATGTATATCATGTTACCAATACACAGCCCACAGAATTAATTAGCAAGTCTTGAATAAGGTTTAAAGTTTTCACATATATCTATACAGAATAACATGAAGAGTAAATGGAAAATAATCACATTATAGCTCACGAACTCACTATCACTTACCACTAAAGTTCGGAGACACAGGGTGCCAGCAGGAGCACGAGGATCTAAGGCAGCCTGAAGATCCCATACCTTGATTTTCCTGTTGGTTTAAGTGACATTATTGCATCCTTAGTAATACAAATTAAAGCTAAATAAAAGTGAGCTATATAAAGTCCAACATTATCTAAATTTGTACATAAAAAAAAAAAAATACAAAAAATCTGCTTTAAATAATACCATTTCTTTCAGACACTGACATCAAGAAGACTGGCCAAACATAGCTAATGTGAAACTTAGATTGTTATGATATGAAAAGCCACTATCAAACCTGTCTATTAACAAAAAAGTATTTACCCATCATATGCGCCAGACACTATCCTCTTGTTGTCGAATCTAATGCAGCGGACTAATTCTTCATGACCCTCAAGTATCCGCAAACACGCTCCACACTCTATGTCCCATAACCTGAAGATGAAGAGTTTTATGTATCAAATGAGAGATAAATCTCATCCTCAAGTCTGCCATCCAGCCTAAGGTAGTGTTAAAAGACAGATAACTGAGCTAAGCAATGCATTAGTATGTACATATATCAGAAAACTGGTTGACCCCAACATGAAGAATTAAAAGTATGAATGTTTTCATATGGAAAAGATCTAAACTTTACTGCTGCTTACCTTATAGTATTATCTGAGGAACCACTGACTACTAGTCTATCCCGATACTGGAGACAAGCAATACCCCTTTTATGTCCATTCAGTGTCCGGACAAATTCACATGTTCCTGTACTCCACACCTGAAAAATGTATAACATCAATTTGAAATATTACATGATAATTTCAAAGCCTACTCATAAAGACTTACGATGAAAAACAATTCTATGGTCAAATATGCTATACAGCAAGCCAAAAATTACTTGCAATGATCAAGTACTCACATGTTAACTGTCTAATTTCAAGACTAATATGAACAGCATTACAAGAAATCACTCATATATGAATTACAATGACAGTATAAGCAAAAGTAACAGTTTCATTCAACTTTTACATGAAGTCTCCTTTAAAGTCATTTTTTTTGCTGTGCTCAATATCACTCAAAGTGGTCACAGTGTTTGGTATGTAAAAAGTTCTGATTAGAAGAATATCACTTCTTCATATTGCTATTAAATCTGAGAAAAAGAGCTTCTACTTCCAGTACATCTTCAGTACTCAATCATGTATTCTAACAAAATATCTGAAAATCAAAACATCACCAAGCAAGTGCACAACAAACTATTCCAATGAGCTTGCACAATTAGTAAGCGAAATCACACTTGTCTGCCACTACCTCACTCTCAAAGAATTCAGTAAAGAAAAGAACACAAACTGTTACATTCTCATGCAACATCTTAAAAGAACTTCAAGTCTAAGAAAGGCTCTCTACCACTATTTCAATATAACATAAGAATACCAACAACAAACTTCC
This sequence comes from Panulirus ornatus, assembly GCF_036320965.1. Classification (NCBI taxonomy): domain Eukaryota; kingdom Metazoa; phylum Arthropoda; class Malacostraca; order Decapoda; family Palinuridae; genus Panulirus; species Panulirus ornatus. The sequence goes on from NC_092292.1 coordinate 19,447,675, forward strand.
TACCTTTATGGTTCTGTCACCAGATGCACTAACAATATATTTCTCATCAAAATCAACAACATTTACAGCTGCTCTATGACCCACTAGAACACGTCTTAGATTAATTTCAGTTGGAGATACCATATCCCAGACAGCAATAGAGCGGTCCTGTAAAAAATTGAAACAAACTAAGAGATTCATCTTAAGAATTACAGGAAACAAAAAATCTTTATAACATGCATAAAGATGAATCATACTGAAACCACTAAAATGATTAAATTCACATGCTAGTAATGTGCAGCTTTTTGCCAACACAGATTATACAATATTCCCTATGGAGCTGGGAACCAAAGCAAATTCTCATCTGAACATCCTTGCCAAAAATGTTTCACAACACTTCACATAGGCTTCTCTTTTGATAATAAACTTCTCAACCCTAACTTTTTAATACATCAATCCAGTCTTGCAATTATTATCACTTGTCTCTCACTCTCCTTATTCTTCTCTCATCTGTTTTTCTATAAGCATATACTACTTAGGAACACCATATGAGAAGCAAGTGCACACTATCTTTGATGGCACAGTTTATACAAAATGTTGAAAAGAAAGTTTAAGAATTTTTTTCACCCTTGCTGAATAATTTACAAAGGGCTATGTTTCAGAAGAGGATGCTAGAAGAGTGACTATAGATTATGGGCTATTTTACAAGTGAGGGTGGAAGGTTGACTGCAGTATTCTTTTTCACATTACAACCCTCCTTTACTTACAAGGTAAAAGAAAATGAAGCTTTAATAGTAAGGAAGACAATCATCACTTTGTCAAACTATATGTATGGCTGTATGCACAAAATCCCAAGCCAAACTAATGCTTTATAAAGTAATGATCCTCTACCACTGTGTATAAACATACCTTAGAACACGTTACCATCATCCCATTGTTAAAGCGTAAATGAAGAACAGCCTCACAGTGATGGATAAGCGTATTGGTCATATCTCCAGTTTTAACATCCCACACTCTAACAGTAGAATCTGAAGATCCACTGATAATTACACGCTCATCATACTGTAAGCATAAAACTGACCCTGTGTGTCCCGTCAACACCTGAAAAAGGTTAATGATTGAGTTAATGTTGTTAGTCTTATCATATTCTGCCTGTGCAACCATCCACACAATCTTTTTTCTCATGCTTCACTGCCTTTCCTACTAATGCAAGACAGCATCAAGAAATGAACAATGGCTCCATTTGGACATATCCAGTCTACAGTAACTCCAACATTTAAAAACTATTTCCAATCTTATCAAGTATTACTATTTCTTGGCCACCCCTCTGAGGGGTTCCAATTGGAACAGGCATCAAAGATATAGTCTATTTCTTTATTGGTCGTTTTCTGTTCTATAAAGATCATCCAAGACCATCAAATTGAAAATATGTTCCTATGTTACATCAAGTCATGAAATGCCATCCAGATGGGGGTACTAAAGAAAATAGTTAGAGGGGAAAGACTATCTATCTATATCTCTGACGCATGTTCCCTTCTGGAACTCTATCAAGGGGTTGGCTGCGGCAAGTGTCTCCATAACTAGTGAACTCCAGTGCTGCTTCTCAACCTTTAGTGCTTCGCCCTTAACAGGCCAATGGCAGAGGGCAACTCCAGTGCAGTGTCTGCAGAGGCTTCAACCTAATGTTCCTACTGACTACTTCTACTTAATGCTCCTTAAGCATCCTAAAAGACATATTCCCTAGCATGACTCAAAAGTGATGATCAAGGTGAGGCTGTAACACTGGGAGTACAATTTTTCCAAAGCACATTCCAACCAAAGGAGTCCACATTTCCCTCATACTGGGAGCTTCTGGAGAGTTCCTGTATAAAATCAAAACCCATTTGTAGAAAGAGGTCCTGGGGTAATTTTTTTTTTTCATGCCTTTTCACTATTTCTCCCACAACGTAAAGTAGCACCAAGAAGAGGTTCCAGAAAACAAAAATAAATCTTCCATTGGCCTCTTCCAATGTTCTTTCTTATAGAAATAAATAAAAGAGAGGATCATCAGAGCTTGAATTATGTTATGACAATCATTACACAAACAAATATGGTGTGAGGTCTGAAAGAAATGTCATGAAAAACATTGGATGAATGCTAATCAGATACTGGACAAAACATTTACCCTTAATTGCATGGTAATCATTCTGCTTCAATAAAATGTCTCAAGTCCCAAAAAACAAGCAGTTCTCTCACTGGGAATACTTTACAAAAAAAAAGTACAGTAGGTACTGCTTATCAAGCTATCTTAGCCAAACTTCAGATTAGCAATAATATTACCTTGGTCAACAATTAAATAAAATGGTTCATTAATGCTAAACCACAAGAAGGAATCATAAAGACATGACAAGGTATGTGGCTAGGAAGCAGATCCTTTCAAAGGTATATTAAAATTGGAAACTAAAATGTGTTTTGACAGCCTTCATCCCCTTCCACTTTAGGTCAACTAAATGCAGGTAACTTGTTTAGGAGAGGCACCATAGTACTTAATGATAAAAGTATGCAGAAAGAACAACTAAGAAAGATCCGACGTACCCCTCGTACCTTGTTACACTGAAGAGAAGAACGATCCCAAATTTTGATTGTGTTGTCTCGAAGGCCCGATACAATTTTCTGAAACATATTATAACAATAAACATAATTTTCTTCATGTAACTGATGATCAAAAACACTAAAAATGTAATCTAGATTCATTTTTTACACCTAACTGCTTTCCCCACCTTAATAAATTAGCATTAGAAACAGGGTGTGCAGAAACAGTTTGGATGTATAGAGAGGATGAGTGAAGAAAAGCAGAGTGAGAGGATCTATGGGCTTCACTTAACACATCAATTCTCTGATCATCTTGTATTATGAATAGCACCTACCATCGACAGCCATACCTCCCAGTTTATTCCATGTTTTTTCTTGAATGCTTCATATGCATTGGGTAAATCCCAAAGATAAAAAGTCACTCTTCATACATCACATTAGTCCAGTTCAATCTATCACATGCACACATCTCACCCTCCTGAATGTCTAGGCCCTAATATCCTAAACCTTCTTCATCCTGTGCTTCCATCTTCTCAGTCTCATCCTCCCCAACAGTATCTCCACTTCAGTCAGCTAATCTTCATTCATCCTCTCTATACATCCAAACCATTTCTGCACACCCTGGTCAGCTCTCACAAACAGAACTTACAGTATTACAAAAACTCTCCCACAATCATTCATTGCACAGTTAACCTGCCTCACACCACACAATGTCCTCAGGTATTTCCTTTCTAACACATATGCTATCTTTCTTTTGCATTCAAATACAAACATTCACAACTACATAACACTGCTACACTACTGTATCTCCAAACACACCCATCTTTGCCCAAACAGATGCTGATCTGGAGTGGTTTGTGGAGCTTGATTATGGATGGCAGATTCCGGTTTCAGTACATTATACAGGAAAGCTAAACTGGATGCACAATAATGAGGCTATTATTAATTTGTTCTTCACAATCAACCACCAATGTTGGGAAAAGTATCTTTATTTTAATTCCTACCAGTCAAATTATTTCTCCCACTTTAGAGTTTGCATCAGGAACACATGAACAGTTGTCTCTTCTGCACACATCCATTCTCTGGGTAATCAAACATATATAAAGAAACTCCTATGTAGTAACATGCTTGTTTAATCTTGTTGTCATAAAGTAACTGGTCTGGTTCCAATAAGTTCTTCAAATGTATGCTATTTTCACAAGCTTTGTGATTGGGTCATGTCTATTTTTTGAAACTCTGCTTGGTAACATGGGAATCTTGCAATTAAAATGAAAACAGCACTCACTCCTGTTGGGGCTCACAATCCATGTCATTTAAGTATTTAAGTTACCCACATTAGCAGCTTGTTCAATAACTGCAGCATAGATGGCTGTGCTACACACTTGCAAAATCTCTCAAGCCTCAGTCTTGTTGACTTGCTAAGTAGGAATTAATTACACACTATTATCAATACAAGAAGATTCAGGATGCTGCTGGATCTGCTCAATAGCAGCTCCACACAAAAAATTTTGAATCTATGCCCAAGGTACATTTGGGGCTTGTTAACTCTGTCCTTACTACAATTTCGAACACAATGAAACAAAGTTTACACGAGTGACATGAACCTCCAGACAATACTGACAATTTTCAACTACTGTCATCTTGTTACATAAGGCAAACGTATAACAATCACATCACAGCCTATCACAGTATACAAATATATACCAATCACAATGAGGTACTACTGTGTGAGTTCAAGACATTAATACATTAAAAGTGATTGGTGAAAAATAATCACTACTACTGTGTGAGTTCAAAACATTAATACATTAAAAGTGATTGGTGAAAAATTATCAATGGTGAAGGGGTGTGACCTGCTGCATAATACTAGCTTCAAATTAGTTGATATACTGAAACCAACTAAGACGGATCACAAGACAGTTACTTTAAAAAAATCTTTGGAATCATCTCTTCTTATCAGTACTGAGTGGTACCTACACTGTTTGACTAAAGCTTGCACTCCATCTGACGGCAAAATATTATAAATTCATTAATGATATAAAAACGAACCATGTTGAAGACACCTACCTGATCATCATATTGTAAGCAGTAGACACCTTTGGAGTTTTCTGAACGACAGTTTATCCTTTGTAAATTATGTCTGCCCATTCTCCAGTTTGCTTCTATAGTTTGTATATCCTGAGAAAAATTGAAAAAACTGATCAGATCTTTATATAATGATAATGAAGAATAAAATTTAGTGGCCTAGACCCGTGAGGAAACTTAAAAAAAAAAGTACTGAGAAACATGTCAGGGAAGAAGGTCACATACTTTACTTTTACATGCATTTATTTCAAAAACTGTAACTTGTCACAAATGAATATGTGCCATGAGGCTCATCTTGTTCTGCTCCTTTAACTCACCCCTCTCTTCCTCTACTGCATTAACTTTAGCATTAAACTACAGTAGTGTAAGTAATGTTAGTTCCCTTGTCTGTGCATATTTTCTACTTTCACATGTAATTTCAAATTCTACAAAGGGGAAACAGAAAATGTAAGAACCTTATCTTTTTTGGTCATATCATTGACAAACAAAACCTGGTCTGTCATTTAAGTGTTACTAATATGGTCTGAAAACTCTTAACTCTGAGTAATTCAGATACTTCAGATAACCATTATGGACAGTAAAATTCATCTGAACATTCTCTTAACTCAGTAATTTCTTTGGCATTACAAAGTGATGCTCGCAAACAACAGCACTCTAAGCAGAAAAGAATAAAAGGTTCAAAAAAACATTGTCGATGGTCCAGCTTTCCTGGTTTTAGTCCACAATGTCAAATGTATTGACTTGCGTCCAGTTAAGAAACTTAGGTTTTCATTAGTCTCACAGGAAACTAAGCAAGAGAATCCATATATGTTCAACCAGGATCCTTTATCAGCATGACATTGATATGGGAAAAAAATCCATTGTGCAAGTATCTCTGGTGAGCACAGGCCAAATACTGACTTTTTTCTTCTACTTTTGTCCATATCTTAAAAGACATGTGCTACCAAGTAGAAGTAAACCATGCAGACAGACTCCTCTGAGCTATTGATGCCACTGCCAATCAGTCAAAAAGGAATATTATCATTTACATTTCTTTACTTAACTAACGCATATGGAGAAGAAATGGCCTAAACAGCTTAATGTAACCCCACATACATTTTCTCTAAGCCAAATGTAGATGCAATTATAACCTATGAGACCCATTCTCAATCCGAAAGCCACAGAATTCTGTCAGGATGTTGGTTGCTGTAGCATGTAGGGCTAGTATATCATCTTGTGAATGTTTAACAACATAAAATCTCCTTGCTCTAGAGGATGTGTCATTGCAAATGCAATAGATGGCATAAAATATCTGTGAAATTGGCTAAAATTCAGAATAGGCATACTCCACAACCAATCTTTCAAGACCTTTATGCAGATAAACCAAAAGACTCTTATCGTCTTAACTCACCTGGATAATCTTTGGGTAGAGCTTTCGATAATAGGAATGTCCTGGGTGCTGTTCCCCAGGTCTTGGCTTGAAGAGATACATACCCCTGAGAGGGAAATACAGTGTCAATAAAAACAGTTGTTTATTATTAATAAAAAAAACATTCTTCCCTTACATATCAAAGAGATGTTTCTCAAATGTTAAGCTAACCATTTCAAAGAAATATTTGGAGTATATTCTACCATTTCTAATCTGAATACTTGGGCATTTAGTTACAAAACCATTCTGTAAATAAAAATATTATACCTCTTATACCAAAACAGTGAATGAATGGGGGCAGACAGTGTGAAGTGTGTGCATGGGTATATATGTATGTGTCTGTGTATGTATATATATGTGTACATTGAGATGTATAGGTATGTATATTTGTGTGTGTGGACGTGTGTGTGTGTGTATACATTGTGTATGGGGGTGGGTTGGGCCATTTCTTTCGTCTGTTTCCTTGCGCTACCTCGCAAACACGGGAGACAGCGACAAAGCAAAATAAAATAAAATAAATATACCAAAACAAGCTTTTTATCAATCACCATCATCACTCTCTTTTCGATTCACCGTGGTGGATCCAATACAGAAAGCCTCTATACCATTCACCCTTCTTCATTTTTACATCAACTCATGTCTAGCATGTTAAAATGAAACATGAAGTCCTACACTTACAAATGTACTTCTATTTTTCTTCACTTTACACACAGTTGACTTACAAACTGAAACTACAGTACATCTCCATCAAAACCACTTTCATACACATAATGCTTCCACTGCATTCGATCCCTTGTCTTTCTTCTTACATCTTCATCCAATCATCTCTGCAGTGGTATACCTTTCCTCCATGAGCCTTTTACTGTACAGCAATATACCATCTTGTCCAGGTTATTAGCTGCCATGCATTCTAAATGACCATACCATTCTTAAAGAATTTCATCCATACAACCAATACCTTCCACAAAAAACTTTCATCCAAACAATTTTCTGCTGACTTCACATCTCATAAATTTCTCATTACTTCTATCCATCTTTGTACAGCAAAAACTTTAAATCTTAAAATTGGCTGAAGCCTTCAATAAAATATTGTGCTGCTACTCCCTGAAACAACACTCCAACATGTAATTCATCTGAAATTTTCCATCCACAGAAGCTAAAAAGAAACTTTACGCTATTTAAGGGAACAAAAAACTTTAAAAAATGCTCTTCTTTCATAACATACTTATGAACATCCAACAAAAATATTTGTGACTCAAATGGATTTTAAGATATTCACTTTCTAGTCCCATATAAGCTAAAGCAAATAATGTTTAATAACTTTAGAACACTGTCAGTCCAATCTACTTACTAATTTTGGAAATAAAATTATGTTGCCCCAACATAAATTTCACATGCAATATTTCAACATGCATAAATAATTATATCATAAGCATATCAATCACTGTTCACACAAATACACAAGCTAGCAATATCACATATTTATTGAATTTTAACTTTGAAAATGCCAAAATACATACCATCCCTTTCTTTCTGAGAGCCCTCTCCAAAGAGGATCTGTGCGTACTTTTCTTTCTATTAATTTCTTCCATAGGAGTCCGTCAGCAATAACACGATGCCATTCTTTACACACTAACTCTGCTTCCCGTAATGACTTGGCATCTAAATAACTTAAAATTTTTTCTGCTACATGGTCTAAACCCTTTTCTGAAACAAGAACACAGTAAATCATTAAGGATACAACTTTTAACAATCAGCAGTTTTGGTATGCCTTATCAATAAGTAAAATCATACTTTACTTATTTGACCTTGTCAGCAGTTGAATCTATCATACAACTCAAAAGTAAACAGGCTCTGTGACAAAATATAATAACTAAAAATAAGCCTCATATACCTCCACACAGACAGAAGCTATAAAAGAGACCATACATTATCAAAAAGAGAAAAATAAAATGACTGACAGCAATGAAGCACTTACTTGGAAGAAGAGTAATGAAGTCCCTTTGAAGCATGGGTTTAAGGAAGGCATTAATGTGTCCATGCTGGTAGTGACACATGCGTGACAATAAGTGTTCCATAAATTCCAACTGATCTTGTTCACTCCATTTTTCAAAATACTGAAGGCACATCTCTCGCTCATTGTTATATCGAGCAGTGGATTCTTTTTTACGACGCCCCCCACCCCCTCCTCCAACACCACCCGAGGAGTGACTGAGGGTTATTGTGGTAGTAGATTCTGATTCTTCACTGTCACTGACTCCATCACCACCTCGAATGCCACCACTAGTTGTGACACTCATGGGGGATGTGTTGTTGTCATAGATCACCGTCATGGGTGCCTGAAAGACATACAATTGTAAGTATTTATGAAAATCATTAAAAAAGGGGGCAATATTTCCGACTTCTGAGTCATTCATACATCTAAGTAACATTACATTTAGTTGTTCCATTCATACTACTATCAACTTATCCCAAATAAAATTGTCTTCAAACCACTAAAAACTTGATTATTTTTTCTAGCATTCAATGCTGCAGTAAAGATATTTATGAAGCATTAGTTTCTTTCTAGCAACCAATGGGGCAAGGGCAAAAGTATGACACAATCTTGGCCATCATGATGAATGTCAAGAAAGATATGAGAAAAAAAAACATTAGATGGCTAAATATGAATTCTGCAGGCATTTGAAAACTTGTGGCATACAGCTAAATCAAATTATGCTTCTGCTACCAGATTTTGACAATTACAATTTTTTATATATATACTGCAGCTGATGTTTTTACCGTCATGCAAAATATACATCAAACATACTTAGTTCTATTTTCATCCACATTTCATTACACTAAAAGGTGAAAATTTATTTTCATGATATATCTAAAAGAATCTTGCCATACTTCCTGAGCTAGTTCAAACAATTTGTATACCAGCGACTACAGATGAATTTTCTTTATATTTTTCACAATTTTTGGATAAAAATAATTCATACAATAAAATATTCTGAATGTACTTGATTGCTAGATATCTTAACATTATAGTCTTTTTATTATAGTACAGCACAGTAGGGTAACCCTGGTAACAAAGTACTGAAGACTTGCTCAAGTTCAAACGATATGATAAGCACCTGTTCCAGACAATTCCTAATTTAGTTCCTCCGGAAACAAAGTTTTCTCCTCAGCTGGCCAAAACACTCTTTTACTTCACATACTAACCACTGCTAAATCTGCTTAAAAGATAAACAAATACCAGAAGTTACTGGGCACAGGCAAAATTACTAGTATGCCATCCACCTGTTGACCCCAATCAATTTTTCTGAGTTACAACTACCCAAAATGAGTTATAACAACCTAACACTTTCCTTACTGACATACTCAACAAACTTATGTTTCTTTAGGTTAAAGATTTTACATTAATTTCTGAGCTCAATTCCTTCAAAAGAATTTTTCATTCCAATGCATTATCCTAAAACTTCATATCTTTTATGTCCAATTAATTCATAGTTATTTTATGTTACTTACAGTACTATGGTTAAGAATACTTAAAAATGCTACCACTAAGATCACAAAAAAATCAACTTTTCACTTTTTCTTTGCATATATTTCAAACATCATTATTCAACATAAATTCACTGTTAGTAAGATAAATGAAGATGTAATTCTCTTGCGTCCAATAGGCACTACCTTCAATCATCAATGAAGACACCTCTATAATGGTCAACTCAAGATCTTGGCAAAACTTGTTTTAAGGTGAATTTTCAGAATATCTTCAATAATATCTTCAATAATAAGATAACTATGGTTATAATGTGTCTCATGGACCAGGTAATAGTAATATATTTAAACAAAACCAAAGGATTCCACTAATTACCTGAAACGATTGCAGTGTTCCATACTTACATTTTCAACTTCGCTATATATCTATCTTTAAACAAGAGAAGTGGCATTTACTAGCTTCTTATATTAGATTGTCCCAGTCCTTTGCTGCTTTGTAACAAAACTTTGAATGGTTTATACGTTAGTAAATATTCTGTGAGGGTTGTATAAGAGGCAATTGTAACTTGAAAAAACCTTTGGAAGTGCCATTTCTAAAGTGATACTTGTGTTAAAAAACAAGAGTAAATTTCACTCTAGGAAAGACTAGAGAGAAAAAAATATTGCCCATGTATCTCCAGTGTGTATTACGTGACTAAGAGGAGCGAGAGTTGGGGGCTGGAAATCCCCTCCCCCCCTTATATTACTTTCCATAGGGAATAGAGGAGAGCCACATAAGGATTTTTTTCCCTCTAATGCTTGGTCATCTGTTCTGGATGCAACTTCGTTCACACAGGAAATAAACAAATACGAATGAGGATACTATAATTTCAAATTAAATATAGTGGAAACGTACAATCTAAGTTAGGTTAAAAATGCTTGCTTGTTAAAGCAGTAATATACCCACAAGGCACAAATACCATTAGATATCAATTAATCATCTTCTCAATGATTGTAATGTTATGGAGAAAAAGAGTTGGGAACCTTGATTTCAAGAAATTTGTTTTATAGTGACTGCGGTGAGGGTCATGAAGATCGGGAAAACGAAGATAATTAATGAAAAAGAATGAGAAACTTGTCAGAATCAACAGAACACTTTAGGACCTCATCGAACTGCAGCAGGGAACAAACTATTGCCTCATTTTGACAAAATCTGAAAACAAAATCTCTGGTCATAATTTGCAAACAACTATCAGGCATTCTTTATGTTCCTGTAGATATAATGGCCTACACAGGCTTTCAAATGGCAACCATTACATTTACATGGTTTCACATGCCAAAATTAAAGTAAATCCCAGTTGGCAAGAAGTCAGGTAAGTTTTCATAGGTTCTTATGATTCTTAAAACTATTATTCTAACTACTTTTCCATAGATCAAATATTTTCACTCTCCATCACAACCCTCACCATATATAATATCTTAGAGGAAAAGAAAAATATTTAAATCATGTTCTGCCATTTTCATTTTCTACACCACCACACACACACACACACACACACACACACACACATATATATATATATATATATATATATATATATATATATATATATATATATATATATATATATATATTCTTTCAAACTATTCGCTATTTCCCGCATTAGCGAGGTAGCCTTAAGAACAGAGGACTGGGCCTTTGAGGGAATATCCTCACCTGGCCCCCTTCTCTGTTCCTTCTTTTGGAAAATTAAAAAAAAAAATAATGAGAGGGGAGGATTTCCAGCCCCCCCGCTCCCTCCCCTTTTAGTCGCCTTCTACGACACGCAGGGAATACATGGGAAGTATTCTTTCTCCCCTATCCCCAGGGATAATATATATATATATATATATATATATATATATATATATATATATATATATATATATTTTTATTATTACTTTGCTTTGTTGCTGTCTCCCGCGTTTGCGAGGTAGCGCAAGGAAACAGACGAAAGAAATGGCCCAACCCACCCCATACACAATGTATACACACACACGTCCACACACGCAAATATACATACCTATACATCTCAATGTACACATATATATACATACACAGACACATACATATATACCCATGCACACAATTCACACTGTCTGCCCCCATTCACTCCCATCGCCATATATATATATATATATGTACTCGAATACCCTTCATCTCACGTTGGTGAGCAACGGGGTCTACATCGGTCATTTCCCAACAGGCGCACATAGCCAGCAGATAATAGCACTAAATTGCTTAAGTGTTACAATTAGTTTACCTCAAGTCTGGTGTTCTAACGAACCAATACCTAAGTTATGGTTTTCTAAATTGAATAAGATAATAACCTTTTTTTATTTAGAAGTAAATACATCTCTAATTACTAAAAAGGTGGGTGAAATTTCTCTCCTAGATGTTGGTGTGGCTATATATAGTCACATTTATATCTTTATGTTAACATGTCACCTTTTCAAGGGTGAAGTACATATTTTCAATCTGAAAGGCATTCTAAAAGCAACTAGAAATTTTATTTCAACTGATGGCTTCCATCAAGAAGACATCTTTTTTTTTATAGAGACTCTTAATGATATTCAAATGTCTGAGAACAGCAATGTCTGAGAGGAACATTAATCACTTCAAATTAATCCAAAAGTGCAAAATCTACAATTAATTTTCAAGACGTGTACACAAGTCTTCCAAATTCATCATCCCTTACTTCTAACACAATCTGCTCCAATATCATTCCTATCATCCATGTTTCTAAAGTCTGAGAGCCCACAACAAATTTTTTGCTATTGCTACTATTCCAAGACACATGTATTCCTGCAATTTACGAATGCAACACAGAGCAAACCAAAATTATTTCTGACACATGACAGCTCAGAGCCTGAGGTGCTTTCTTGTGAATATCTTAGTAGCAACCACATCTAAAAAAAAAAAATAAGTTACTTACAATTTGTTCCGCGGTGTATCCCTATTCACACGTACGTCACTGTACCAGGGAAGTAGAATAACAGAAAATAAGATCCCTTTCCACCGCAGTCCTTCAGCCAGCGTGAAACCTTGAGTTTCAAAACAATCCCTAAATCACTCGCATTTCGGTGTCGCAGGAACTCTAACGGGTCTCACTAATGGAAATGCTAATATATCGTGTGAAAATAGGTGCTGTATGCTCATACAGGCCAATAATAACGCGATTTTACCTTAAAGAAAGTAAAATATTGACCTTCACTCAACTGAAACGGGTCTGACAAACCTGGAGGCCAAAGAATAAACATGCTTTTGGGCGCCACAAAAGCTCTAAACACACTGAACTCTCTGTGAGTAATGGCTCAACAACCCTAAGCAACGCACTGTACAACGCCTACCTCAACTGAATCTAGACTATCGTCCAAAAGAGGTTCAGTTTCCATCTCCGCTGACAGGACTTGGAGAAAACCTCTTCCATTCGCTTGCGATAGATGACGGAAACTGGAGTGGAGTTCTTGAGACAAACGACGATCGGTCGCCCGGTAGAGGAGTCGCGTACTACTTCTCTAAGCGTAAACTCCTCCATATTGGATTCTCCTGAATTTAGAGTTTTGGATTCTAATTTATATTAGTCATTCAATATCTTGTAGCCAGAACCCAGGAAGAGACCCATGAGTGTGACGTCAGGTATAAAATGATATGTGTCTGGAGGCGCGCAAAACTACCGCTGCTTTTAAAACTTATGGCTTTTATATTACTTCTCGTATCAAAAGTTTACCAGACAAGCCCCTTCTACGCAGCAGTATTCAGGGAAGTACAACATTATGGAGCACACGATTGCATCCTCGAATATATCGATTATTTTCTCCCTTACTCGCAACGTGCGATTCCTCCTCTCTCGTCCGCTAGAAAATTAAAATAATACAGCTATTAAGACACGCTTATGCCAGGTAAGTGTCTTATTGCCGTCGCGCTGCACTGAGTGATACATCCTCCATCATTGTAAAGAGGAAATACAATGTCTTATGAAAGTACAGGTCATATCGATAGGTCCAAAGTGAAATAAACGTTTGTGATAACACGTGTAGGTAAAAAACGTAATAGTGCTGATGATAATGATACTTTTCACTATCATTATTATAATGAGTTGTGGTAGTAATAATACTTGTAGTAGTACTAGTAGTTGTAGTAGTAGTAGTAGGAGCAGCAGTAGTGTATTATGATTGTTATATCATTAGTATTATTACTATCATTATTGATATGTTTTATTTTCACGATTATCATAAATGATTTTAAAGTCACAATGTTATCATCATATCAATGCTATAATCGGTGTAAAAATCATTGATGTAAATATTGTCATTATGTAATATTATTACATGAAAATGATGTTTTAGAATGACCATTAGTTGTGTGCATCTGTGCTTTTTAATGGGAGAGGAACGACTGATCACGATGTTGTGTCTCAATTTACACCACCTTATTGTCCAAAAGTGAGCGATGATAGCTTATCGCTCTCAGTAGCTGGGGGATTTCTTCATACATAATGGCTTGTATGAGAGAGAGAGAGAGAGAGAGAGAGAGAGAGAGAGAGAGAGAGAGAGAGAGAGAGAGAGAGAGAGAGAATCAAGCATAACTAAAATTTAGTGGTACTGTTCTGAAAAATTACGAGGTAAATCCTAGTTTTCATTGATAGGAATTGTTTTTTTTTTTTTAAATTGATAAAAACAATACGTCTAGTTTTATTACATAATTGTTTGTTGTACTGGCGATCAGATGAAGTGGCCCGACTGAGGAAATATGTTGCAAACTTAAAGTTAGGAGAACTATGCCAATAAGATGGAAAACGAATACAAATTGCTATTAAAAAATGGAAACATTTTGATCTTTTCTATTAAGATTGCTACTTTTCTTATGAATGCAGATTAATATTATTCTTAACATGATATACCGTAAAACTAGCAAATGTCCCTTAAATAAGAATAAACATCAGAGGATATAACTTCACTGAATAAGAATTTTTCAAAAACTTGGCGAACTGGTTTGACTTTGTTTCAATCTTTTTTTTAGTGATTAATGAACATTGACACAAAACTATCTATTACATGAAAAAGAAAGGTAGCTCAATAATGCCTATGAAATATGCTTGAACAGGTTGATTTCAGAAGGTGCAGTGACGGGCTCGCATGCTTTGAGCGCGTGAGTGTTTTGAGTACGCACGTGCTTTGAACTTGCGCGTGCTTTAAACTTGCGAGTGCCTGGAACACGTGTCTTGATAAAATGATAAGCAAAGGATGACACGGGCGCACCTGGACCCACCATGCTCCAACTTAGTAAATGAAATCCTTCCGACCATCCTGCAGAGCGTAAAGCGTGAATCATTGGCAAAACCTTTTGTAAGTCAGCCTGCCGAGTGATTATTGACGCGCACACACGTGGGCTTGAGCTGGTTAATAACCCCAACAGCACGATGGTACAACCACTGAGCATGACGGTACAGCTCTAGGGTGCGACCCATGACGGTGTAATTGACCTCCTCTTTATGGGTCTGACCAAAGGTGACGCCATCCTACACAAGGGTCGTACTGTCGTTTTCATAAGTAGTACCACTGTGTTCTAGGGGTTGAAAAAAAAAATCTGTTTGCGGGAGTGAGTCTCAAATCTTGCTGCTCTGCTGGGGGTAGGGTAAAAAGAAGTGACGCCATGCAAGCGGAGACATGGAAAATGTAAACAATAAACCAGCTCTTGCAGACAACAGCAGCGGCAGCAGCAACATTACCATTAGCAACAGCAACAACAGCATGGCACAAAGACATCACCACTACATTTGCCTATTAAACACACACACACACACACACACACACACGTGGTGAGCCAAGAGAGCGCCCGGGGTCAGTCGGTACAAGGAACGAACGTCGCAGTGGCTGCCTCGCCCCTCACTCTCAACCTCTTACAATAAACCTGATTAGCACTATGAATAACAACGTGTATGACGAAATTACTGCCTGATGATTATGATGATACATATTCATTACACAGGTTCGTGGAATCAGGAGCGGTTTCAGTGCTGCCAGGCGTTGGCGTCGGCGTCACCTTTGCTTAAAGCTTAACTACAAACGTTTCTGGCATGGGGATCTGTGTTGTCTACATATATATATATATATATATATATATATATATATATATATATATATATATATATATATATATATATATATATGAAATACTAAAAATCGAAAGAAACTATAAATGTCTCCTTCCACGGAAACCAATAACATATTCTAATTTCTATGGCTATACGCTTCTTTTGCATTCAATCGTGGTTAAGTTAGACTTGATGTTATTTGCTTCACAGTTGAGACAAAAGTACCCTAACTCGAAACGATTACCGAAAAAAATAGAGTAGTGCTATGTAGGCTGCTATGTGCTGGTTGTAATTTTCATGGCTAGGCTTACACGGATGCAACATTCATCACAATAATATGCAGTATATTATGTTAAGATTTTCCCCGATTCATCAACGTTTAAACTTGTAATTAACTTACCAATGGTCTTTATCTTCATGGAGGATAGGAATGATGGATAGTCAATAGCGCAAAATGATAACAGGCAAGAAAGACTGTTAAGATATCCTTAGGCCTGAGAAAGTATGAGTAAGAGGATGATGGTGGTGATGTCTGAGAAAGGAGCATGAGTAAGAGATTTGGTTAAGTAACTTGGAGAGATTTGAAAGTTCATGTACCAAGGATTTCATTCATACGGAATATGGATGAATGGCTGACGAGACATCTTAGACGATTATGTAACATAGTAAGGCATGTCGGCGGCAGCATTAGGAAATGTGTGAAGGCATGAGTCTAAGGAGGGTTATGAGGGCATTGGTTTGCAATCAGAAATAATCTAGCAGTATAATTCATCCTGGTGTATTCTCTTCCTTGAGAGATCGCGACTTGTGCTGTCCTGGCTGAGGTCCAAGTACCCACTACTACCTTATATGAGGAATTTTACCCTCAGGTTGTGGGTACAATATCTTACAATCTCCAGCACTAACTCTGTTCAGAGAGTACTACAAACTTTCCTAACGTTCTGAGCCCAGTCGTTCCTATGCCGCCATCACAAGACCCTGAACCACACATAACAACAACAATGCAGTGGTGAGACTTACTTCCTGCAGAGTCAGGGGCCATCCTGTCGGTCCATCCTCACTACACAACCTGACCCTTCCTCTCCTGGCTGTCTGCCTTCCTGTGGCCAACACAACACAGCATAGATCATAACTGAGCTAATCACCTATCATTACGTGACTGACAGTCACGTTGAATGTTTACAGGAAGTCTGTTGCGTGATAATTCATGTAATTACGTGTTATATAAACCATAAACATCCTGAGACGATATATATATATATATATATATATATATATATATATATATATATATATATATATATATATATCTTAAACGGACTATTGCTTCCTTAATGGCATATTGGGATCTTTGTCCTTGGAAGAAGTTGGTGCCGCCTGTTACGCAAATCAAGTGCAGGTCATCAGAAACATTCATAAACTGCAGATGTCAGCTCTCGATAAGATAACGACAGGCACCAACCATGGTATAAACAAGGGCAAACTCCATTTACTGGTATATTTTTTCCCACAGGAATAACAAGAAGGATCTCCTCGGAAACCATAATGTGATTATGCTTTTGCGAGAAAATGCTTTATGATTATTCAGCACGATGTTTTTCTGCATATCCTCATTAATCTTAGACAGAATAAATATCTCCACAATCTAGACTTAGCTTTTAAGTTGGGAGTCACGTGAGGTTGGAAATAAGCAATATAATTCCTCGTAATGAACGTTCAGTAGCATCAACATGCAGGCGTTCCTATCTGGGTTTATTTTCCTTCCTTAAAAGTACAAACATGATTGCTGTAGAATCCTCTTGCCTTTTGTCGAATTACTGGAATGTAATTCATTGACAAGTTCTGGTTATTTGATTTTCTAATTGCCCATGATTTCAAAACAAAAATTTGTTTTAGAGCATTCAATATACTGTGTTCCGATTCACTGGTAATTCTGGTAGTTACCCTGTCTTCGTTAAGTAACAAAAATTATATTTCGCTGATCAGTTTTATCTTTCATATCACACAAATATATTCTCATTAAACTATAAGAATTTTTCATTCCCAGATTCGAAGTTTATTGGGATGTGTATGTCAATTCATGTTGGTATTAACATATTTTTACAATAAGGACATTTATGAATTAACTTCTGTAACAACAGCACAGAAATCTAGTTCTAAGTAATGTTTTCAGCGATATATCCAAGGACTATATATGAAATGAGAGTGTGTATAGTGTTAAAATTACCTTCAACACTTGAGGAGGTCGTTTTCGATTGGTGGTTACACAACGTTAAGGTCCTCGACAACATTATCAGTGTTTGTCTTAAAGCCTAAATAATCAGTCAACTAACAGTACAGATATCCATATGGAAATAACTTTCTCAACAATATGCTTGAATAGAAGCACACCCGTGGTACATATATATGAGTAAAGATTATTCACTTCCATGTTTTTGTTTTGGCCGTACTTGATTTTGTTACCCGCTGTCTTAACGTACGTCAGAAGAAGACAGAGCCGACGTATCGTAGTCGAAGACAGTTCTCGTGTTTATTATACAGTGAAGTGAACCAGGTTCAGCTCCCAGACTGCTGAGATTGCAGTGTTACTGGAACGTGCATATCATGGAATAAATACGTAATAGATTTGAGGCTACGGACGTGATATTAAGAGCTGAACATCAACAATTATGTCGACACGTAAACCAGAACGAACCACCATCTCGAGTTAAGTTCGTGTGTATATATATATATAGTATATATAGTATGTATGTATGTATATTATCTTGGACACTTTGTGTAGATATGCACTTAGATATTGTATAGTTTAGTATATAAGGGGAATAAAAGATTTTTGTTTTATGTGCCTGATGCTGGAGGGCCCAGAACAAACAGAAATTATTGACAGTAATAAGGACTCGTATCACAGCGAAGATATGTTAAATGTAACATACAAAATAGGTAGGAAAATACATTTATGATGTGTGAATGTAGAGTTCACGAGAGCCCATAGAGCAATTTGAGAGATGTACGTCAGAATCGGTAATACTAGTAAGCACTAAAACTTGGAACCCTGCTTGCCAAGACAGTTTTAGGTAGAAGTTGTGCAATTGGGCATATTTTTTTTCTTCCTGTTTCCCAAGATAGTCTGTGGTGATCTTTAAGCATACAGCATGTCGCAGTAGAGACGGTTGGCAAGCTTGCTCTCTGGGAGTTTGTCACTGCTTTCACCAAATGGTTTATAACCTAATGCAACGTAATTCTAAACTAGATTGATTAGATAAGGAAGTATGAGTGTATCAGTATTATATACTGTAAAAAAAAAGTCTAATCGCTTTCGCAAAGCCATTACCGTACTGAACTGATTGATAGTTTGTTCATGACAGTCTTGGAAAGTAGATTTCGGAAAAAAGAAATTAATTCCGAATGGGTAAACCCATATGAGTGCACCGCGAGAGCCAGTTGTGACGTTGCCAGAAAGCTGGCTTTCTTAGGTGATTGTACACTGTATGATTTATCATTTTCATGTGTTGATGACATGCTATTTCATAACCAGTCTGTGAGGGAAGCAAGATGGTTTTAGTGTAGTCTTTAGTACTAAACCATCCTGAACATCGCAGAATAACATTTGCCAGCATTTCAAACGTCCTACACAGCGACCCATTGCTGAATGCCACCTCAATATCATTTTCAAATTCATTCGCTCGCATATCATAGACAGGAAATAATTAATTTGTCATTTCGTATTTAAGACGTATGATTTGCGTTTAGTTCATGGTATCGATTAACATCAAATTTATCCCATTTGTACTGACAGTGCAAATAATGGCACTATACAAGATAGATATCTCTGTAACCTGGATTCAAGCGGCTCTAAGCATATGATATAAATAAGCTTGACATGTTTAATTCAGACACAAACCAACATGTTTATGTGCATATAGTTATAGACGAATTGAGGAATACTTAATGAAGTCTATAGCATTTTCTACCTGGGTAAGGAAGTGTCCATTATTTCCCTGTTTATGCGTGAAGTACAGCCTGGAATATATATATATATATATATATATATATATATATATATATATATATATATATATATATATAATATATAATCTAATGATTTCATATATCGTATAAGCATTTAGATTATTGTTGATATAGAAATCATAAAGTTTCACAATTTACTTAACCCAAGAACGAAACTAATTATCTGCACATAAAAGCGGAAACAGTTGATGCAATATTACCTGCCCGGCCATGGTAGAGGCCAGGAGTGGTGTAGCAGGAAGGGGCTGGTGTCTTCCTGTGGTAGTGGGGAGGGGAGGAGGGAGAGCACTGCCTCTGCATTAGTGAGCTGAACCTTGGGTGTGGCGGACGCTGCCCTTAGTTTTTCCCTACGGAGGCAGATGAAGGGCGACGTTACGATCTCTCCTGGTCCATCAGCTAGGTGTCTGATTTCCAGGGTTTTTTTCAGCGTCCTGTAGAATTTTATTACATGTACTTTGATATGAAATGTTTGTACGCTTACATATGTACATGTCAAGGTGCGTGCGTGTAGTGTGGACCAACCACACTCGCAGGGAAGCACGCATGTCTGCCACTGGCAGTTTCTACCCCTATGCATCGGCAGCGTCAACTAACCCAGACGCTGTCTGACCAGGGTAAAGAATGAAACTATATATTCTTGTGGTTCTCTTTATTTCCTCAACTGAGCATTTCGTAGTCATCTACGGGACTGCATAAGATTCCGAAAAGAAACAGCATAGGCTTAGCCCATGAGATTTACGAATTTAATGAAAAAAAAAAAAGAAAAGGCCATGATCCGACAAGGCGTGACCTAAATCAAGCGAGGTGGTCTGATCTGCTATGTGGGGGCTAGGCGTCGGTGCTGCGTACCGAGTTGTGATAATGACCACGCCAAACTTCGTGTCAGTTAAAGATTAACGGAATTAACCTTAGCTCATAGTAGTCTGAAATGGGTCAGATTAATCGTAGACTGATAATCTAGCGACTAGATTTGACGTTACCCTCAGATTAGCCATCAGGAAATTGTTAATAGGTCAAGGATATTGTAACACGATACTTCTGCATTTTCTCTCATACTTTATGAAATATTTTTATTTGCAGTGGAATTCCTAAATTATTATTCTCTTAAAACGATGGTAACTCGTTCGTTAGCTAGAGGTGAGTTGAATGATAAACAATTCTAACTAAACTAGTTAGAAATATAGATAGGATCTCCATCATTCATACTTTAAGAATGTATCAACTGTATACAGTTGAAGGTAAGTTGTAGGAATATAACCCAGACTTGTTTGTGTCATGCTGTGATATTTTAACAAGTTATTGTGGTAAATTTTGTTGGTAAACTTGCTTTCCTTTTTAAATCTTTATGCTTTGTATGTTGCATTTTTTATGTCACTGTAATCAATCTTTTATGTATTGAAATCATTGCCTGTATTGCAAATGGACACCATTAGATTTAAACTTGCTAAAGAGCTTTTGCTAAGCTTTGCACTCGTTGCGATTCTCTCTCTCTCTCTCTCTCTCTCTCTCTCTCTCTCTCTCTCTCTCTCTCTCTCTCTCTCTCTCTCTCTTACTGTTCCAATGTTGATAGGATTTATTTCCCTGCCGAGCATGACGCAAAACATTATTAAACATTTATTTCCACAGTCAAAATGGATGACTGGGGAGGGGATATCCCTTTTTCACGCAATTTTTCCTCGGCTCCCTATATGATATGTGTATGGCCTTGCATTTACTTATGGTAACGAGAAAAAGATAAACAAAAAAAAAAAAGTTGAAGCAAACTGAAAAGGTATAGTTACTCCTAAAATAGATATTTTCGTTTTCTGCAATGTTTACAGTTTCTATTACACTTTGTTAATACGTAACTAAAAAAAAATCAATTGCGAAATAAATCTTTTACAACAGTTGTTACCACTCCTGACACGTACGGAAAGGAGGAATGGGGACGATGGGGTCGATAACCCCTACCCATAGAGCTATAGGATGTAGAGTAAACTTATTCGGTAATGATGATTATCACACTTATTTCTAAAACATTCTAACCACAAGTCCCTCGAAATATAAAATAGCTTAGAATATACTTAACTTTGTTTCATTGATTTACACCCATGGCCAGTGAAATAAGCGTGTCCTTTTCGCCATTCCTCTTAAACACTGATAAACACATCTATAGTATCATGACGTTACCTACAAAAGCATATTGATTTGTTTCATCGTATGCGCCTCTTTGAGTATATGGTCTCCATCTGATGAATGTGTGAGTTGTGTATGTGTCATAAGTTAGACTTTTTCTACTTATCAATAGAGGACTAATACACAACACGAAGCTCACAACAAGAAACATTCCCTGAATACATATATTACCACACGTACAGATAAATGCGCCTAGCGTTAATCCTATTCGTGTATTCACAGTGACTATCAAAACAGTAGCGAAAGCTGTTTGGTTGAAATTAGTTCAACAATCCACGGAACATATGATGACTGCATGAAAACTGGCATATCACCGTCTCGGTTGATGTCGAAGCAGGTGCGGACCACGGCTCTACCTCGTGAAGCGATAACAGCACAAATGAATACACACAAAGTCATCAGGTAAATCTCCCAGTTGGTGGCAACCAGCGTGGCTACCACCTGCACCTGCCCACGATATCGATGCCTCAGCATGACCAACATTGTAAATTCTAATACTGCGGATGCAGGTCGCGTCGATGATTCGAAAACCGGTCGTTACTGCTTCGTTTCAGTGTCTCGCACCATGGGTGTTCGACCCCAGCCCCGCAGGGATTCGCCTCCACATGAGCTGGGTGACTGGTGTCAGTTGTATTGTTCATGTTTAGTACATCTGTTTTCCTCAGGTCTCTGGTAAAATGATTGTTGAACTTTGTTCATCGCTTTGTAGCAAAAGGTCGGTCGACTTATTCTTTCCCTTGTATCATATGCGGTTGTTGAACTTGTTCCTGAGCCACATTTTTTATTCCAACTATTATGAAACAACAGCATGAACGTATAAGGAAAAGAGATATGTGATTTGGTTTCTTGCTTCTCGCATATGTCCCAAATCCTTCAGTAGTGATGCTGAACCTGCTGTGGCAATGGTGTCAAATGTACCACCGACGTACACACGTACAAGGGTTTATCATGCTCGCCACATTTTCGGTGGGTAGGTGTAATTCTTCATCGTCTCCACGTTAGTCGCTGCGATTCCTTGGGTGGGGATCGTGGTGAGGGTCATGTTCAAGCAATAATCAGTGGATACTGGTCGTCAGTCGATGTCCCAGTTGCTGACTTGCTGCTTGTTCATTGCCAGTCCTTGCTCACTGCTGTTACGTTACATCTCACTGCACAGGCACGGCAGTCACACCGTCGATTCTGTCGTCTGTCAACCAGTGGCATAACGCACTCTCCCTCACTTCGAAGACAGAGTAACAGAGTTTGACATGAGAGCATATAGACTACAGTAGGGGATCTGGCGTGAGCGATTCTGGGCAACGGTGGGAATTGATGTCAGTTGCTGAGGTGTGGCATTAAGCGCGTCCACGTCATCGGTACAGCAGTATCTCTTGCGAGGAGAACAAGTATTTTTATGTACCGTGTTTGTTCGTGACGTACGTACCTTTAGCAAATGATAGCCATTTTTTTTTGTTCTATGCATGTTTTTGATATATGGTGCAGGGGGGTCTGGCTTAATTACCTTCACGTAATGATTACCATTAATTGCTGCAGGAGATGCATGTCGTCCCATTTCACTAGTGGATTAGAGTTATGGCGCTTGGATATTCATTGTCATTTTGTTCTATTAGGACTTTTTTCCAATGAACACTTAAACACGGTATGATCCTGGAACACGAAAGGGACAACCCTTGAACACGACTGTACAAACCTCGAGTGGCAGGGTACGACCCTTGGTTATGATGGCGTAATCTTTGACCTTCGTCCTGCAGAGATATGTCGAAGTCCGCGTCATCATACCCGAAGGTCAAACCACGTTTGTCAGGGGCAATACTGTGGTGCTCCAGGGTCGTCGTACTCTGGTGCTCCAGGGTCGTACCGTAGTGCTTAAACGCCGTACCGTGGTGCTCAAGCGCCGTACCGTGGCACTGCATGGGGTGTAGATGTCTCATGAGCGTCGCTTGGTGGCGATGTGTCATTCTGAAAACACCAATTACACACTCGGAACCCGGTTCATGATGCTTGACTCGTGGTCCGCCAGGTGTTGCATCTCCTCCACCCAGTCACTCTGGGAAAAGAAATGTCCGCATCAGCTCCAGCCTTCACACTTGATCATCCTTTGTTCACAGCATATGTTAAGGCTCGTCTGTGCCCTCCATGTGTCCCCAGGGGGGACTATCACCGCATGAGAATCTTGCTAAAGGTTTTGTGGAAAGCCCCATCAGATAGGCCCGGGTGTGGCTTGCATTTCTTTTCCTGATAACTCGTCCTACAGACGTTGGGAGATGCTAAGAATTCCCCATCTCCTGCCCGTTAGCCAGGTAGAGTCGTTGGTGTGTGTGTGTGTGTGTGTGTGTGTGTGTGTGTGTGACGTTCACCGAGCTTGAGTGGTGGATTCGGATTGTCTTGTTCAGTGTCTGTTGTTTACCAACGTAGGGGGTAGAAAACTTTGATTTATTCTTCAGAATAAAGTGTAACGTAAAAGCCATTGGCCAACACATTCTTATCAAGATTGCTGAACACACACATGTACATACAGTATCTCTAGAGAAGACAACATTTCACAGTGGAATGACCTCCATTTCAAAGGTTCGGGTCACTCAGGTTCCAGCACGAATCCATGTCTCCGAGCAGATTAGAGTCTAACTCAAGGGACTAGATTTTGGCTACAGCAGTAACAAGATGGTAGACATGTACTATATTCGTCAGTAATGTCTTCAGTGACGCAGGTCGCCTCCTTGAGGGTAATAGAATTCACTGTAGGGGAGGTCCTCCTCAGTTCGGAGGAGTAATGTCTTTTTATCATGATGGTCAAGAGGGTGATGGTGGGGGGTGTCTGTTGGGATGCAGGGACTCGAATGCTCCGGTGTTACGGGTACGTCGTGTGCTGTACTGAATTAACTGTGTTTATGACTGAAATATTTTCCTTGTACGACTGGGAAACCCCAGTTGAATGTCGTATTTTCTCCACATGTTTCTCTCTTCTCTCACAGCGTTCGTTCTTTTTTGTATGAGCGAGGTGACGTCAAGGACGGACTAATGAGCCAAGTAGTTTCTGCAGGCAAGAACTGCATGTGGGGTCCAGTGACCAGGTGTGGAGGAGGAGGACCATGAACATAGCAACCCCGTGTGACCAGATGTAAGGAAGGACCTTGGGAGGAGGAGATATGAGTTCAGGTGTGGTTGAGGACCTAGAACACAGCAACCCCATGTGAGCAGGTGGTAGAAAGTAGACTCTCCTGAGAACCGAGAATCATTTATCAATGACTTTGGTCATGGTTCACATACGTCCAATCGTTGTCGAGTTCTTCCGCAAGCAGAAGCTGTTAATCCCACCGCTACGACCTCACCAGTGACGTAATTTCGACCGTCACTGCAATCTGTAGTGCCAGGGCCATTAGCAGTGTCGCGGGTGGGCCTGTTTATGCAGATTATCCCAAGGTATTTATCTTATTGGAGGAAGCCATTAACACCCGCCAGGGGACTGTAAACACCCGGATCATTCTGAACAACATTCTCTTGGTTACGTGCAGACCGGCTGGACTCAATCTTTCGGGAACGAACGATAGATTACGAAAGTTTCGCTGGCCGAGGGAGCTGGCGCGGCAACATGTAAACAGTGCCAAACATCCCGAGGCCGCCTCTCCGTCCGTACGCAATGTCCGCTGTGTCTCGCTAGCGCGTACGACCCGATCTTATCTCGCGGTCATCGAGATCATCAATCACACATCGAGCTCGTGAGTTGGAGAGTTGTTGAGGAGGTGTGTTTGTGTGTGTGTGTGTGTGCGGGAGGGAGGGCGTCGGAGGTGGTGCGCCTGCCTCGCGCCCCGGGAGTTCAAAGCGTCGCTCACCTCCCAGCCACGGGCGTACTACTGAACTCCTCTCCTCATGTCCGCGTGTGAGAGAGATTCGGTGGCGAGATCTGAGACGGATTTTTGCCCACTGTAGCAAGGATATACGCCTGACGCTTGGGTGCCAGGACGGGCGGGAGACGACACCGCTCGCGGGTGCAGGTAAGGACATTCATTCCGAATATCACATGAGGTGTGTTAAGGTTTATGAACAGTGGGATAAGCAGGGCTGAACTTAGTCTATTCCTGATCAGCGGGTGTCATACCATCCGCGTGGCCATGTCATGGGCGAGTCTGTAGTGTGGCTGGAGACACTGGTGGTGTCAAAGGTTGTAAATCATCTCGGTAAATACATTTTTTTCCGCCCAGATGTGTCTTGATGTGATGGAGAGGTATGGGGGTGAGGGCGAGCGAGCCGGAGACGTGGCACCACCGCTGGGCAGAAGCTCATGAATGAGTGGGTTGGGCACTGCCCCTGGCGCTGTTGCCGTATTGTTTACCTGTACATTAGCACCATTTCCTGTCCCTCGCACCGTCCTATTCCCCGTGGGATCCTGGTGTTGCACCAGCATCAGTGAGGGCGAGGACAAGTCTCTGCTCCTGATCGGGAGACGCGAGGACGGAGAACGGTGGATCTGAATGTGGGGAGCAGCATGTGGCACTGGCCCTCGAGCACTGCCAAGCTCTACTGTACGAATCAGGTGGGACCTCGCCCGTTAGTCCCGGAATTTTCAACCTTTTCGGCCCAAGGCGGTGGAACGGACTCGTGGACGTGGCATGGGACTCTCGTGACCCGAGACTGTCTGAGGAGGGAATCAAACCTCCCGGTGACGGCTTGACGAAGGGCAGGGTCGAGTGTGCAGTTGTTCCTGGATGGATATTTTTGTGTGTGTGTTTAGATTTATCCGCGTCGGGTCTGTTCACACGGTGCAGCAACGTGTGCAAAGAATATACGGGAATCTGAGGTTTGGGTGCCTTCAGCCTTCTCCTTGCTGGCCTGCTGGTGGGCGACCTGACTGTCCTGCGCCCAGAGGGGCCTCTGGCAGTCTTGGTATCTCGTATTATCGTCATGCGCCTGCAGGCAGAGGTGTTGGCACCCCGCCCCATCATGAATGAAGCCTCGCATACCATTCCACCATGAATGAAGCCTAGCATACCACCCCGCTATGAGTGAAGCCTCGCATACCAACCCACGATGAATGAAGACTCGCACACCACTCCGCTATGAATGAAGCCTTGCATACCAACCCCCGATGAATGAAGACTCTCATACCACTCCACCATGAATGAAGACTCGCATACCACTCTACCATGACCGGGAGCGCAGCATCATCAGTGTCATTTCTGTCAGAACTCTGTGAACGCAAGTTTTCTCACTGTCTTCTAAACGTAAGACTTCATCAACAGACACCTTAATCTTCGTGACACTATAGAACATTGAACGTCACTGAGGTAGGGGTCCCTCCCTCTCTCTCAGCCTGGGCCCACCATCCCTCGGCGAGCGTGTCGAGACAAAGCGGTGATTATGATGGTCTGGAGATGAAGCTTTGGTTAAGCCCGTGACGGGTTGTTGGCAGCGTAGGCCTCGGTGCCACGCATGAGGTGAGGGGATTCTAACCTGGCGCTTATATACAGGCCCAGACCCGGTCCTCCTCCCCTCACCCCTCCGTAAGAGAGCGAAACCCTTCCGAGATCTGCCCTGTAAATGAAGGGCCAAGATAGAGTAATGGAGTGTATATAAACGTGATTTAACTAGTACGTATGTTTAGTCTCATCGTATTAAAGATATTATGTCAGAACCTGTAAATACAACAGATTTTCTAATAGGTATGTGAAGGGTATGTGAAATTTCAAGTGTGGGTATACCAGAATTCGTCCTATAGGTTCTTTATATATATATGTGTGTTTACATGAGCGGTAACCACCTAATAAGAATTTAATGTTTAGTTTGGTAACCTTAGCATGGCGCTGGCCGGGGTGGGGGAGTCATCTCGAGAGCCAAACAGCCTCTTTGGCTTTAAGACAGCCGTACCCCCGACCCGCTACCCCTCACAAGGACTTCCTGAAATAAAGTAGGTCTTCTTGCGCCTCCCAGGGTCGTATGGTCTGTGTGGTTCGTGAGGATATAAACCCCTCTCGTTACCCAACCCTCTATATAGGATCAGCCGGGCCCCATGTCGGGGCCTTTGTGTTTGTTGTCTGGGCAACAAACACAAAGTGCGTGAATGGGCTAATTACAACCTAGTTCACCAGCTTCAAACTATTTCAAGTTCGCCTATTTTCTTTGGTGGATCATTTCGGAGTGGGCCATAACCCCAACGGGGCTGTAACGACATGAGTACTATTTCCATTGTTCTAATAAGTCGTTTGAGTACTCGTATAGTACAGACTGGTCCCGGTAGTACAGCGGTTGTGTATTGATCTTCTGCACGAGCAGTACGGCAAGGTTGGCCGGGGTTATTTCTGATCAAGTTCACCCTTGGGGTGGGAGGAGGTTTGGTTGGGAAAGGGTGGGGTAAGGGAGGGGAGGGGAGGCGCTCTATAATTATAGCACTATAGTCGTGAGTTGTGGCTATAGGGATACTTAACTGTCGTCAGCTGTGTGTTGGAACAGCCTACCGCTGTTACCACACTGACGGTGTGCTGCCGTAATGTTTGTAGAAGAGACGGGACGGAAATGTTATGGTGACAACAGCGTTGTAACATAGCATTTTTCTTTTCACTATAGAAGCTGTGTAGTAAACGTGGAACTGTGTTATAACAATGTGTGTGTATGGAGGGGAAGGGTTAGTTTCTAATTGTTCAATCGCCAGTTGGTAATCGTCCGGGAACCTCCCGACCCTCACCATTGCAACCAGTTT
Source organism: Panulirus ornatus (assembly GCF_036320965.1). Classification (NCBI taxonomy): domain Eukaryota; kingdom Metazoa; phylum Arthropoda; class Malacostraca; order Decapoda; family Palinuridae; genus Panulirus; species Panulirus ornatus. The sequence continues at coordinate 19,476,215 of NC_092292.1, forward strand.
GTACAGTAGTGAGAACAGACCCTCACCCCAGACTGTGTGCTGTGCCACTCACCATTTTCCACACATATCGTCAACCATACTGAGACTATATCATCACTTACAGTGCCTCATATGTTCGAGTATACGAGAGTATAACGTATCTTTTCTCTATGATCGAGTGCTTGAAGAGCACATAGCAAGGGGGGGGGGGGTGAGGTTAGAGTTGAGACAAGCACAGAACGTACAGTGGGTACAACACATCGACACAGGAGGGGGACAGGTGGACCCAAGTGGGGCCCCAGGGAACTAGAGGGTCCTCATCACCCCCCCCCCCCTCGGATAAAAACCAGGGGGGTTGGGGGAGGAACAATGCCAAGATATTTATAAAGAAAAATCGTTTCATTTTACATCTTCCGTTTTCTCTGACGTTTTCGTCGGAGCCTTTGGTGTGGATCAACAAGACCTGAATTTCATATATCTGAACTTCAGACTGATGGAGTCATTTGGGTACCAATGGTTTTTGTTGATTTTGAGAAAAGAAAAGGAAGATTAAATTTTCTTACATCTAAAGTCCCTCTTCATTGTGAATCTATATTCAATATAGTTTCGTTTTTTCGAACGCTGAAGCAATACCTCACAGGAAGTGTATTTCATGTGCGCATTTTTTACAGTACAGATGGGACGAGGAGGAGGAGGAGGAGGGAGAAAAGACGAGATTTTGCCAAGAGGCAGGGCCATCGCGCGGCGCAGCGCGGCGCGGGGGAATCTAGAGTTACGAAGAACGAACGAGTCGTGCGGGTGAGTTACGTGTTGTCAAGCGCGGCGTGCGAGATGGAGGGAGTGTGCGTACGTACGCTTGTGGACTGAAATGAATGCCAGCAGCCCACATGTGGCGTGAGGCAGAGAGAGAGAGAGAGAGAGAGAGAGAGAGAGAGAGAGAGAGAGAGAGGCTAAAGGAATTTAAAGACGATAAATGAAATCCTTACTGTAACTCGAAATAGATTTCGATTTTTTTTCCTACTGTAGTGTCAGCCTCACTGCACAACGTTTTTCTCTTATGACTTTTCCTGAAAGAAACGAAAGCTTCGAATTCTGTCCTGGATACGGCAGGGAGTGAGAGACTGTGTGTGTGTGTGTGTGTGTGTGTGGTGGGGGGGGGGGGGGAGGGAACGCGAGTGCCACACACTCGTCAATGAAGCGCAAACCATATTGACCAAGAAGTGCGTGCAGCCGGTGTATATTGGGGTGCCAGGCTCGGGTTCCGACGGGACTTGCGACACTGGTGTCTTAGGCGTTATAGACAGAAACGTTAGCGATATTAGAAGCCAGTTATTTCTACATTTACTTCATTTACTTATCTATTTATCTTCTAAGCCAAAGCGGTAGGTCGGGTGTTTGTTTAGAAGTAATAGTTCAGTGGTGTGTGTGTGTTTGTTCATTGAGGTTGGGTTGGTTAAAACACGATGATAGGTGATGTTAGCATGTTTATACTTTTGGTATCGATGGATGACCCTGCCATATTTTTGGCGCCCTGGATGACCCTGCCATACGCTAGCACAGAGAATGACCCTGCCATACGCTGGCACAGGGGATGATCCTGCCATACGCTGGAGAAGGGAATGAGCCTGCCATACTTTATATTAATTTCACAACATTATTCGTATGTCATTCACTGGCAAACAATTCCAGAGATAGTATGGTTCAAGGGTACATGGCTTGGGGTAGGTGGAGGCAAATTTGGAGGAGGATATGAACAGTTTTGTACTATTGGCAAATTATGGTTTAGCATCAAAGCGAAGGTTTCTAAACATGATTTTTGGATTTAATGAAGAGAGAAGGAAAACAGAGAATGTTACGTATCTGTTGTAACTCAAATTATCTTGTGTATGTCGAATTTTTTTTTCGTTTATGATTGGGCTTTGCGTCATTGAAGCATATGGGCTGCTCCCACACGCAGGGTGTAACGACTCTGTGATGGGGTCAGAAGGTTGGAAGATACAAGAGGCAGTGTAAACCAGATGTTGCCTTACTCGAGCCAGATCCCCCCCCCCCCCCCAACACTTCCGGCGGGGATGCTAAACAGCCAGAACCCCCCCCATCCCCCATCCCCCCTCCCCCAGCCCACAGAGCCAGACCTTAACCAACCAGCCTGGTCAGCGGGCAGTGGCCGCTGCCGTTTGAACAACACAGGAACGAAAACATTGCCTTGTGGCACACCGTCCAGCCTTGCTTGGAGGCTTGATATTATCTGTCAAAACAGAAGAACGTGTGAGGGGAATAGAGGAACGGGGTCAGAAGATAAAGAAGCGGAAGGAGATGAAGAAAAGGAAGAAGAAAAGAAGATGCTAGAGAAAGGGCGGCGAAAATAGATTGGTTGAAGAAATATTATCTTGAAGTTCCATTCACATCAAGAGCGAGGTATAAGCCTGGGCCCGGTCAGAGCTGTGTGGCGGTGATTTATACCCATATGTGGTTTGTACCCACTGTGGGCTGCACCCACTGTGGGCTGCGCCAGTCGTGGACTGCACCCACTGTGATGTGCATCCACCGTGAGCTGCACCCACTGTGTTGTGCACCCACTGTGTTGTGCATCCACTGTGGGCTGCAGCCACTGTGTTGTGCATCCACTGTAGGCTGCACCCACTGTGGTTTGCAGGCAGTCATCTGTGTATTTTCACAGTGTTGGACGTAATTAGCGGCCGGCTGGTGTGTTGGTAATATGAGGAGGGGGAGGTAGGGGGACCCTTAGGAGTGGGGGAACCTTGAGAGATGAGGGAACCTTGAGGAATGGGGGACCCTTAGGGGGGTCCCTTGAAGGGTGGGGGAACCCTAAAGGGTGAAGAACTATGACGGATGGGGGAACGTTGAGGGTGGGGGAATCTTGAGGGACGGGGGGAAACTTAAGGGATGGGGGAACCCTGGGGTGGGGATCCCTTGACGCAGGGGGAACTTTGAGCGATGGGGAAAGCTTGAGGACTGGGGGAACCTTGAGGAGTTGGGGAAACTTAAGGTTGGGGTGGGGGAGCCTTGAGGAGTGGGGGGAAACTTAAGGTTGGGGTGGGGGAGCCTTGAGGAGTGGGGGAAACATAAGCGGTGGGGGAACCTTGAGGAGTGGGGGAAACTTAAGGTTGGGGTGGGGGAACCTTGAGGAGTGGGGGAACCTTGAGGAGTGGCAGGAAGGTTTGTCAGACCTCATCAAGAGGCGGTGATGTTCACCCGGACCTCGTGAACATTCGCCGCCAATCATCTCGTGGAAAACAAGATTTAGATCGGTTTTCTGCCGTCTGTGATGAGACTTGCTTTATCCAAAGTGTCAAGATAGGCACCGTGCCTTCAGCAGGCTACTTGTCATTACCATTATGAGAGTTTCCAGAAGCTCTGAACATCGCTGGGATCATGTGAACATTTCAGGGATCAGTGGGTGCTTGTGAATGCAAGACTTGGCTATACTGCAGTGCATGCATGGGTGTTTCTTTTCCTTCCAGTATGTGCAGGTCGTGAGCACAGCCGTCCTGGGGTGAGTGGTGCCTGCGTTAATCTTTATTCAAATTGTTATTATCTTATTTCTTATCTATTGTTTGGATAAGAATTTGTCTAGTTCCTGTAGATCTTCTAAATATGGCGCTTCAGGATCCCGTATGTCTTCGTGCATTGCTGTACGGTTCGATTCTTCATTCACTTCCGGTGGTGAGTGTGGGAGGAGTGTTGTCGTCGCATGCGGTGGTGGCTCTTGAGTCGTTGGTGAGGTTGTGGAGTAGTTGTGACGGGCGCCGAGAGGGATATGCGAGATCCCTATAAACTGATGGGTGAGCGCGGCTGTACTACTCTCGGAGATACAGAGGTGTGGCGGGCATGTGTTACAGAGCGGCGGTGGACGGCGTTACAAAACAATAGTGGGTGGAGTTACAGAGGTATGCTGGGTGGAGTGGTAGTGCCGTGGGCGGCGGTGTGAGGGCTCTGTGCTTGGTGATGCGCCACCCGGCCCTCGCCGCCGAAGACACAACAGAGGTTTCCTTCTGTTGACGTTACCCAGATGCTGAGGGAGCCTACCGCACCAAGTTGATGGCCCACTGTTGACTGATTGATCGCCTCTGTATCTCACTCTCGGCCAGGCCCTCAGTTTACTGCTAGTCAGGGGAAAGAGGAAGAGGAGCTAGCGTAGGTCACACCTCAAAAGGGTAGATTTGCTTGGACCTAGTACGTTTTATAACCTGGTTTTTCTCCCGGCTGGGCTGACTCCCGTGCATTGTAACCGAGGAGGACCAGGGTAGTAGTAGTGTCTGTGGTCCAGCATACCAGTAAGCCTCCTTACTGTGCCAAAGCCCTCTGCTCGTGTCCAAATTCTCTTAGGCGATAAGGACGTCGCGGAGGTGTTTAAACCCGTAGATACCACGGACTTTGGTCTCTCCCGCTCTTGACACTTGTTACAAATTACGACCCTATAAACACCTTTGTTTGGGAAAAGGAGGGGGGGGGGGGGGATGCACGACAAGTGGAGACGGCCGTAATGGAGTCCCTGTTTTCCTAGAGTGACTCGCACTGCTAATTGATGACGATGTATTAGTTTTCCTGGTTCTGTTCGTTGTCAGCGCCACCATCACTGAGTGAGGCGACCGCGATGCACGACGCACTAGGGACCCAGGTCCTCATAAAGATGTATATTAAGTGGGCCTGTCCGAAGGCCACTTTTGTGCACCTGAAGGGAATGCCTCACGGAGGGTGTGTATTGCGTCGAGAACATCACCAGGTGTGTGGCCGTCGGTTGACATACCTCGGCTGTGATCTAAGACTTGTCCTGTCGGGAAATAAGATCCCAACAAGCTCCATCAGCCTTGATTCTTTCCTAAGAAATAAAAAAGAAACTCGAACCGTAAATTTTCGAGTAACTTCCAAGGGAGTGTCTTGACGAGGGATTGTGGGAGGGGCAGGGGTTGTAAGGGATCGGTGGTTGAAGGGGCCCATGTAAAGGGTTTTGGTTCTGGGGATCTAGTGCCATACTTGTCGCCGTTCCAGACAACAGGTACCTCCCACGCGGCTATACAACACCCATGCGTTCCCATGCCAGCATAGGGACGGTAGGAAGCCTCCGCAGAGTTGTGGAGAGGTTGCGTCTCCCACACCCCTGGGACCATTTCATCCCAGGACTACCTTAAATCAGGACTTCATCAACTTGGGATCACGGCGCCCAGGAACCACTTTGCCTTGGAAGACCACCACGTCAATATGGGACCACCTCACCCTAGTTTAGGACCATCTCACCCAGAGACCATTTCACCTTCGCACCACTCCACTTCGGCACCACCCGAGGACCACACACACCTTAGGAAACCCTAACCCTACAGACACTGTGTTCAGGCGAAACCATTACAACTAGAGGGCGCATACGCGACTTTATACCCATGAGCGGGGTATGGGTCATGATAGAAACGAGGACATACTTTGTAATACCAATGGTAACTGGAAATGAATAGCCATTAGCTGATAATAAGACCTCCCATCTTGCATACAGAATGACCTGGTTCCACACCCGTACACTGTATGCATGTACCAGTGTAACTACACTCGCGCTTCGGTACAAACACAGACCCCACCACTTCACCGGTACACAGTAATAGTGTATCGTAGGACGATCGGGAGTAAGGTGTGTACGCCTTCGTGGCTTACAGTTGTTTCGATTATAGAAGTTCCTCTTTACTCTGTGTTTATCCCCCACAGAGCCATGCACAGAAGCTCTTATTGTGCTCCAGCTGACATACATCTGACAGAGGTGACACACAGGCACATAAAGACACATACAGACACACAGATATACATACATACACAAGCACACACAGGCAGACATACAAATAGTGGGAGTGCAGACAGGAGCCCCTCCCTATACTGGTGGTGGAGAGACCATAAGGTACTCCTACACACAGCCACTCGCCCCGTGGGTTGGCCAAGGGGCGACACCCACTCCCGCCTGAGGAATGTGACCAACACACACACACACACACACACACACACACACACACACACACACACACACACACAAGCTCAGTCTCGGGAAGTGGTGTTAGGAAGGTGCGGTGCCTAGCCTGAACGATCGAAGAAGATGATGGCATTTTATAACTCGATTTATAAAACCTTTACATGTCTAGATATGTGTAGCCAAAGCATTTCGAAGATAGCATGGGCGAGGGGTACTCTCCCAGGGATCCAAAGGGTCATCTTCCCGTAAGAGAAGGATGGAGGGATGGTATTAATGGCACCCGTGTGATACAAAGCAAGTTAACATATAACCTATATACTCAGAGCATTTAATTAGTTATACAATGTATGAGTTACATAATTTGATATTTACAGTATATACATAAATAGATTACATAAACAGTATCAGTAAGTACTTGGAACAGAAGATTGTAGTTTGCAGTTGCTTACACTGATAGTAACATATAATGTCAAAAAATACATTACATTCGGGATATATAGTTAAAAAATGCTCTCGCTCTGTGAGTGTTGATAACATTAACATGAATGCATAGAAGATCAAGGTACGTCGCATATAAGACATACGTATATAAAATGTGCTTGTAATGGGCCTGATTCCATTAGATGTCTATTTTGCTCCTCAGGGTATGACGAATTTTGGATATAGTGTCAGCATATCTTCCAGGTTATTACTATCATTAAAATGGTCACAAAGTTGTCGAAAACCGAAGGTATTGAGGTGTGAAATTACTAATCATGGGACACTGGCTGATATAGTGGTGTCCCAGTTTTTGTCCATCAGGTGCAGGACAGGGTCAGCACTTGCGATGTTCAAGATTATGCACGGTTCCTCGCGACTTGCCACAGGTGCACCTGTGTTGCTGTAATTTAGGCGTATTCTTGCAATGATAGTACCACGTCTAGCACAGGTTCTGTGCCTCCAATACTGACGTTTCTTTAGCCTAAGATTAGTATGGTATATATCCGACCCGTGGACTGACTGTGTCCTTAGTAGTAGGATGCGTAGGCCACTGGCATAGGCCCCTGTAATTAAGGATGGAACGATTGACGGGGCAGTTTCCTGCAGGGCACTCTGGTACGTCGTCACGAAGGATTACGGCATGAACTCGGAACCGGACGAGACAGCCTTGACGGAAGCCACCAACGCCTACAACAGTGCCCGGCAGGAACAGTGCGTGCGTCATTGTAGCTCAGAGTTCCATTGTTCCAGTTCAGCTTAAACATTATCCTCTTCACCCCGGACTGGGGCATTATATCACCAGGAGGGGATAATTGCCGGGTCCTGCTAAGAGGGTAATCACTGAGGCCCTTGTTAAAGGTCTGTTTACAGGTACTTTTGTTGTTTAAATACTTCGGGGCGCTGCTGGAGTTGTGGTTTTACATGAGGAAGTGTGTGGTGGAAGGTGTCTTAAAACATGGTTATCTCGCTTCACAGTTATCTTGTGGATATCTCAGGAGGTGGGCATGGATTAACACAGCCCGAGGTAGTGGGGTCCCTTAAGCTAGCAAGTAGGTATGGCCTAATACAGCCTGTGGTGGTGGGGGTCCCTTAACCTAGCAAGTAGGTATAGCCTAATACAGCCTAAGGTGGGTGGTATTCTTAACCTGGCAGGTAGTCATGGCTTAACACAGCCGGAGGTGGTGAGATCCGCTAAGCTTTACGCTTGAGTGATCGGAGACTGCTGCGGGGTGCATTAACCTGAAAGCTTTGCTGATGTCAACCCAGAAGCAGGGAAGCTCTCTGGACACGGGGGACAGCATAAGTTGGACACGGCTTACTAAGCTGCGGCGCGTGGTCAGCTGACCCGCCTCGGAACGTGTATTTTAATCGGAATCTAAGAGTTTCTTTTTCCACGACTTTTATCATGATGATGATGAATGACGGAGTATGATGCGCATTATACATGTTAGTGTTGTATGATCTGATATTCTCTTGTACACTTTTCAAAATCACATTTGTCATACGTAAAGTGTGTGTGTGTGTGTCGTGCTTAAGGATCGTCCTGTCGCACTCGAGGATCGTACCGTCGCACTCTAGGATCGTATCATCGTATTGAAGAGCTTTGCATTATGGACGAGGTGGCTGAGATTTCACTACACTGATATTCCGTTCATTAACGCTGGGTGTCACTGATCGCCTACTTTCACCTGCTTCCCCCGCTGGGAGCAGACAGAATAACAAGTTGTACTTGGAGGAGAGAGAAGAAATTTCTAACCAAATTGTTGCTAATATTCGTATATATGACAGACCCAGTGCGAGTATACCATAGCGAAGTATGGTTACGTCAAGTAGATGATGAAGTCGTGATTGTATTTCTTTAACACGTCTGATGTTTTGTACTTTGTATCTTGGGAAAGATTTAATGTCTTTGATGTTCTTTTTTTCCCACTTTATTCTCGTTGGACCAAAGACGCTGACGTGGTGGACCGGATGTTCGCTCCTGCCTTGCGTTTTATTATGTCTTCACGTCCAAGAATCATCTGTTGACACTACTCGAAGACAAGAGTCCTCTCCTCCTCGTGTTTGCCCAGCGTCCCTCGCCAAGGAGGACCCCGGGAGATGACCAAGCCTTTCACCCGGTAGTAAAAAGCCTGGGCTGCTGGCCAGACTCGTCTCGGCCGTAATTATAGTTACGCCTGAGCAGCGGCTGACGCGGGACCTAAGGGCTGTGATTACCCACCCACCCCGGTCATCTTCAGGGGGACCCGGGGCCTGCGCGCCGAGTGCCTCTTAACTCATTAGTCTCACACTGATTGAGGAGTCGGGGGTTTAAGAAGGCTAGCAGAGACCGCTAGCAACCGGGCGTTACTTCGAGTGGCGCCGGGCGGGGAACCTGGGTTTAGGGAGATAAAAAAATCTCCTCGAAATTGCCCAAATTTGCTGGGTGAAGGAGCAAGAAGTGGTGGGGCCGTAGCCGGAACATGGGGCCCCGGTTGTCAATATTCACGTCACCGATTACCATAAGCGACGGTATCAGAGCGACGGCTTGGGTCGTTATCGCAAACTAGGAGACCGCTGGTTTGGGCTGAGTGTGTGCGTGTGTGTGTAGCGCTAACTCATGCCGAGCGGAGAGCGCTCAAGGGTCCACTAGTCTGCTCCAGCGTGGCACTCAAGGGCCACTTATATCAGGAACCTACACTCGGCTTGTGTTGATTTTGATTCTCATGGGATTGACGGGGGAGTACTTGAGGGACCGGTCGGGGTCCCCCTCCTCTCTCCCACCCCTCACACGACCCCCTCCAGCCACACGAGCGTAAAAATTCATTCATGCTCCCCCCATTCATGACCCCGACGCTGCTCCCCACCACGTCGATCCATCATTCTCCCTTGTGTGTGTGTGTGTATATATATATATATATATATATATATATATATATATATATATATATGTGAGTCTCCGTCTCGGCCGTTTTCTTTTCCTATTCTTATGTCTCTCACTAGTTTCTCTTTCTTCGACTCGTCCTTCCTGTTCCACTCTCTCTAGTCATGCCCACCAGTGACTCCTCACTAGTCGTCCTCCATCAGTCGTCCATGACCAAGCTAGTCATTCGGTTTGGGGACTTTGTGCCAGGAACATCCCCAAAAACAAATTCTTTAGTGGATAGATTAACTATATTCTCATCTTTCTACTGTACTGGGTAGGAGCTCTGTACTCGTGGGGGCCTCCATCTTTTGTGCTGTGTGTGTGTGAATGTGGTCATGGTGGGGGACGGGTGTGTAGGCAGACCTGATGGGGGGGGGGGGGTGATGTTGGCACGAGTGCATGGTAACTAACTATGGGAGGCCAGGTGTGTGTGTGTGTGTGTTGAGGGAGAGGGGTAGGGTACCTTGGGGAGGGGACGACCCCGGCTGATGGGCGGGCGACTGTAGTGCCAACCCAGTGACAACACTAAGGTGTGTATCGGAGAGAGAGAGAGAGAGAGAGAGAGAGAGAGAGAGAGAGAGAGAGAGAGAGAGAGAGAGAGAGAGAGTACATGCGTTATTCACAGGCGATAAAGACATGAGGTTTTTTCCCTCCGTCATGCACTGCGCAGCGAGACTACGCACGTACGTGGGCAGCAATATAATAGCGCAGGTTGACCACATCACACCATTCCTCCTCGGGAGGCAAAACCTTCGCTTCACTAGATTAAAGCTGGACGAACAAAAAAAAAAGAACAAAAAAGATATGATAGCCTGGAGGTGACGCGCTTGGCAGTGTCAGCGCAAGCGCAATAGCCTTGCCTGGGCACGATAATCATCGGCTGGCCCCGGGGGTGTTGCCACCTTGCCTCGCCGGAAGTTACCAACAGAAAATGGGAATTCATTGCACAACTTACACAAACTCGCAAACTCATCGTATGATATCGGAGGTGGTTTTTATAGCCCTCCTGTATTACTGGTTTATTCCTTTATGACACATGTCTTCGCTGGTATTCACGTGTGAGCAACATACGTCCTGACGAATACTTTGTATAATATTCCGTTCCTGGTAAATACACAGAACATTATTATCATTATTTACGGTGCTCAACACCGTCGTTGCAGACTGCGTCCCGTGGCTGTGGAAGGGGAAGGAGAGCTTCTCCACTCGTGCCTAATCACCGTTTCATCCATGTTTACTGCAAGCAAGAAGATGAGCGTCATCCAGAGCAATCGCGACGTCGGTGAACATGAATACTGTTCAGGTGGGGTTATGAGCAATTTCTTGAGTCGAGTGTATTTCTCGCAGAGAACATCTGACAGTGTATTACCAAGTGTTAGGGAGAGGATAGTCAGCTTGGCTGTGACTGGTCAGAAGAGAAGAACAGTACGGATGATACAGGGTTCGAATCCTCACAGCTTAAACAAAGCTTTACCGAACATAACACACGAGAGGGTTGCCATGGTGTCTGTCGTTACAAACTGTACCTTCATCAAGACGGTACGACCCTCGAGCACGAGGTTAGGAGCTATGATCACGACGATACGACCCTCGGGTATGATAGCCAAGGCTTCACCTTGACCTGACCCTTAAGGATCAGGTCAAGCCCTAACCACCATACATCGTGCTTAAGGGTATTAAGATCGGCCCAAGAGTCGCATCCTCTTCCTTAAGTGTCTCCTTGTCGTGCTCAGGGGTCGTACCGTTCCACTCACGGGTCGTCCACGTGCATCCTCCTCCTTAAGTGTCTCCTTGTCGTGTTCAGGGGTCGTACCGTTCCACTCACGGGTCGTCCACGTGTAATCAAATGGGTCGTACTCTTGCGCTCAGGGGATTCCAGTATGCCATATCTCGTGCTGGAAGGTGTGTAACCCTGGAAAATCATTACAATGTGTGTGAACTACACACGTATGGCTATCCATCTTGGATGTAGATGGAGGGAGAGGGGGATGAAGGATGTCCTCCCTCCTCTCCATCATGCAGGAGGGACACCCTCCCTCCCTCGACCTGACCACCTTGGCAAGTAGGTCAAGACAATGTTACGCACGAGAGTACTCGCCGTTATATGTCTCACCATCATACACTCGCTGGTACCTCTCTCGACCATGGTGTCTCTGACTGGGTGTTAAGAGCCTGTTACCTGCCTCCCCCTCCCTGGGCCCCCACCCACCAGGAGTGTCCGGCTTCCTCCCCAGGAGCCAACGCTTTGGCCGTGGGGCACGACACAGCCTCAAGGGGTCATTTTTTTCGTTGTATCCCACACTTTACTACTGCTTGGTCGAGAGGGTAATACCCGAGCTGGATACGTCTTGGTACCACCCGGAGTGCTCTCTCTCTCTCTCTCTCTCTCTCTCTCTCTCTCTCCCTCCAATCAGTGAGCTACTCACCGGAGTACTAACACATCATGCAGGTAGAGGAGAGCGAACAAACGCACCTAATGTGTCACCACAGCACCGAGGCGCAGCGTGGTGTGGGCAGGAGTGGAATGAGTATATGCACGTTATCCACAGTATACTAATGCACCATGAGGCAGAGGGAGGGACGGCCTTCGATTTGGTCCTGATCCACCAGTTGTAAGTTTAGGATCAAGGGGGAGTGCCCTCGTCGTGGGCTTTCCTGTGAGGTGGGGGTGGCGGGTAGTGCCCTGAGAGAGAGAGAGAGAGAGAGAGAGAGAGAGAGAGAGAGAGAGAGAGAGAGAGAGAGAGAGAGAGAGAGAGAGAGAATGTTGGGTGGGGGGAAACCTTTGTTCCGGCCCCTTGACTCGCATCTCTCACCACCGTTGTGAAGCTGGTGTCGGCCCCCAGCCATGTCCTTGACTTCACACCTGTGTAGCTTCAACGAACACAAGGATCACCTCCCTCCTCCTCTGACGCCAGCCAGAGTGGTGTCCTTCAGCCTTTCTCTACACCAAGGGGTCCAGCAAGCCATCCTCTCCAAAGGACATGGCATGAGAGTAAGAAACTTGTAAATAAAGATGTCGAGAAATGTGCTCTGCTCTGCATCACATAGATACATACACCTACCTCTCCTGTGCACATAGACGTAAAGGTGTTTGAGTTTGACTGTCTAAGAGGCTTTGAGTCTGAGTAATTTCCTGAGTGAGGTGTTGTTATAGAACTGACACAATGTTAACGATGGCGTTCGTTTTGGTAACAATCACTTCTTTTCTTCACTACTGATGTTCATAATGAAGTGGACTAGAGAAGTTCGTAGCTGTTTAAGCTAGTCTGGACAACCTCGTAGTGGTTTCAGTTGGTCTGGGTTATGTTCAGAATGGGTTGGTCTAGACCTGCTCATAGTGGTCTGAGTTGGTCTGGGTTAGGTCTTATTGGTGTGGCTCGTGGTACAAAGAGACTCGATAGTGACTTGCAGGGATTTGAGTGTGTCCTGGCTTAACACAGAGTCTTATGTGGTCTCACTTATTACAGTTGTTTTGTGCAGAAACACACACACACACACACACACACACACACACACACACACACACTTATTTGAACAGATGGGACCACACGAGTGTAAAACTTCCTCCGCTTACAGTACAAATAGTCAGTTTACACAGCTTCCACAGTTGGTCAGGTGCATTGATGATGAAAGTCATCCCAAGCAAATGTGAAGCAATGAGGATGGGAAACACTGGAGGAAAGGCTCGACATGGCTATAATCTGATAGCAAACAAAATGACATAAGTCTGTGTCAGAGGGACGTGGAAGACGAGACTCTGCTCAGCCTATCATTAGAACACCCGTCAGGATGATGATTGTCACACAGACAAATTATCTTTAATTTAGAAGCACCTTACGTGCCTGGCTAAGGAAATGTTCTGTAAACTATATGCAACGTAGATTAAATTAGCATACGTACCTCTAGTCTGGTTACCTTGCTTTGAAGAAACATAAACATTTGACAGAGAAGGTCGAACAGAATTTGCCCATCATGGAAGAGAGAAGAGTAGTGGATGACTTGATCACTGCCTCTGGTTTGAAACCAATTTGAGAACGTGTACGTAACACCCCGCCTCTTCGGCCCCGTGACCACTGAGCTACGAGAGTCGTCGTAACGTAACGTAACATAACCATTACTAGCTGGTTTTGGACAACAATTATCTCGGGCAGGAAGGTAGTGTGGGACCACGAAGCACACAAAGTCGTCATTCCAGCACAAAGGAATGGGGAGCGCCGCCCTTGCGGCGCGCGGGTGCACCTGTTGGCTCTCTCCCTCTAGCCCCGGGATACGGATGCTGAATGGACAGAATTTTATGAATGAGTTGGACGGTGGGAAGCTGTCCCGCTGGGGGGTTTGTCTTGCTGGGGGTGGTTGCTGTTGTGCTGGGGAGAGGAGGAAGGGGGGGTGGGGGTTGTCTTGCTGGGGAGGAGGCTGTTGTGCTGGGGAGATGTCTTGCTAGGGATGGTAGCTGTCATTCTGGGGTACATCTCTGCTGGGGTAGGAGTCATTCTTAAGGATGGCTGTGCTTTGTGTGTGTCGTGCTGGGAGAGTCGTGCTGGGGAAGTATGGGGTAGGGCGACCAACCACCAGAGATAGCTGTTTTCTAAGAACTGAAGATGATTGGAAACGTCTTGCCATTTTCTTTATGTAATCACATATTTTGTACTGTACGGCCAGAGAGTTCTACACATGTACCCGTGGAGCTCCACGTCCTGAACCTACCCTATCATATCATCTTCTGAAACTTCAGTATACTCTCTGCATTCCTTTCCGTCTTTTCCATCAAGTTTTTTGCTTAATTTCATGTTATAACCTCGGGTTGTTCTATCTCTATATCTTTCGAAGAACCCTTCTGTTGATTTCACCAGACTGGCTTAGAACTTTAAACTTTGTGATCAGGTCACCCTTTACTCCTTTCTCTTCCATGATGGGCGAATACAAGCCCTGCTATTTAATTAATTCACCAAATTTCAGCATATATTGTATTTGACCGAATGTAGGATTGTGAAGAACTTGGAGGGTATTTCATCCTCCATACACTTGCACGCTGTTCTAATATTTCCCCAGCAGTCAGTTTGTCTTCTTTATCATCCTCCTGAGGTGGGACTATGGCAACAGATCAGAGACGACGTCTTACTCTGGAGTCCCATCGACGCTCGGATTCCTGCAACTTATATCCCACAAGATATTCCCATTGAGGTCTTCTTATACTATATCCCATCCTCATTACATCCCATTGAATAGGGGTGAATTTCATCAACCATGCATCAGAAAACCTTTGGAGTCTGTCTAGGTCCCCTTGTAAAGTGATGCAATCTCTCTCGCTTTATATCTCTCTCATAACTTCGGTATCATCCGCGGACAGGCAGGAATCCAATCCTCCTCGCAAGAAATCAGAAAATGGTGAATAGGGGTTGTGGATGGTTCCGGAAGAAGATATACCTTGACTCATTATAAAAAAAAGTAGGTTAATATTTTGTGTTAGATATTCATGTAACAGCAACAAAGGATATCTATTTACTATCAATTTCGCTTTCAAAGTTACCATCATCAGAATGACTAACTATCATCATCAGTTTACATATGATGATGAGGGTGTCTGTTATTAAATAATGTACACAATAGTTTCCTATATGCTAATTCTTAAGACAAAGAATATCTAAATAAGATACATTTATGGTCGACAGATGTCGGATGCTTGGAGCGATTTATATAATTCCATTGTGAACCGTTTGTTCATTTAATGTATTTAGTTGTTCAAGTACATCATAAATCTTCGTGTGATTTCTGAAAGTTTTAGAAAGTTGCTTGGGTTAGTAGGTTAGGGTTGTGGGGGTTTCTGGGGGTGAGGTGTCCCCAGTTGATGATGGGGCTCTGAAGCTTGGAGGGGACATTGATGACGCTGTGCTGGGGCGATTCATGACCCCAGGAGCTAGGACGCTACAGGGGGAGGCACAGATGACGCCGTGCTGGGGTGCTTGATGACCCTAGTTGATGATGGAGGAGCCCCGGAAGCCGGGGAGGGGGGGAAGTTGTTGTTCTGGGGGGTGGTAGAGATGTGCCCAGTTGTTGATGGGGTTGGTCCGGCCTGGGGCACGGGAACTAGGGGAGGGGAGAACTAGGGGACGGGGTGTGGGTGGGTGAAGGGGTGCGAGAAGTGGGTGTACCGTGGGTGTGTACTGTGGGTGTTGTGGGTCACCACTTCCCGGATCCACATCATGAAATAGACCTCGCCGGAAGGACTTCTGGATTGCCACGCTAAGATTTACCCTGTAAGTGGCCACTGGAGCTTTGTACAGTGACCTCTGACCGTGGTGGAAGTGGGCGGATACCGTACTTTGACCTCTATTCTAGTAAGAGGTCCTCAAGGAGGGGAGGAGGAGGGGGTGGTAGAGGGCTGCGTGCATCAAGCCGGCCCCCATTATGATTTTTAGAAAACGTGTTGAATGTTATAACATCCTTCCCTCCACCCCCCCCCCCCACCTCAACCCCTCGTCAGCTTACCCTGGGATGACCCTAGAACCAGAGGAGGTCAGCGGGCTAAAGTAAACACAGGGAGATGGAAAATCCAGTCAGTAAAAAAAAAACTTACATTTGTCAGGAAATGTCGTGAGTGATGAAAGCTGTGGTGTGTGTGTGTGTGTGTGTGTGTGTGCCTGGACGGACGGTTGTGTTCCGCCTGCCTGTCTGGCTGGTTGACTGGCTGGCCGGCTGGGTGGTTTGCTGTGCTGGGAGAGGAGTGACAGTGCGTGACGTGTTGCGGCTGGTCGATATGTGTGACTAGGCTGGATGAGGCTGGTTGATATTTGTGACGAGCCTGGTTTGTACATGTGACGAGCCTGGTTTGTACATGTGACGAGGGTGGTGGCTATATGTGACGAAGATGGTCGCTCTGTGTGACGAGGCTGGTCGACCATTGTGACGAGGCTGGCTTAGCAACACAAGTCCACATGTCTTTTTCCTTAAAAGATATGTTTGTCCTTCTACTCTTACCACATTAATCCATACGTTTCCGCTCTTTTCCGCTACCACAAAACAACCTCGTAAAGGACCCAGAGGTCTTAGGCTATTTGGATCCAGTTGTATTCTCATGATGAAGTGGTTGTAGTGGCGTGGTGCTCTTGTTGTGGTAGGTAGTGGTGGTAATGTTGTGGTATTAGTGGTGGTGCTGGATGGGTCGGGTCCAATCCCATGGTCCGTGGGGTTGTTGGTTGGTGGGTCGGTCGCGCGACACATCACGGAGGGTGTCTGGTGCAAGCTGTATGTCAGGCCAGTGTTGACACTGTCCAGGCCAGCCGTGGCCAGGTAAACATGCTCACCACATGCATCACGCTCCGATCTGTCTCCCGCATGCTCACCCTCTGCCCTCACCTCCACCACGCTCCCGACTGTACCACTAAGACTGAATACGTTTAAAGGGTTTGAATGGGTCTGCGATAGAAAGGCAGACAGGAACGCCATGTGTAAGGGTAGAGATCCTGAGAGGTGTGGGGTGGGGAGAAGGTAGTTTCCGGATCAGGTACCAACCTCACATGTGCTGGGGTGTAGGGGAAGGAGAGGTTTGTTGGCCAGAGTTAGACATAGGGTTAGACATAGGGTTAGGAATTAGCCAGTCCTCCCTCCCTTGTCTTACTAATCGCCTGGGTGCTGGACTTAACTGTACAGAAACTGGCCAGTCTTCCTTCCTCCTGGCCTACCAATCATCACACATGATGCCATCTTGGTGTGGCTGTAGCGTACATCTTGTATCCCACGCCCAGCCCGCACCCCCTCCCACGCCCGTGTCCCGCGCCTGCGGCACCGCCCACGACCTGTCTTGCCGCGGGCTGACGAGGACGCCTCGTCGACCGTCGGGTCTGTTGTCTCCTGAGGCACCAACACCCGGCCCTTGTGTACCCGCTGCCTAACTGGTGACCACCTGGCATCCCCTGCTTGCCTGGTGACCACCTGGTACCCCCTGCCTGCATGGTGACCGGTTCCCTCGGCCTGGTAACCACCACTCGTCTACCCCGCCTGGTGACTGACCCATCCCTCCTCTCCTGCCGAACAAACAAAGGAACTTCAATGCAGGACTGGAAGTTGAGCGAAGCGAATGTCAGTGACACTCCAGATGCTACGTACCTCAACAGAGTCGAAAGCAACAACAGAAAACGTGCGCTGAGACTCGCTCGATCCAACCCTCACTCCAGAGTATGACATATTAGCTCGGCAGGGGACACTGTGGTTCCCTCGGGGATTATGTTGTGTCTTCTTCTGGTGCATCTCGTCGTTGGGAACACTTCAGTGAACATACTCTGAGGACATGAGGCATCGAACCCCCCCTAACGTCAGCCATAGAGACACACACACAGAGCTGCGTCTTAACTCGAACTAATTCTACCAAGGATGTACAGCAACGCCCCTTCCATGTGGTCCGCCAGTCATATGGAGAAAAAAAACCACTTTGTAGTGAGGCTCTTGAGATTACATCAGCCCCAACCACTTGGTTACAGACAATTGTTTCTCTCCTTACAGTGAATTACCTGTAGAACGAACACTGTACCTCAAGTACAGATGCCTGTATCTTTACGGTCCATAAAGTGAATTAACCGTATAAAGAATACTGTAGCTCGGCTGCAGGAGACTATCTTTCCTTACAGTGAATTACCTGTATAGGAATTACTGTACCTCAATTAGACAAGACTGTATCTCTCCTTAGAGTGAATTACCTGTATAAACATCACTGTATCTCGGTTTACAAGAAGCCATTGCAGTAGGAGGGGAAGTAAATCGCTCTGTGAACCCTAGCAAACCTCCTCCTTGAGCGCACCCTGTAGGGGGGCGTCGACCACCAACGGCCCCAGACACACTCCTTACTCGAGGGACCTCTACATTAGCCACCATAAAAAAGGTGTTGCAAGACGAGCATTTGTACCACGTCACGGCCAGCTGCCTTCATTGTTTACATGGCCATCAGCAGCACAACAAGCGCCTATTGTCCTATTTGTCATATTTTTTTTTCCTAGTCTGTCACTGCCCTTCCCACACTCTGTCTGTGATGGTGGTCCCGGAGTGATGAGGCAGGACGGTCGAGGTGATGGATGGGTTTGTGTAGTTAAGACGATGTTTGCGTCTGTGTCACGCATGAGGATGAGGGATAGTAGCAGCGGTGCGAAGTGTAGTTCCCTGTGGGGGGTGGGTGAGGGAACCGACCTCAGCAACTGGCACGAGGCAGATGTTGACGCATTCGCGATGTTGCGATGTGGAGGTGAAGAAATGCGCTCGTCTGATCCTTTGGTTGTCTGGTGTTTAGGCTGGTAATTCTACCGAGAGTCTTGCATGAGAGATCCGACCAAGTAACGTCCTTAAGATACACACGCGGTATATCAGGGCTGCGAACGCAGGTCCCCCCCCACCCACCCACCGTTGGATCTGGACGCGGGAGCCACACACTCGGAGAAACGAGTAGCGTCCTTTCGTTCCGCTGACTCAACCCCCGTGCCCATGGTAAATTACCGCGACGACGGTGGGTACTACAGTGTGTCACAACTCTGGCACTCACCAGGGCAGCAGCTGTGCTCCTCCGCCTCCTTCCTCGTCACCACCAAGGCAATAGATGCATGTTTTTTTTCTTATTCTTTTTTTTGTGTGTGTGTGGCGGACAGCTGGTCCGGCCGTGTCGTTAGGGTTTGGCCTACTTGTCCACTTGTGGCGGTGACCACCATCATCACCGCCATCATCTCCTCGTTTGTCTCCCTCTGGGATATTGGTCCCATTATCGTCCTGATTGGCGATAATGTGAACCCTTGTGTTCTGGACGGTAATTACATCATTACGGTGGGGGGAAAAGCTCCCAGTATACCACATACGACCTGGTGAATCTTACGGCAAACGTGTCAGCTGGCTGTTCAAGGTCTCCCCGAGAGTCTTGGGTCGTTTCGTAGGGGATCATCGCCTGTACCCAGTGGTGCTGTGGTCGGCCTCTGCAGGTCGTTATGGCCTTATCGGTGACCCGATGATAAAGATAAGATTCCCCACATCCATCTGATGTGATGGTATATTTACCTTGTGCTCGGGGCCATTCACAAGTGTGTACTGTACAGGCACATGACTGGTAAGGTATTCATGTACAGGACAAGTAGTACACACAGATTGTCCTACTTGAACGTGCTGTTCACACACACACACACACACACACACACTGTTACCACGGGTTGCACTTTATTTGCCATCACCTCTACAGTCCACCAGCCTCCCATTGCAAACACAACCAAAGCTTTATGGCCTCGAACCCATTTCTCGCAATCTCACGCTCAACATGTAATGGGCAATATACCTTCAATGAGTCGCCTCGTATAGGTGTGTGTGTGTGTGTGTGTGTGTGTGTGTGTGTGTGTGTTCTGCAATAGTCACTTATGGATTCGAGAGGATTCACTTAGGTCTGATTATTTATCATTATACTGTACTCTAAATAGTTCATATATTACTTACATGTTTGTTTCCTACGTATACGAAAAAAAAATCCTGTTTCTCAGGCAAACTAGAGATGTATAACTTGGTGTTTATTTCGTGTATGAGAACGTGGCAGCGGAGTGAGAGGTTGTCGGTCCTAATCTTGTGGAGGGGAGACGCGGGCGGGCGTGCAGGCCAGAGGCGGCCCTTGTCTGGGTCACGTCGCATGATTCAACAGCTGCTCATAGAGATAAGATTAACGCAGTTGTCGTCACTGACGGGCCTGGCCGATCAGAGGCGAGTGGTCACCATTACGGACAATTTACCATAAATCTCCCATAACAAGCGTCTGGAACTTTACGACCCTGGCGGACTACTAAAGTCGAATAGAAGCTTTCAGCGAGGACGTAGCTCTTCGACGTCGTCTCGCTTCGGTATTGAAGGGTCTTGCCATCGAACTCTGCTGACGGTGATGAGTGGCTGTACCGGAGGGGGAGTTGAATACGATGCCACGTAGACGACGAAGTCTCCTGGTTTTACAGTTCTGTCTCTATCTGTAATAGTGGGTGCGGGGGAGTCTTCAACCTTGCCACTCTAGCTCCATCTGTATAGAGATTCAAGATGGTATAATTGTCCTTCAGTTAATAACCTCTTCATAAACCATCAGGCTTTCTCATGTAATGTCGTGTCCTCCCTTGGACTCTGTTGGCGCCTTTCGGAATTGGACTTCTGTGAATTAATGGCTTTATATCCGATTTTGTAGTTTGTTTTATGTTTGATACAGTTGTGATTATGTAGCAATATATTAACATTCTTTTTCTGTATTCTTGTGGTAACTGTTTTATAAAAAGCCACGTTTGACCTGACAATATGGTTGTAAGTGACAGGCATCGCGAAGGGGGTTGTAAGAAAGAGACTCTTTAGTAAGAATATCTCGAAAACTGGAGAGGAAGTAAAAACACGCCGACTGGGTCACGATTCTTCATGGCATTATGTGATTAGACGAAAAAGATCGAGGGTATCGTGATAAGCGAGGTGTAGTGGGATTAGCCAGTAAGTGAGGTTTTCTTATCTCGTATCAACCCAATCGCCGAGTGAACTGCCAGCAGCCACAGTGGGCGAGGTTTTAGAGTACAAGGTTCAGATTAAGGGACAACGACCTCCCGCTTTGCTAAGGGGCTTCGCCTGCAGCAGGCAGTACGGCACGTTATCCTGGGTATCCGCCAGGTCCTTACCCTCAGGTCCTATCCCTCAGGGTGTTGCTGTCTGTTAAGAACATCCTCTTGCTGTTCGTTTTCTTCACCGTCCAGTCCTTCAGGTACTGTTGCCGACAAGGAATCCTCCTGTTGGTCGCTGTCTTCTTCAGGTCGTGTTCTGTGCTTCCTAGATATATGGTCTCCTCATCGGTTTCCCGTCCTTCAGGTTCCCCTTTTCGTGTCCTTCCCTCCATGCTTTCCCTGAGAGAGAGAGAGAGAGAGAGAGAGAGAGAGAGAGAGAGAGAGAGAGAGAGAGAGAGAGAGAGAGAGAGAGAGAGTAAATGATCCCCCGCTCTCCTCTGTGCTTTGGCGCGTTTGGTATATACATAGGTAATTTTGATATGTACGGGTGGTGGTTGTAGTAAATATACGTGGTGGCTGTGATATATACATGTATACATATGTAGTTGTTGTTGTATATGCGTAGGCGGTTGTGGAAAATGCACATTCGTGGTTGAGGTATATATATATGTGGGTGTTTGTGGCATATAAATACGTGGGTGGCTGTGGTCCTGCTGGCTCTGAAGACTATTTATCATCACGTACATGTCCTCCTCTCTCTCCCTCCCTCCCACCACCCTTCCCCAGCCTCAGCCACTGGCAGCCCTCCATCCCCACCCACCCCTCCCGCCTGCCCACCACAACTGGTGTTACTGATCTCCTACCACCCTTACCAACCACTCCCTTGCCACCACCTGCCTGACGACTCCCTCGCCACCACCACCACCACCACCATCAGCCGTCCCACCCAACCCCTGAGGGGGCACCTCCTCAACACCCGTGAGGCGTGTCGTCAAGGGGGTAGACCACGACCTTCGGGCGTGATATCATAGAAACGATAACACCTGATAAGATAACTCATTTCCCGGTTAATCTCGCTTCCATCCAATCTGAGCAAGAGAAAAGCATATAAACTGCTTACTGCACTGGTGTAACTTTGTCTCGGTGTCGCCCATGATCCTTGTAGTGCCAACCGCTAGTCTCTGGAGAGAATTCTGAGGTTGATATTAGGGGATTCTGGATGCAAGGACGCAGAGGAAGAGAGTTCCGGAGCGAATGGAGCGTCGTGTTAAATTCGTTATCTGTACAGCCGTGAGGCCCGACAGGTATGTTGGGGTAATGGGCTGACAGTGTCCTCGCCGCAGTGCCAGTGATAGCCAGTGTTCTCGCAGTAGTGCCAGTCGCAAGAGAGTGCCGTCTGTTACTACGAGTGATAGATACCACTGTGCATCATCCGAGGATGGATGATTGTTTGGAGTGCAATCTGGAGGTGAGTTTAGAACTGTTCTCCATGAAGACTTTCCTTTGGACCGCTGTTGTTTCTGCACCGCACCTCGATTCCGACGTTTACCTTTGATTTATTATCTTTGATTTTGTGCTTTTGTTTTACGCTTTGTCAAATATCGAGGATGCAGATGAACGCGTAATTGTCACAAGTCTCAAATATCAGAGAGAATATAATACGTGTGAAAGACTTTGCACTTAGAATCTCAGTGAGGTGTGTAACATCGAGCCTCGCATGTCAGTGTCCTGGGCTCCATGACTGGAGCCACACACACACACACACACACACACACACACACACACACACACTCATGCTGTTGTGAGACTGAGGACCTGCAGGAGGGCTTACACAGCCTACTGGTGATCTAGATATACCCGACATACCACGATGACCTCAGCAGACTCGCGGGCGCAGCCACAAACAAGTCTAGGCGCATACCTCTCGGGAATATATCTCGGCATACTCTCACATCCCAGGTATGTTTTTAAGTGAGATTTACACCATTTCTTGAGTATATCACCGTCATGGTTTGCAGTAGACGAGTGTTTGCATATGCCAGAGAACAAAAATGACTGTCCATATCTGCAAAAAGTTCTCTCCTAGACCGTGTAACCAAGACGAGTGTTGACTCACAAACTCGTTCCACGTCTGCCTGGTGACCCTGGCGATTATTATCTGTAGTTTGATGTATTAACTGTAAGTTTGCCCACTACATGTATGTTATGCTTTCTGATCTTATCGCCCGCCTCGACTTAAGACAGTCTTTTTCCTCTGGGAAAGGATTGAGTATTATACTGAAAAAAAGGTCGTGTTAGAAATTTACATGACATAAGGCCAGGTTCATTTAAACCTTATTTCGGGTATTTTGCTTCTGTTTGCTTTTGGGTGTATAGTACTGAAGGGAGCGTGTCTGCATCATGATGCACCGTGGTTGAACCCTCATGCACGATGGTACGATGACGGTACAGTCCTTGAAGACGACGCTACGACGGTACAATTCTTGAGCATGACGGTGCGGCCCTTGAGCGCGAGAATACGACCACTGGTTGTGATGCTTAGGCTTCCGACTTGACACTTGAAGGGGGCGGGCAGTCCTGCCCATAGGTGAGGTGCCTTACCGTCGTGTCCAATATGTTATGAAGGGGAACATGAATGTACGCCGCCCCTGACGCCCTCCCAAGACGCCGTGTAAAAGGAAGGTATTCCGTGACTGTGTTTCGCATTAGTGGAGAAAATTCACCAACACGGGAGGCGTGCTGCTGGCCCATTCCATCCCTGATACACACGCGCCCCTCTGGACGTCGCCGGAGCGGTCTGGTCACGAGGTTTCTTAGTGCGTGGGTGTGGGGGTTAGCGCTGAGGCCAATGGAGGGAGGGGGTGGCCGTGTTGGAGGAGGTGGGTGGGGGATAGTCTTGCGTCATTGGCACTATCAAAACACCACCACCACGTTACCACACAGGTGCTGCTGGGCACGATAAACCTCATTTCCACCACAACCACAGTTACCACCACAACAAGTGCTGCTCCACGGTCACCACAACACCACACCATAGCCATCGCTAGACACCACAGCCACCACTCTTTCATTCGACTAACTCAACCCAATACAAAGGAATTCAAACCAAAGTCCTTTCGAGGATGTTTGTGACAGTGGAAGATATCAGAACCTCGCAGATTAGTGTGGTAAGAGTCATTCATCATGTATGTAAGTCTGGATGAAAAGCAGTTATTCATTCATCACAAGATTCTCCACTGTTCACTCCACGCAGCAGTCTCTAACTGCTGTCACCATGAGTAAAATTCCCCTCCAGTGAAGTCCTGCTGACCTTATCTGCATCAATTTACATATCTTTCGCAAGACGTCACTCGGTATGTGGAGATTCCTGGGGCAAAATGATGTCAAACTTGGCATGATGACCTTCCCGCTGTTACGTAAGGCCGGCTCCGTCGGCTGTGGAGATCAGGCCCACCGCCCAGCTGGTGACGGCCACCGTTGTGGACATGACAGTGCTTTACCGTCCCTTAAGGAACTCTTCTTAAAGATTCGAAATTTCCTTATGAAAACAGGATATCTCTGTCTGGTTGTATGTCTCGCTATGTCTCTCTGTTTGTCTGGCTGTCTGTCTCACGCTGTCTCCCTGACCATCTGTCTGTCTTATTTCCTTGTTGCCAAGAAGGTGTAGGACATTGTATGTTCTGATTCAGGCCATTTCAGAATGGCTAGACACCAGTGTAAATACCCCAATCCATACCAGCCTATTTGTCTGTTACTTCTTATCTACATATTTATCTTTTTTGTCACTTTATCTTTGTCTGTTTATCTATGTGTATATATACACTATATAGGGACACACACAACACACATGATTAAGGTAGAAGTATGGTCAGTGCGACAGTGTGAAAATCATCACGATGTTAAGTATGTCTTGTGATGCCCGCGAAGCACATCTGGCGACGACCACCTTAAGCCTCCATCTCCATGTTCCAGATAGCACCTGCGCGTCGTCGGAGCCCTAACCACATACCACCGTAGAAGGTTTGATGAGTGTAGTTGTCTAACTTCCTAGCAACACGTACTGGAGACTGGAGCACTAGCAGGAGGCAGGCTCCGGATCCGTGGTAGAGTGGGTGGTATGTCTGATGAAACATGTGCTCGCACAACTTTTCTTCAACGCCTGAGGAATATGATCAAGATTTTTTTTTCTTTTACGGGCCAGTGGTTTCGGCTTGTTGCTGACGGCCTTTAATATCCCCAGCGGTTGATAGGCCTAAAGCCGAAAGAACCAAGCAAACCACCCAACGGACCATTAGCAGTCAGTAGCCATTAAACCCAACACACACACACACACACACACACACACACACACACACAGGAGCGCGGAGGTAATGTTTACACAAACTCAGGTTAAGATCTCTATGGTGGGTGGGTGGGTGGAGGAGGCAGGAGAGCAGCCTCCTCTCCATTAACACTTCTTTCCTGACCTCACGACCAGAGTGCCAACTGTTTTGTTTACACCGTCTCGCATATGCTTGTTTTTCTGTCTCTTTTGTTTTGCTTTCGTGAACCTCCGAATACCATCTTGTTCGTTGTATGTCCTGATCACCCTAGTTTAGAGAATTTAAGATTGTGTTTACTTATACAAACGTGGTTGCTGTTGTGTTTGACATGCTCCACAGTGATAAACGCCGAGTTATATTGTAGTGTTGTTATTCAGGTGGATTCCAGCTAACACTGAGTGAGTGTAATGTTACCTGCTTTATACTTTTGAGATCAGGTGTCGGCACTAGAGTCTTTGTAAACAAACAGGCAGGTGAGCAGAGATGGTGAAGCGTTTAGTGGGAAGAAATGATGAAATGTTTTGTGGGAAGAGGTGATGGTGAAGGGTGTAGTGGGTAGAGGTGATAGTGAAGGGTGTAGTGAGTAGAGGTGATAGTGAAGGGTGTAGTGAGTAGAGGTGATAGTGAAGAGTGTAGTGAGTAGAGGTGATGGTGAAGGGTATAGTGGGCAGAGGTGATGGTGGAGGGTACAGTGACCCAGGGAAGGACGGCATTCTAACAAGTGTGCATGAGAGGTTGTGTTGGGGTTGATCTATCACTTCTATGGTAGAGGTTGATCTATCGGTTCTATGTTAGAGGTGGCGTGTGTGATGTCTATCATTTCTCCCCCTCCCACCTTGATGGGAGAGTTGTGGCCGTGTGAAGATCGTGGGCCCACACTGAGGCTCGGATATCTTTAGCTTCAGCTATCTTTAGCTTCTACCTGAGACTGACCTGACCTCACTTCTCACCACAAATGACCCAAGATGACCCGGTTCCCTAAACCCTCTCTCCCTCTCTAAGCCATCGATTTCTTTGATGATTTTGTTTATTTCACGTTCTCATTTTCAGTCGGGAATAAGTGTTTAGACCATTTCAATTACATTTGTTTTGTTCACTTGATGTCACGTAAATTATCAGGGAGACAAAGAAGATAATAATCACTCGCCCAAGTGGATGGTGTCTGGCGATGGAGGCTGAGGAGGGAGGGGGGTCAATATGGGGGGAAGGGGGGGAAAAGGTATCAGGTGGTGGGTGGGTTCGACGACAACAATTAGCGACGAGATAGAGATATTGGACGCCTGTCATGCGGACGGTAGAGAGATTTAGAGACAAATTGGCGAGGAGAGAGAGAGAGAGGGGGGGGGGGGTACTGGTCGATTGTCATGTGGCTGGTAGAGAGATTTGAAACAAATTAGCAAGGAGATACTTGAGACACTGGTCGTCCTGTCTTGCGAACTGTAGAGGGATTTGAGACTCTTGGGTCGAGACGACAGTACCATCTTAGGAAACTGAAACTGTTTATGAATGTTTATGAATGTGATCTGCAGACTGACTCGTTGGTTCATTCGCCCAAACCCTTCAGGACGAAGGTACGACCCTTGGCTACGATGGCGTGACCCCTGTCACCTAACCCCTTAAAGGGTCAAGGCGAAAGTCCAAGTCACCGTACCCAAGCCTTGAGGACGGGCCAGCGTACCCTGCGAGACTCTGTACCTGTATAAACGAGGCTCGGGGTCTGGTGAGGCAAACGAAAACACCTTCTCCTCCAGGCGGCTTGAGGAGCGTTGAGGTGAGGGCTTCATCGTCACACCTGCCGGCATGCCTCCTGGTCTCTGCAGACGCCCACCTGGGGTCCAGCAGGATACTCCCGGCACATCTTTTATCACGTCTGTGGCGATATCTATCACCCCACACCTCGACTGGCCACGGTACGCCTCAATCTTCTGAGCGGCCATGACACCTGCCTCTCCTTCCACCCTATACTAACGTTATCGCTTCTGATCTCGCTTATTATCCGGATTTATTCCCGTGTGGGGATGGGAGCGTGGATCGAGTGGGCTGTCTGGAGTGCCGGAGGGCACGCCAGCAGAGGGATAGAGGTTTAAATCTGGTCGAAGCTT
Organism: Panulirus ornatus; assembly: GCF_036320965.1. Classification (NCBI taxonomy): domain Eukaryota; kingdom Metazoa; phylum Arthropoda; class Malacostraca; order Decapoda; family Palinuridae; genus Panulirus; species Panulirus ornatus. The sequence continues at coordinate 19,503,445 of NC_092292.1, forward strand.
TTCCACGCTGGAGTTATAATGTGTTTTAGAACGTCAGCGAACTCGTACGTGTCTGCGGTATTTCTGCTGTGGTTCTACCCTTTGTAGACCAATGACGTAATGTTGAAATAATCCTGTTCCAGTCGGTCAGTTTCTAAAGCTCCCTGAGCACGACCCTTAACGTCCTTCGAGCACGACTATACGACTTTTGGGTATGATGAGTTGACCTTCGATGTGACCCTTTTAGGTCTGGTCAAGGGGCCAGGCCATCATAAACCAAAGGTCGCATCGTCTTGCTGAAGGAGCCTACCGTCGTGGTCAAGGGTCCTACCGTCGTGGTCAAGGGTCCTACCGTCATGGTCAAGGGGTCGTAGCGTTGTGCTCAAGGGGTCGTTACGACGTTTTCAAAGTTAGTTGTGATCTAGCGAGCCACGCGTGGACCCTATGGCTGGTGGAACACAGTGATGGGAAGCCTCCGGTGCGCCGCTGTGTGTCGGGCCGGCATTCTTGGCACCGGCAGCAGGAAGTGTCTATTGTGACGTTACTAATAGGAAGGTCGGCGTGATTGTTGTGTCTCCCTGGGCGTGGCTGGAGCAGCAGACCATTGGCTCACACACACACACACACACACACACACACACACACACACACACGAGCCTCTGTAGTATATCGGTTAGCGTTGCGATCCACCAAGTCTAACGCGGCCAGGGTTCGAATCCCGGACGGGGTACACACACACATGTGAATCCCCCTCCGTGACCTGACGTGGTCTAAGGATGCTGTTAGCATCACATTACAATTCGTCGGTCAGAGAGAACAGTGTACTTCCATGGTTCTATTGTTCTGATTGGGTTGTGTTGTCTGTTAAAAGTGACTGGTGGTTTGGGTGTCTGTTAGATAAGACTTGGTTGGGTTCTGTTAGATAAGGCGGTAAAATTAAGTCCAGAAAGCAGATAACACAACACCGTCGTCTTATGTTTTCGTGGGTGAAGTGAAACATGTGACAGACAGGAGATAAGACAGAGCAAGACCGATCTCTCACTTCTGATGTAAGTTGCTATTAGGTCTGTGTCATTCAGGTGAGGCAGTGAGGCCACAGGTTTCATGCTGGACTGCAATGTGTGTGTGTGTGTGTGTGTGTGTTAGCGACATGTGGAACAGATTCATATATTTGTATTATCAACCTCGTTATCTTGACATTCTCCGAAATCTCATTCATTTTGTCGCTTATCATAACAGTGGGTCAGTGTTTCATCACGCCGGGTATAGCGCTTATCTCAAGAGTTGCGATAAACTCATTATCTACGTCTGATTGCCAGCGCTCAATCGTAGCTGTGCAAGACTGGCTCACCTAGCCTGACCCACTGGCAGCTGTTGAGTCGCACGTCTCTTGTCTTTGTCTCAAAAGTCGAGCCAGAACCACGCCAGGGTTGTCAGCGTGAATCCAATTCATTAGGTAGAAGTAGGGATCCTCGGTATTGCCGAACGCCCTCTCTCTCTCTCTCTCTCTCTCTCTCTCTCTCTCTCTCTCTCTCTCTCTCTCTCGTCCCTTTTCTTGGTCATGGTAAGCCATGCTGGTCCTAGAGCCGAGCAAGAAAGATGGTGGACCCTCATTAATGTTTTGCCAAACTGAGTGTGACATTTGGAGGAGGGACTTGCATATGTTGTCAAGTGAAAACTAGACAGATGCTTGAGAACAGTCCCAAACGAACCCAAGACTGACAGCTGTGCGTTCTGTGCGACGCCCAAAGAGTAACAGATTTGTGAAGAAAACAGTAGAAGTGGTGAGCGCTACGCGCTAGCCCTGCTTGACGGTAGCGTTTGGTCTGTGATGCTTGCTAATGGGTAGGTTAGGTACTCTCTCTCACGCTCTGGTAGGTGTTAGGAGGTAGGAGGGGGGGCGATGCTGGGGGGGGGGGGATGGATGGAGGTGTGAGAAGTGCTCGGGAGAGGGGGACGTTGTTGGAATTTTGTTGGAGAGTGACGGCTGTGTTGTTGGGGGGAGGGAGGGGACGTCCCCGCAGCACGATGACCAACAACAACAACAACAACAACAACTCTAATCTTGTCCCCAGGAACACGATTGTAAACTCGGGAACTTTAAACCTCGCGGCTCTGGCTAATCTCAAAGATAAATGCTAACCCAGTTTCATGACTGTGCTGTAATTTGGAGTCTTGTAGTGATAAGACTCTCAGAGTGTCTGTGTGGGTGGGTTTGTGGCTGCTCGGCAGGTAGGGAGAGAGAGAGAGAGAGAGAGAGAGAGAGAGAGAGAGAGAGAGAGAGAGAGAGAGAGACCATTACACCATCTTCTCAAGCATCTGTCTTGCGAACTCCGTCTGTTAATTACCTATTCTTGATTACCTTTTGGTGCAGAAAAGGGAGGGACTTCCTCACTCGCTGACGATAATACAGATGATAGATCACCAGTACTGATGATGCTAATGAGTTATTAAATTACACGTAATGTAATGAAATATAGAAACAAACATCTGGAGAGCTTGGGGTGCGTGGCTGTGTGACGCACGACCTGTCGTGTTGTGTGCTAGGCTGTGTGACGCACGACCTGTCGTGTTGTGTGCGTGGCTGTGTGAAGCACGACCTGTCGTATTGTGTGCGTGGCTGTGACGCACGACTTGTGTTGTGTGCGTGGCTGTGTGACGCACGACCTGTCATTGTAATGTGTGTGTGTCGTGGCGGGCCCACCTGTGGCCGGTCCTGTCACTCACACTTCAAGATCTGTCTCACTCGTTCTCTTGACGGTGTTGTGACGGTGGTGGGGGATGGACAGGCAGCAGGGAGGTAAAGCTTTGGCAGTGGGCGGATTTATTCAGGTTTCTGGAGGTTTAAAGTCAACCCCTTGAGCACGGTGGTAAGAGCCTTGAGCAGGACGGTGTGACCCTTGAGCAGGACGGTGTGACCCTTGAGCAGGACGGAACGATCCTTGCGTAGAGTGGCCCGGTTTTTTGACCCTGTCACTAAGGGTCGAAGGTCATTGCCACTATGCCCAAGAGTCGTACTATCGTCTTCAAGGGTCGTAACGTCTTCCCTGGGAGGGTCGTACCCTCGTCAAGAATATTGCTTCTGTGTCATTGTACGAGGGATTATGATATTCAGCTTCAGCTTTACGACTGTCGAGTAGGCTGCTCCATATAAACGACTGTACACAACGTCGTGTACAGCGCGAGGCAAGTCCCTAAGCGGCACAGGTGAGTCACGGCGCGATGACTGTGGACGCATTAGGTCAGAGGTCAGATGACGAGAAAACGATAGGTATATGCGCCAAGGTCATCAGGTATCGTAAAGTAAGGAGTGGGTATCGCAGCGACTGTCTGCTGCACCCCGCGGCCTCTTCTTTTGTCGTTTCTCTGTTCTCGAGCACGACAGCACGACTCATGGGTGTGATGGCTGAGGGGGCTTTTGGCCAGACGATTTAATGTTGAGGTCAAAGGCCTGGCCATCAGCCTTGCGAGCAGTGGGCACCTTACAATAATCCAGATCGCCGTTTTCATTGGTATTCCTGCAGGGTGGACTGGAGACGTCTGGGGTCGTGGGAGCGGGCCACCCGCAGCTGCCGGCGCCATACCAAACACTCAACCTGGCTGTCGTGGGTTGCCACCTCACTCCCGCCGGAACCAACTACTCTTCTCATGGTAGCGAGCCACCATAACCACCCCCCCCCCCTACTTGCTACGGTTGCCTGGTCTCTCCCCGCCCACCACCATTTGCCATAGATGCAAGGTTCCCCATCCGTCCCCCCCCCCCCTCCCCCTTCCCCACCACATCTACCACTTACCATGGCAGTCAGGGAACTCCTGAGGTGACACCAGACTTGTCTTGGGTAACAAGTACAGGCCGGAGACCAGGGCCAGACTGGTTACAAATGATCTCATGTACATAGATGGTACTGGAGGGGGTTGACGGACAGTACTTAGCGTACTTGGCTCAGGGTAATGCTGTATGCACCTCGCTGTGTTCTGTAGTATGCATTTCTAATCTATCAATTGTACAACAGTATTAGAGGAACTATTACCCGTATTACTTTTTCTTTGGTAGGTGTTACATATGGAGCTATTTGGTCTGTCTGTGGAGGTGAAGATCATTCAAAATGATTTGGGGTGAATAGTTGTCTTATGGGCTATCGTGTGACCCATCTGTTTTGTTCGAATGATTACAAGTCCATTGTTCATTTCCCTTGAGCACGATCGTATGATCCTTGCTGTCGATGGTACAACCCTTGAAGAAGTCGGTACGACCCTTGGCCCCGACGACGGTACAACCCGGCACGAGCCATGATAAGGGGTGACCTTTTGACCTGATCCATACGGTTCATGTCAGGTGCTCAGGCCGTCATACCCAAGGGTTGTACAGTTGTGCTTAAGGTGATTAGAGAACACACATAATCTTTTAAAAGAACGAGAGTTAAAGTCTTTGATGGAAACATTGATGAAATTCATGTGAAAGATATACTTGCGAAAATTAGGACCATTTTGACTTCGTAATCAAACCCGTACATGGCCGTAATTAACCGGAAACACCATTACTTATTTACCATCGTCTGTTTTCCCACGTCTCGTGTTTCAGTCAACTTCCCTAAGACGTGTAGCGTGTTGTAGACATAACAGACGTATGAAACAAGTTCCCGGTGGCTCTGTGCCTCGGAGTAAACACACTAGACACATCTCTGAAAGCGAGGATCATAGCCATCCCATGTTTGCAAACAGATTTAATGCCTTACAGCGCCAGGGACGGGGCAAGTTGGTAAGCAGTTGCGAGTGGTGTGTACATTTTAATTCGACCTTTGACCTGTGTTTTTAGACTGTGCCATCGAGGACGAGTTAAGGGGCAGGAGAACCTATACATCCTTCTTATACTCACTGCCTGGTGTGTTCCCCTGTAGTGCAGAAGTCCTATTCTCTTCTAGGTGTTCTTTATAACTCTTTCGTGTCAGGTCAAAGGTCACGCCATTATATCCAGGGTCATCGTGTTTAAGGATCGAACCGTCGTGCTCAGAGATCGTACTATCGTGATTATAGATCACAGCGTCCTGCTCATGGATCTTACTATCGTCCTCAAGGATCGTAATCCGCGTCCTCAAGGATCGTACCTTCGTCCTCAAAGATCATACCTTCGCACTGAAGGATGGTACCATCGTGCTCAAGGATCGTACCTTCGTCCTCAAGAATGGTACCATCGTGCTCAAGGATCGTACCTTCGTGCTCAAGGGCTACACTAACATCCTTATCTCGAGGCATCACCCGGGCAAGCTGTTGTCTCCACCGCCGCCGCCACGGGAACCTGGCTGTCTCACTTTCTCAAGCATCTGCTCCGTGGTAATGGGACTCCTGCAGCCTCCACTGTTATCAGCCATTGCCCCACGCCTCCTACTGAACAGGACTCTCCCCTTATATACATTAACTCACCAGTATGGAAGTCTGTATCACGATAGAGATGAAGTAATATAACCATATATTAACCTTTCATTACGTTATATATATATATATATATATATATATTTTGAGGCTTTACATTATGTTGGCCCATGCAAGGCCTGGTTCCAGCTGCCCCATAAACCCATCCAACAGTTCGCCCACATCCTCGCTACCATAAACATCCCACCCATCTCCCTTATGGCACCATACAGTGGTAGTGTCTCCATAAAGACGTGCTTAAGGTGGACAGATGACTGTGTGCTGGTGAGACCTTTTGCTCTTGTCTTACGTGGTGTGGTTAGCGATAGACATCGACTAGGTAACCTTCTTGTTCTGGTGTGTGTGTGTGTGTCGTTCCCGTAACTCCTGCAGGTGTAACCTTAAGTGTAACTCCTCCACCCATAACTCCTCCAGGTGTAACTACTCTCCACGCAACTCCTCCGCCCAAAAGTCTTGCAAGTGTAACTCGTCACCCCTCATTCACGGCATCATTAACCCCCCCCCCCCGCCCCCTTTCAATCCTCGTTGTCTTATCTCGGGGTCTGGTCGAGACCCTCGTGGAGGGAGGGGTAGGGATGGGGGGAAGACCGCTAATTACCCCACAAGGTAATTAACTCCCGCTCCTTCCTCCTCCGCCCCCGGGTACTCTCCCCTCCCACCACCCGGTCTGTGGGAACTCTTGTTTATTTGTTGTCTTGATAGTGATAATTTGTTTTCTTGTTTTTTTTCTTTTTTTAAGCGGGCCTTGATTATTGTTGTCTAATCAGATTGATGTCTTTCTGTCCCACTTTCTTGTTTCCTTGTATTATCTAAAAATCTTATTTTGCGTGCTAAAAGATAAGAGATAATGATCAGTATCTGTTAAACTAGCAGGTACTTTCGGGGCTCATCACCTGAAATCTATTTAGAAATCCCTCCTCCTCCCTCGCCCCCTACAGCGATATCCCCACTCTTTGAGCGCCAGCCTCGCAACACAGGGTAATACACGACTATCGTACGACAGTTTCCACTGGGCGAATGGCAGCAAGTCGCCTGGCGTGCGGAGAGGCGCTCCAACTTCACTGCCGGACGCATGACGAATCACATTAATTAAATTTCTTTTTCCTTTCGGAGTATTCTCGGGGCGTCGACCTCCCTGGGAAGGCTCGTGGGTTATTGCCAAATGTAATCGAGTCTCGCTTTAAAACTGTAACGGGAATTAGTGTGCAGACAAACTGACACGGATGTTCACGGCTTTATATAAAAAAAAGTTAGAGATAGTTGCATTAAACGTCTTTGTTCACCTAGAATTGATCTGTCCAGGTCTTTGTCCCACTGGGATCGATTTATCCCATCTGCGTTCTCCCTTGGGATCCGATCTATCCCGTCTCTGTTGACTTCTGGGAAAGGTTAGGGAGCAAAGCTTCGCCACAAACACCAGAGGCGGTTCATTACCGTATTCCACCCTGGGCAGCTCCGCCGTCGCTTCCTCGGGTCATCACAAAGCATCATTAGGGATAAATCAACCTAATCAGTGGTTATGTCTCTCTCTCTCTCTCTCTCTCTCTCTCTCTCTCTCTCTCTCTCTCTCTCTCTCTCTCTCTCTCTCCTTCCCTGGGGTGAGTTTGGTGCCCCACTCACCTCCCTCCTGGAGCCTTCCCACTCTTTCCCTCAGGGGAGGGCCACTGCTTTGATCCCCGGGGTCATAGCTGTGGCCCCTCCCTACTAATTAGGATAATTTGTTTCCTGACGCCTCTGGATCGGCCTCCTTCAGCGGGAGGAAGGTCCTTGTTGCTGCTGGCGGAAGGGAGCCAAGCGAGAACGCAGGGGTGCCCGACGATATCTCGGGGAAACCTGTGTTTTTGAGACGTATAAGAAACCTCGGATCGTTGAAACCAAGGCGAAACCTGAGGCACGAAACCCAATGAAAGTTCTTGGATAAAGTCATGTGTGCCAGAGAGACTTTGGGTAAGATTTCTTCTTGGTTTTTATTTGGTGCTTGACCTTAAGGGGTCGTGATAGAATTATCCGAGAATCTCTTGTGAGGAACTTGGAGAACGCTTCCTATCCATCATGGAATGATAATTCATGATTCAAGTGACGTAGATGCTAATTGCAGAGTCCAGACGACTTAACACACTCCAGTGGTCCGCGTCTTGATCTGGGAACACCGGAGGTACCTTTGATTCTAGGAGTTTTTACCCCTGCGGTACCCCTTCTATTGCCCCCTTCCTCCGCTGGCAGATACGTCTCACCTCCTAAGGCACCTTGCCAAGTGGTATGGTGTACATTGCCCCTAATGAGGTACCTCCCTTCAGAACGCGACCGCCAGGTAACGGTGGTTATGTTGTGAATACTTAGTATATGTGCAGACCGCTGTCGCTGATCTGGTCTGCTACCCCGGCACACACGATCTCCACCGTAACAGATACAGTTGACCTCCGTCCATTGGTGCACAAGATGACCTCCGTCCACCGGTACAGAAGATGACCTCCGTCCACTGGTACAGAAGATGACCTCCGTCCACTGGTACAGAAGATGACCTCCGTTCACTGGTACAGAGGATGACCTCCGTCCACTGGTACAGATGATCGTCTATCAGTACAAACAAGACCCAAAACCTGACCCGAGGTCAGCTAAGTAACAGCTTCCTGGCTCCCTCCCGTGACCCACACAAATGGAGGGAGCATTGTGTGGGGTGGACTTCGTGCCACAACCGTCCACGTCAGACCTTCGTCCGTCCCGCGTCTGTTCTCCGTCCATCCCGCGTCCCGTCTTCCCGTCCGTCATTTCGTCCTATCCCTGCCCGTCCTGGGCGGCCGGCGCGCCGGGCAGCCAGCACCTGCGCGAGCTGAAGCCTGCCTCTTGCAGTGTCCACTCAACCATAACCACCACCTCAATTCTGTCTCCGTCGTAAATTTTCTGAGTCTGGTGTTTTTATTCCTTACATAAACTTTACCCACTTGTTCCTTCCCACTGCCTTCACTACTCCGGCGTATATATATATATATATATATATATATATATATATATATATATATATATATATATATATATATATATAATTACCTAACTCGGCCTGCTTCAGGTTACATTGCGAGGTAAAAAAAATCACCTTTAGCGAGGCTGCATCATCGACAGTTGTCGAAGCAAAACACAGTCTTGTTCAAGAACCTGTCGTTTCAAACGAGTCCATCCTATCCCTTCTACTGAACGCAGCGTAGCCTTAGAGCTTCTGGAGAGACGTAGGAGGATGTCTGATCTCTCACAGTGAATGTTACTATAGGAATGAAGTGGAAGTGTGTGGGACAGCTATGCTTGTACACCGAGGATGTCAAGCGAGTAGCCCCACCGGGGACCTCGCAGGCAAGCAGTTATCCCCTATCTATAACCTCGTCTGGGCGTCCTTAAGCACCGTCACAGACTGTTACGGTCACCACTTCGTGTCCTGGGCACGTCACACACACACACACACACACACACACACGGCAGGTAAAGAGGAGTGTAGTGGCCAGAGGAGCAGAGGTTGAGGTGGGGTCACGATCCGCAATCATGACAAAGATAAGAACAATGATGGGTGGCAGCCACGGTAGGGAACGGCCGAGAAACAACAGCAGAAGCCGCAACAGTAGCGTGTGCAGCGTTGGCTGCGGCATTTGTGATGAGTAACAGTAGCTACTGAGGGTAGATGAGATGCGGGTGATGAGTGTAGTGAGAATCACAGGAACAGCGAGCGGGAGAGAGAGACGGTAAAAGCTTGTGTGTGAGGTCAGCAGGAGGAGTATTTGTGGGGTCAGCAGGTGTGGGGCGGCAGGAGGCGTGGGGATGTTGGGGGCAGCAGTAGGCGTGGTGGGTGGCGGGGCAGCGGGCGTGGTGGGTGGCGTGCGGCCACAATCACCAGCGGCACGCCAGTAGCTACTTAGCGGCACACACACACACTTCCCCCCCTCCGCCCCCGTGCTTACTGCTTCCCATGGGGCACCCCGGGCGCCCGGGTAGCTCCCCTGGGGCAAGGGGATGGGCGTGCAGGGGCGGGGCAATAACCACGAGGGGGCATGGGTTCTGAGGTCTGGCTTTGGGGCAGGAGGATGGGGGCCTTCGGCACAGAACTGTGAGTCCATGAATGGGGTACAGAGAACGGTACACCTAGCATGGGGTACAGAGAACGGTACACGGAGCATGGGGTACACAATACGGTACGACGCAGTAGACGAGGAATGGCCTAACAAGAGAGAAAATCAAAGGCGATATGATTACCCCTGATTACCGTCCTAGGGCGAGACTGGATGACCCTTGGGTATGATGGCGCAACCTTCTGTCTGACCCTTTAGAGTCAGATCAAAGGTCAGGCCACCTTACTTTGAGGGTCATACCGTTGTACCCAGGACTCGCAGCCAAGCTCTTGAGGGTCTTTCAAGCACAGAACGCACCATACTCTGCACGAAGCTAACAAGAACAGTTAACTGGGGTCATAAATCATTGTGCGGGGCAGGCAGTTGGGTCGTTAAACGTCCGCAGTAGTTAGTGTAACATCATCTGGGTCCCATTTCGGTAAAGTAGTCTCTTCCCTTGATTTATTGCCTCTATATTAAGTTCAGAATGAAAGCCCTTTTTCCTATTCGAAAAATCATGATTGATTGCCATTTATATAGTATATGTAGTACATATATGCATATACTGGGGTTCTTATATTCAACCGTACTTAGACAACCGATACTTAGACTTATTACTTTAGGCTCTGATGACAGATCAGGACCCAAGGAGGGGAGACCCATCCAGTGTTTATACCGCCATTACTTAAGGCGTCCACATCAGGCGTACCAACCACAGGGGATCTGGAAAATGTTCTATTTTATCTCATTCTTATTTTAGTCTAGCGTGGCCATTTTTGAACTAATTCCTGAACTGAAGTCCACTCGTTGCTCTAGAGATGAGATGGTTTATTAGGAGTTGTGATTTTAGACGAGGCATTAGAGGGCTATATATAGATATATAGTTCGGGGGAAGTGGCGATTGTGGTGGTAGCACTAGGCGCCATCCGCCATATGGTGGCTATTTGGGCGCCTAGGGTTAGGGGGAGGGCAAGGGTCACCGGCTCACCGTACCCCAGGCCTGGGGGAGGAGGAGGGGGGGGGGGGGTAACACGAGCTAGATAACTCCCCACATGAGACAGAAGCTGTGTTTAATGGCCGCCCGACCGCCCGCTATCGGGTTGGAAAGGGCTGGACAAGGCCAGCCATTGTGATGCCAGGTCTATAGTGACCCCTCTGCTACAACCCCTACCCCCTACCACAACCACCACTCTACTCCACCCTCTTAAAGCACGACGGTACGACCTGTGAGCACGACGGTGCGACCCCCCTGAACACGACATGTGCACTAAAATTCTTAAACAGGAGGGTACGAATGACCCTTTGAATATGAAGGGTTTGCCTTTGACCTGACCCTTAAGAGTAAGACTAAAAGGACGGCTAATCAGTACCCAAGGTGTCGAACCATCGTCTTCAAGGGTCGTGCTGCCGTGGTCAAGGGTCGTGCCGTCGTGGAGTAAAGGCCGAAGGAGTCTTGCCTACGTAGCTCTGTCATCTGTACACCTTTGTCTCGTGATCCCACCTCTACGTCCCCACCCGTTTGCCGTTGCAAGATCTGGTATGTGCCAGTATCACAACGACGTTCTTAACCTTTATCCTCACTGATAAACTCGCCCTCATACCTCCTGCCCTCACTAGCTTTCTCATACCCTTGCCTCATCTGCGGTATTTCACTACTCACTTCCCCCCCTCACACACACAACTACTTTCTTTACTAACCACAGTAGCTCTCGTGTCAGTGTTTACTACTGCTTAACTGTACCAACTACTCTTACTAGGAGCTAGCTCTTCTTTTAGGAACTAGCTCTCCCTGTGGTGATTAGCTCTCCAAGCTAATTAATTCTCATACTAGGAATTAGCTTTCCGATCTTACTAGCTCACACTAAGAACTAGTTCTTCCAAGTACCTATTTCCCAGCTAGCTATCTATCTATCTATCTATCTAGAAATCAACTCGCCCAACAAACAAGCTATCCTATTAGGAGCTAGCTCCCCCCCACCCCCCGCACACACACACACACACACACACACATACACACACACACACCAACCGTCCAGCCCTCACCGCACCACCATCTGGCCCGGCGTACCACAGGGATGGCGTCTGCAGAAACGTATTCTGTGACTCGAAACCGAGAGGCAACAGCTCCTCTCCCGATCATGGGACCACCTGCCACAGCTGTGGTGCCCAGTGCGGCTGTGACACACACACACACACACACACACACACACACACACACACACAAGTCGTCTCTAAGGAGGTGTCAAAGTCAACTCCCGTCTCTCCACGACCAGTTGCTTTCTGTACTTCCTTTCTTCTTTGGTCTAAAGCCGAAGCTGTCACTTGGCCCTGTGCCTGGGTTGCAAGGTGTGGACCAGGGAGGACCAGGTCAGACCTGGATGGAGTAAGAGTAGTTTGAGCTTTTGAGTTTTGAAATATTCTTTGTCTAGATACACATAGTCAAAGCATTTCGTTGAGAGTATGGGTGGGAATGGGTACGACTTGAGGACCAAGGTAAGGTTTCGAGGACTTGGAATGAACCAATCAAGACCAGGTAGAACCAGGTACCAGCTCGAGGGTCAGGTAGGGTTTGGAGGACCTGGGATGGACTGATCAAGACCTGGTAAAACCAGGTACCGACTCGAGGATCAGGAAGGGTTTGAAGGACCTGAGATGAAACCTTTTAAGACCAGGTAGAACCAGGTACCAACTCAAGAATTCGTTAGGGTTAAGAGAACCTGAGTTGGACCAGGTAGGACCAGCAGCAGCAGTGGCAGATACCAGACCACAGTGACCCGCCCACCAACTGTACCTCCCACCATCTGTGTGGCAGCGCCCGCCCACCACCTGTCATGGCTCGGTCTGCAGCTCACACTCCTGCATCTCTCTCCCTGCCCCAACCCTGTACACAGCTGCAGCTCATATCTTGCCCCTCTCCCTCCCTCCCTCCCTCTCTCACATAGTCATCTTTCACGTCTGCTTCTCTTGCATCTGTTCCTCCTCACACCTGCGTCTCCCGAAGCTTCTATCTCTCTCTTGCATTTCTCACACCTGCGCCTCTCACAGTCTTTTAACTCTGTTTTCTGTGCTTTTTACAGCTGCGTCCATCATGCCTGAAACTCTCGCACCTTCTGTTTCCACACCTGTATTTCACACATGGTCACCTCTCATGCCTGCGTACCATAGATATATATACCCAAACTCCTTTAACTTCTACACATTTCGCGTGCCTGTCTTCCTACAACCTACTTCCTCCCCACATGTCTAGTTTCAGAAACAATTAATCTTGAATACAATCCAATCCCATTTGTACCGTGTTTACCACCCTGCCTCCAAAGCATGTTAAAAGACTCGCCGAAAACAAGATGGGAGACAAAAAACAAGCCTACGGAACTCCATTAGGAAAGATAACACCCAGCCCAAACATACCCTGCTCCACCGGCGTGTCTCCCTCCTCAGACCTGCTGTTGGCCCGTCCATACTCGATTGCTAATTAAAGAAGATTACTCCGGAGGGTTACCGCCTTATTACCAGCTGGTCAGGCGCTTCCGTGTGTGTGTGTGTGTGTGTGTGTTGAGATTTCGTACTGACCCCTCGCGGTCATGTTAGGGGTGAGGGGAACACGTAGACAGACACACAGACAGGCAGTGTCTGGCGAGGTCGGCAAAGCGGGTCAGCTGTTTGGTTTCACCCAAGAGACAACCCTCGGGCGAAATATCAGCTGGTGGAGCTTAATATCAAGGGCTCTCTCTCTCTCTCTCTCTCTCTCTCTCTCTCTCTCTCTCTCTCTCAGGGGTGTGAGCTAGCTCATGTAGCCATGTTTGGTGTCTGATGCGGTGATGGGACTGATGTCATGCGCTGCCTGTGTGTGACGTACGAATGTGGAGCGTTTTCAGGAACAGCGCACGCACGTGCAGCGGGTGTTGATCAAGGAAGAAAATGAAAAGATTATGTGACTTGTGGAACGGTAGGAAAGCTTGAAGGACGAAGTGGAGCCTGGCTTGGGTTAGGTCCACACGAATGATGATGATGATAATGATAATAATAATAATAATGATAATCAATAATAGCATTAATAGCAATAATAGCAATATATAATGAGTATGATAATGACAGTGATACCCATGCGGTATCATACCTTACAGAAATTATCTACAGAATGGTGATAATGGTTATAATGATAATGATAATAACAATGAAAATAATGTTAATGATAATAAAAATTCTATTGATAATTATACAGATCTCCCCAGAGCCCGCACTGTTTGAACTCCTGACTTGAAAATACAACAGCTTGTGATCCAGTGTTCTCTCTCTGTCTTGCGGGTTTTCACTGGGCCATTTACTCAGAATCTGAGGCAATATTGTTTTTGAGGAGTTTTGTCCAACTATGTTGACCGTGTGTAGATCTCTTAAGAGGAACACTGAAAATATTGTCGGTCCTGCAAGTATAGAGTTTAAATGCCAGTGTGAAAATAATGCCAGTTCTGGGACGTTTTTTTTTTGTACTAGAACGTGTGTGTGTGTGTGTGTGTGTGAGTGGAGGGGGAGGGCTACCTTGAGGAACGCTATGTTGATAGTGTAGGTTTTGTGCCGTGCTGAAAAACAGAATGTAATTATCATTCTTTACGATGAGTTCTCGACTTTGTCTTCCTCATTTCTTGCTGAGCCTCACAACCTCTGGTGGTTCTTATGAGACGCCGTGGGTCCTCCTCGAGGTCTCCCTCCCTCGATCTGAAGACACTGGAAAACAATGATTCCTTCTGCTGAAACTTGACGCTCGCGCCAGTATCCACCATGCCCATATTCCTCCACCGAGATCTAGTGTCTTTTGGAACATAGCACCACACTGTCCCTCCCCCCCCAACTCCTCCACCAGCCCAGCCCTCACCACCCTCCCCAAACCCCCATGAAAAGTGAGTACGGTCTATCCCCACACTCCCTCCTCCCCCTCCACCACCAACCCAGCCTGTAAACCGTCTCTTCTTTCCCTTATCCTTTGTTAAGCCCTCCTTGTTCCATTTAAATTCCCTCCCACAACGATGGGAGAGGCCTGGTGTCGGAAACCACCACGGCCTACAGCATTACGCCGAGTAGAAAGTGATTCAGTTAATGCATGAAGTCAGTGTTTGTGGAGCGGAGTACCGGAGAGATTTAGGTTATAACGCTTTTTGCCCAGGGAAGCCCCCTTGTGGATGTTTGGTCTCAGCTGTTTCCCCAAGGCCGAGATGCAGACTTGGGATCAGGTGGCCGCGGCCGCAATCTCTTCAACTCGGAACCTTTTATTCAACATTCTAAGACACGTGCACATCCGGTTCGATTCGATTAATCGACTCTATAACCGATTGTGGGAATACATATATTCGGTTCTCTGACGTCGTCCGTATGCACGGGGTCGTAGAAATAGGACAAAAAGCACGAAGGTGCAACTTTCGCAGCGTCTTACTGAGAGGAACTCTAGCGAGCCTCAATCGTCAAGTGTCCGGCGCGGGCACAGCAGTGAAGTGATTCCACCAGCAACGACTGTGATTCCCCTCCTCCCCTCCCCCAACCCCCTGTCGTGATTCTCAACAGTGATTCCCATGTGTGATGATCCAGTGTGGTTCTACCAGTCATAGCGACAGTGAGGGCATGTGCTGTATTGGTGAAATAAAGCAGTGATGCGCTGGTGATACTACGTAGCAGCCCAAGTTGTGTATTGCATGATTAGAGTAATACCGAGAAATTTGCAGTGATTTGATATCCTATTTCTACACGCACAGGGACCAGGGACCGCAGTGTAAGTAGACATGACATTTATCTTTACTTTTTCAAGCTGTAAACCTTATTTTGAACGTGGTATAAACAATGATTTGAACGACACGACTGGGCAGATTGCCTGAGAAACGTGTAAACTAGCATTGTCGGTAGTTTAGTGGTGGGGCAGACTGACAACTAGGCATATATATATATATATATATATATATATATATATATATGCAGTAGAGGTGTGTTATTTGACTGTGATGTGAAACTACCATGATATGAGGTACCTCTTACATACATTTGAGCGTTTGTTTTGGCAAAGCAGGTAGTTTCACCTGCACTTAACGTTCCACCACTTGTTTTGTGAGCTGAGTTGATGCAGATAGAAGCAGTATGACGTGTGTGTGTGTGTGTGACCCCATGAACGAGAGAGGTGGGGGGAGGGGGGCAAGTCTGACCTTGGTCGCCGGGCTCTGCGTCACGATGGCACCCACCACTTGAGGCTAGGTCAGCTCCACCGGCCGGGGTCACGCCTCCTGACCCTGCCTGGGCTTAGCTTCTCTCCTCCTCCACTAGGGTCGCTGTGTACGTAATTTCTACCTGGGCGCGGATTCGTATGGTTGTGTCTGTGGTCCCCCTGTTGTAGTGACGGGTGTTGTGAGTGTCCGTACTTGTGTTCTTGACCTCTCGTACGATCTAGATAAAGAAAAATATATTCCAACGTTAAACAGACGTGGGACCTCTGCGTTGCGATGATAGAGCAACGGAATTTGGGTTATGCCGGCGGTCTGGGAACGGTTGAATTATGTCATTACTTGCGCACGCGCGTGCACACAAGCACGCGCACGCAAGCAACCAGGGGCTATAACAAGACATTAAGCAAGAAAATGATTAGAAAGGATATTCAGCCGTGTCTTTTTAGCATCACATTAGATGATTGGATTAAGCTGTTTAGTATTATGAATGGTGATGCTATACAAACGTCCAAAATAGTGTATAATTACAGAGAAAACTCGAGATGTGGTCCCACAATTGTAGAACTTCCTCCACGTATAGATAGATAATTACATTCACACGCGCGCTCGAACACGTACGTTGAAGCACACAGACACGCGCACACAGACGCACTAAAGAGAGGGCTGTTTGGTCTGTGTGTTTCTGGACTGCCAGAAAGCATTTGACACTGTCCCTTACGGGATGCTCATTAAGAAGCTGGATCACCAGGCAAGAATCGAGGGGGAAGGTTCCGATGATGACCGGGAGATAATGTCGGTGGAAGGGAAAGAACTCTGATGAAGTCTTCTCCAAGAGGGTCGAGGTCACCAGCGGAGTGCCACAGGGATCTGCTTTGCTACCATGAATCTTCTTGATCTACGCAAAGGTCATAAGGGAGGTGAAAACCGTGGAGGATTGCATCAGCAAACAAGGGGACCTAGAGAGACTCCGAAGTTATTCCGATACATCGAGTGATGAAATTCAACCCCGAGTAAATGTACGTTGATGAGCATGCGCCACGCGGGGAAAGAAGACCTCGCTATGAATATCGTCTTGCAGGAAATAAAGCGCGTGAGAGAAACGTGGGAGTCGACATCGTCCACAACCTGTCAACGGGGTCCACTTTCGGAGAATTAGTTGGAGACGAGCTGTCTGGTGGCCTATATGAGAACTGCACTCAATACCATTGAAAAGAAATGCTTAGGAGGCTGTACACACCTTGCATGAAGCCAGAATCAGAGTATGCTATTCAAGTTTGGTCAACGCACGTAAAGAAGCACAGAGCCAGTCGAGAAGGTCCAGATGATGGCAACAAATACAGTACCAAAATTAAGACACTGGAGTTAGAGGGAAAGTTTTGAGGCCTTAAATTTGGCCACCATGGAAGAGAGAAGAGTGAGGGGCGGCCTGATCACAACCATTGTTTTTTTTTTTTTTTTTTTTAACCAGTGTGATGACGCACACAGTGAACAGTTCATCAAAAGATGTAGAGATAGAACAACCAGAGGACAACATGAAACTGAGCAAGAAAGTTGTGAAAAATGGAAAGATGGACGTTTTCATAGTATGGTAGCGGTGGAGGAATAGAGTGAACATGAAAAAAGAAAATGCCCACAACGAATAGGAATTTCAGAAGTTGTGTGATAGTAGAGAAGGTTCAAGAGATGGGGACCCACAGGTGTAAAACTCCCTCTCCATTCATTACGGATGATTGGGTAATTACTGACAAGTGATTACGCATGCATACACACGCTCATGTATATAAACATACGAAATACGAAAAATACACAACCATACATGCATACATACATACATATACACAGAGGTTGGGTTCCCTTTTTCTGACGCGAATAAACTTCTGATTTCCTAATACTCTGATATACAGCCGCACACAACATCGACACATGAAACGTGTGTATAACACAGGGTGGGTGTGTGTCATGCATTCCCTGGGCAATGGTGGAGAATTAATCTGAGACTGAACAGGATGATGCTTGTGGCCTGCAGGTGCCTACTTACGTGGGTGATGTGGTGGTGTTGGTTGAGAGGGTGTGGTAATGGTAGCTGCCCTGGCCCCACGACGCACTCGCATGCCTCCCACCTGAAGCGCTTACCTGTCCCACGCACTCTCCTGGCTCCAGCCTCATGCACTTACTGACCTGTCATGTCCGCCTTTCTACGCACTCACCTTCTCTGCTCCTGCTCGGAGTGCAGATTTGATACACCAGGAGACCCATATAAAGGGGACCTAGGGCTACATGATATATAGTTTCAAATTAATAATTTTCTAAATAGAGACACGTAGCCCAGTGGTGTGATATTGTGGATGAAGGAAATATATCTGTGGAGGCAAGCACAGAGCGTTCACTGAATACAAAACATGGACATGGGAGGATGACATGTGGGCTCGGATTGGTCCCAGTCTCTCTCTCTCTCTCTCTCCCCTGGTGGCAGGGCGTGCTCCGCACCGCGCCATCTCATCCTCCCTCCGATTCGCAGGGTAAATTGTAGTGTGTGTGTGTGTGTGTCATGGAGGAGGGCTGGACATAACTGCCCTAGATGATGATTGCCAACGCCCAGGGGAGACCAGTCACGCTCTGTCGTACAGAGTGTCACTCTGACACACACACACACACACACACACACACACACACACACACACACACGCTGAGTACGTTCATTCATACTAGCGGGGGTTTACGCACTTACACTCGGATTCATGCTCGTAGATGGCTCATTTCATACTCGCTGCCAGTGTGATCACTGCTTGCGGACATGCCCACAGTAGCGTCAATCAGCTGTTGTACTCGCGCTCCATACGAGGCTGCGTCGAGTACCCTGAGGTGAGCGCCCCTCACAACGAATAACCCCTTGACCTCTGCCCTGTCATGCGCAGTCGGACGGACATTAATGAATTTTATGAAACTCTACGGACATGATTCTAGGATGAGTCGTACTCCGTTAATGAAGAAGATACTACTCATATTACTGCTACTAATGATTATTATCATTATTATTATAATGATAAATATGATAATGATACCTGTGTTGAGCGCTTCTTGATAGATGGTGGAAGAGGAACCGAGGATGATCTTGTATACATTGTGCTGCACGTTATGAAGCAGCTCGTGTGGTGTGGTGGGCGGGGAGGAACACCGGTCACGGGGGAGGAATATGTCAGTCTGGAAAGAATGCAAATCTGATGGAAGTTGAAAGCTGTCTCGAGTCGGTGAAGAAGATTTAGATGTAACCTGGGAGATTTGATGACTGTACTGATGTGTTCCTTCCAGCTCAGTCTGCCATCGAAATTGACACAGAGGAGAGGTTGTAGGACTGAACACCCAGGAAGGGGCTGAGAACCCTAGTAGTAGTATGGTGTAAGAAACGAATATAAGCTTGGCGGACTGAACGCCCTGGTTGGGGGCTACGGGGCTAGTGAGACAGCAGGGGTGTGGGAGAGGGTTGGAAGCAAGGCCGACCTGCCTGACTGCGATGTACGTTCAGTTGATGATGGCTTTGTTGGTGGTGGATCCACTCCTGGTGGCTGATAAGGGTGTCCTGTGGTCGATGTCATCGCTGATGCCAACGGTAGAGTGGTCGACGTACATCAGCGGAGCAGATGCGTCCGATCAGGGCATTATCCCTGTAAGGACAAAGAAACACAAGGGACCCATCTTCATGCCCTGCAGGACGCCACAGGTGAGGGACTGGGAAGTGAAATTGGCTCCTTAGGACTGTACAGCGCGTGTGAGTGTGTGTGTGTATAGGGAGGCAGGACAAGGAGGTGAGGAAGTGTTGGTGGGGCAAGAGACAGAGAGAGAGGGAGGGCTGGCGGTGGTCGCACGACCTGTAATGCAGCCATGCAGAACAACGACGCTGGTCACAGCATTTCTTAATTCTGCTCACCACGCCTCCACTGCTCACTGCCCTTACCACGCCTCCACTCCCCGCCGCCCTCACCACGCCTCCACTGCTCACTGCCCCTACCACACCTTTACTACCCGCGACTGGCTCGGAACCTGTGGCCTCCTCAGTCATCACCCCTGTTGCCGTGCATGCCTCCTGGTGCCCTCCAGCGCACACCTTCTAAGGCAGACTTGTCAGTACACGCCCTCCGAGGCGCACCTACCAACACATGCCCTCTACGGCAGAACTATCAGTACATGCCCTCCGAGGCGAACTGCCAAGTACACGCCCTACCAGTCTCGTTCACCAGCATACGCCCTCCGAGGCGCACTGCCAGTACACGCCCTCTCAGGTGCACCTGCCAGTTCAGGCCTCGCCACACAGTGCTATACTGTGTCTGGCATTAGAGATGAAAACCACGCAAGCTTTGCCAAGCCTCACGCCATGTTGGTTCACCCTAAACGCCATACTGGGGTCACCCCACGCCCTACAGGGGTCACCCCACGCCTACACACCATACTGGGCTCAGCCCACGCCCTGCATGCCATACTGGGCTCAGCCCACGCGTCACACGGCTAGCTAGGCTCAGCCCACGCCCTGCATGCCATGCAGAACTCACCCCACATACCATACTGAGGTCACCCCCATGTCTCATGTTATGCTGGGTCTCATCCCACGTCCCGCACTCTGGGCTGGGCTCACCTCGTGTTCCACACGCTGAGCTCATTCCGCTCTCTCCCGTCAACACCAGGCTGTTGCTACCAGTAAATGCCAAGGCTGGTGGTAATCAGAGGTATTGCAGAGTATTGCATGATGGTAATTCATTATAAGAAATGACGGATCGTATATATATATATATATATATATATATATATATATATATATATATATATATATATATATATATATATATATATATTGCTCATCACAAGGAGACAGAAATGCTGAAATCGATTATATTTTATAATATGACGTCGCTGATATGGATATGTGTATGGTAAAGTCACTCAGAACATTTCATTTACAGATGCAATTCTCCAACAATCGTGTGTGTGTGAGTTTATATTCACATTCTTGATGCTCAGTTGCTGCGTTTACATACATAGTTTTCCACCCCGTCACTGCTTAAGATTTACACGGCATTTGTTATATTGTGTTGGTGTAAACGATATACATAAGAGTTTTGTTTACACGCTGGTTACGTTCTGTGTACACAACACTCTCGTGTGTGTTTGTGTGTATGTGTGTGTGTGTGTGTGTGTGTGTGTGTGTGTGCAGGGAGGCACCCACCCACCTGCAGGGCTGCCAACAGTGACCGGAACTGCGTTTCCTAGACTGGGTGTAGATGGGTGACGGTGTCCATGAGCAGCAACAGCTGCGCCACCCCTTGTCCGACCGTGCCCACGCATGTCTGCTGCCTGCCCTTGTCCCTGTCCCTGTCTGCTCTTGCCCTCATCTACCCTCCAAGCTCTTGCCCTGATCGTCCCTAGCATCGTATAGCTGGCCTAGACGGAGTGTCAACCGTAGATACTTAACATTTTCCCTGGGGAGTAGCTCTAAGGCTCTGCTGGTCTGCCGCGCTCCTGCCCTAGACTGCCTACGATCTTGGCACGTTTCCTGCGCCAGCCTGTGCTGCAGGCCTGGGCTGCTGCTGAAGGAGACCAGCAGGTTGCTGCAGGCTGGCCGCAAGGGGCTCGCCTTCAGCCCCACAACGAACATCTATCGGCGATTCAGTGTGTGACTCACGCGCAGTAATCCTGCCGCTCACACACTTTGGCAACTCTCGTTTCTTAACTGTAAATATAGAAACGCGTAAAGAGGTGTCACTCGCATAACGTTTTCTAGTAACTTACGAAAGAACACGAGGTTAGTAGTCAGTAGGAGCATGTAAATGGAAGATTACCCTCAAGACAGCGGTAGTACGTTGTATAATCTGGATTCCTAATGTAGTATTGGCACCTCAATCTGTGATTCATTCACAAGTTTGAAGATAAAATGTCCAGTTAGTGATTGATTTATCTCCTGTCTCGCCTTGAGGCCTTGAACTTCGAGATCGTATTCGTATATAATATTCGCCCTGCAAGGGTGTTTCCGAACCGCTTTATGACGCCTGGTTCGGCCCTGACGACGATTCGAACCGTAGAGCAGTGATCACCAGTGGGCAAAATCGTCGTACTCACTCGCCCATTCACAAGGCAGGTTGGTCGGGAGGAGGTACCCTGCGGCGGGGGGCCCGCCTGCTCATGTGGGGCAGCGTTGAAACCCCGGCCGGGCATGGCCACTCTCTCTCTCTCTCTCTCTCTCTCTCTCAGGGGAAGATTTAAGGTACGTCCAATACACGGTTCGTTAGATCTCTCTCTCTCTCTTGAGTCTCACTGACTGAAATAATGGTCAAAGTTTGCGGTATGTTCAGGAACTGATGAGGGATTTAAAAAAAAAAAAGGTCGTTTTCTTATGTAATTATATACGTATTTTTGGTCGATCAAGAGAAATCGACATTCCGTTTCCTCTCCTGGATGATGTCAGTGGCTGGATGCCTCCTCCCAGGGCCCTGTGGTGAGGCGGGGGGGCTCAGGCAGAGGTGGTGTTGGGGGGTGAGGGGGGGCACGGGAAAGATCAAGACCTCTGTGGAGGCAGTAGGCCAACGGGAGAGAGAGAGAGAGAGAGAGAGAGAGAGAGAGAGAGAGAGAGAGAGAGAGAGAGAGAGAGAGAGAGATAGCATGATGTGAGGGTTAGGTGATTGGCCGTGGATGGTTAACTGGGGAGAAAGCACTGGACACATAAGAGGAGGGAAGGTTGTTAAGATGACAACGAATTTAACTTTGTAGGGGAGAGAAAGAGATAGATAAGAATAGTGTAGTGTGTGTGTGTGTGTGTGTGTGTGTGTGTGTGTGTGTGTGCGCTCAGGGAAAGTTGTAGCAAGGAGGGGTTGGTACGGGCGGCTGCGTCTGTCCTCCTTCATTGTTGCCTACCATCACTACCCTCACCACCTACCGCCACAGTATACAGTAACGGGAAAGTTGTTTTGTTACTATGCAGCCATTAGGGGAGCGTCGCAGCGCGTGCAGTGCGGCGCGCGTGCGTGTGTGTGTGTGTGTGGGAGAGAGAGAGAGAGAGAGAGAGAGAGAGAGAGAGAGAGAGAGAGAGAGTGCCTGTGAAGGGAGAGTGAAGTGAGCAGAGAGAGGGAGGGAGGGATGGAGGTAGTGGGGGACAGAAGCCGTCACCCACAAGGCTGCCTCCCCCTCCACACACACACACACACACCACCCCTGCACCGGCCACTACTGCCACCACCACTACCCTGGTCCTTGCCACTACCCTGTTCCCTGCCACTATCGTTGTCCCTGCCACCATTACCCTCCGTTGGTTTGGAACATATCCGCCACCACCCTTGATCCCTGCCACCACTACCACCAGTTTCCTGGTCTCTGCCACCAGACACACATACACACTCAGACTCACACAAACACACACGCCCTGCTCTCCAGTGATGAAACCTTCTGTCGTCAATTATATGTTCGTAAAACTGCCGTTACCTCTCGTTATCCAAACATCCGATAATTATTATTTAGATACTCATTATCTACCCACAAACAGTTGGCTCGGTAATCAGTGCCATTAACATGGAGCAAGATAACTGACCACTGAGTCAGAGGACGGGTGGCAGTGATCCAGTTTTTTCCCTCTTGTTGTCCCAGTTATCGAATACCAGACGAAATGATCGATATATAATTTGCGTCTTAGTCATCCGCTGATGGTGACGTGTTTAGGGTCAGATGCTGGGAGGGAGGGGATGGGGGGTGGGGGGGTGGACTTGCTGAGGTAAATTGGGTCGAGAGATTCGTTAAGAACGAGGGATGCGTCACGGGATGTGCCGGGATGATGCCTTAGGTCGATTGTCTTCGCGTTGTTACTGTAGGTTGTCACGGCACTAGGGGGCAGTCTGACGCTCGGGGCAAAAATAGTGGTTTCAGCCCATCACGAATTTCCTCAAGCCTTCTTACATTGTAGGAGCAGTAGTGCTGGTAACGGGAAGATCAGCGATAGTAGTAAAAGTAGTAGTGATAGGAGTAGCAGCAGTAGAAGTAGTCGTGCAATAGTAGTAGTAGTAGTGGTGGTAGTAGTAAAGGTGGTAGTATAGTAATTTGTCGAGGTGTATATACATAATCCTCGCAAGTAAACCGCACGACACGTCTCGCATGATACTAGATTGTCCTACGGTGAGCGCCACGCGCTAGTCTCGCCTCTTGGGAAAAAATTCTTGTGGCAAGCGATTGCAAATAAGTACTTCCGTGCCCTCCCCCCTTCTCTCTCTCTCTCTCTCTCTCTCTCTCTCTCTCTCTCTCTCTCTCTCTCTCTCTCTCTCTCTCTCTCTCTCTCCTCCATCCACGAATGTCCTTCAACATGTATATTCAACATCGCAACTTATTAGAAAAAAACGAAAAAAAAATGCTAACACAAAGTGCTGCTATTCCGTATGATTTAGTTTAAAAAGAAAAACAAACCTGCACGAAATATGTTCGGGAACATCACTTTTCACTAACCTCGTTGACCTTCACGTCGTTAGTCAACGAGGGTGCCAAAGAAAATATTTTTACCCCCCCTCCACCTCTCACTCTGGTCTCACGCGTCCTGGACGCCAAGGTGCCAGCAAGATGTAGCACGTTAGATACGCGGACACGAAGCGGACTGGTGACACAGTGGCTGCTCACCTGTGAGACAGTCACCTGGTCAAAGACGCAAGATTCACGGACGACGCTCCAGCATCTCCTCCTCGGGGGGATGACCCAGACACAGAACAGTTCATGATGCCTATATACACTGGAGCAGTTGAAGATAACACTGTCTCATAACGTGGGGCGCCTAACAGTAATGTGGAGGGGATGTCCCTTTTGTGTTACAGATTATCACCGGAGACGATATGGTCATGTTGTGTGGACTGGGGCATGACCAGCCATGTTGTATGGACTGGGGCATGACCAGCCATGTTGTGTGGACTGGGGCGTGACCAGGTTGTTGTTTAGTCGGTGGGATGTAACGTATACAGCTGAAGCCTCGTTCAGGGGGAGATCATGACTTCAGAGGCCCAGACCCCCTCTGAATACGGAGTACATTTTCAGCTCTGAATTGGTCGCCAATCACAAGAGGTCCTTATTGTAAGATGAGCAACGTGGTCTTACGTCTTCAACGGCCATAATGTTACTGTCGTCGTAATGGAGTAAGACTCGCTGCTGCACTGATCATCCTGACTACATAGTCGTGATGGCTGGTACCGAACTACTTATAACCAGGTTGTAGACACAAGGTCGGGCACCTGGTCCGCTCTGTTTTTATGATGGTTTTTGTCCTTGTGTACTGCGAGGGGCATCTCTCTCTCTCTCCCTCTGCCTCACATTCGCCCTGTGAGCTTCCTTCCTTCATCCCTTGCTCTGTTACTTCCTTCCTTCCATCTGACTATCATTGTCACACACACACACACACACACACACTGTTGTACATATACTAGGAACACCAACAGAAGTCTGAGTTCTCCATGGTAGCAGGACTCGTACTGTATGAGGCATCAAGGGATCGGTGGCTAAACCAAAAAACATCACTGAAGAGTCTTGTTCGTAGATGAACCTCTTGCAAACGATGATCCATGAAACTAGAATGAATCGTTCACAGATAGCTTCACTAACCCCTACATCCAGGAACCTTATATGAAAAGTAATGGTATGAATCATACCATACATGCTTATGGGCTACATCGTAGCAGGCGACACTTAACCACTGAAAAAAAAAAAAAAAAAAAGAACGGGAAGGAGTTGGGCAGTGGGGGCACTTGGACGGCGGCGAGTCGGCCGGCCTCCCCCTAAGTCAGTACTGACACATCATCCCCGGCAGTATCAGCTGGCTGCCCCATCACCAGCAACGCGCCTCACCCGCTCCCTAATGCAATTACCCTCACTGAGGAACTTGTGCTGTGGCGAAACTTGGCCGTCGAGCTGACGCAGGAAGGTAGACGGGAGTCAAGGTTATCTTAGTACACGACCACATCTTGGTGCTATGCTGCTGTCGTTAAGCTGGGCCCGACCCACCCCAAAAGAAAGGGTCTTGTCTTCTCGTCTTAATTCAACTTTGGATATTATTGTTCTGTACATGCTGACAGACCTCCTGTCTCAATGACAGCATGTTGTGCACCTCCTGTCGGGGATGTAGCGTAATGGTGCACACCTTCTGTCGTCTTCATCTCCTCTTTTGACCGGCGCCTGTCTTGGCTCTCCCATTTTGGAGGTCGGAACTCAAGCCACCTCACCCTTATGGATGTATGTTATCGATGGCCGTCTTGTCGTGGTCACATCCAGTCATGTTCGTTCACATAAACAGGCAGTAGGTTGTAGATAACAACCGCCCAGGGGGAAAATACTGCCACCCTGACTCGTAGGTAGTGAAGTGATGCTCCGAGACCCCATCTTATACCGTCCGTGGCAGTAGGTTGTAGACGGCAGCCGCCCAGGGAAACACTGCTCTGAAATGATACCTGTCACCACTTTCCGCCCTTCGCGTCCGGATTGCTCCTCTTACTCTCTGTGTCATCAAAATTTACGTTGTTTCTCAAATCGCCTTTCCTCTTGTCTTCTCTTTATCCTCTTTTTTTTTTCATTCTTATTTATTGTCTTATTGTGCCCCTTTTGATTCAAGGCCGGATTTTGATAAGGCTCAACTTGAGGTTTTTATAAAGCAAATCACTTCTTATCAAGGTTATCTTGATATAGATCACAATCCTGGCCATATCTTGACGTGGACATTAGACGTGGCCACCTCTTGACGTGGACGTCAGTCATGGCCACCTCTTGACGTGGAACGTCGTGACGACGCAATCACATCCTGTCATGATTATCTCTTTATCTTGAGCCACTTGTCGTTTTTACCTGCCGTTGTGGTCCCCTCCCACCCTCGTCAACGTGCTACATAATCGCACAACACACCAAGCTGCAGGTAGTGACTATACTCCTCGTTAGTGACTCCGTTTATTGAGTCTTATGACTTCCCTCCTTGTTCTTATTATCTCGTTCGTCTTCACATTGCTCTCGTTATTAAAGCTTAAATCTATTGTAAACCTTTTTTTTTTTTACATAAAGCTTAAGTGTGTGTAGGTCTTCAGCTTGTCAGCTAACCTACATTGTATAACCTACAAGTACAAGGGTGAATATCTAAACTTTTTTTTTTCCTTTGTTTGATCTTAAAAGCTGTAGGGACAAATACCTTGTTTTCTCCAATCGTCTACATGATCTTCCTCAGGTCAGAAGGACTACAGGGTCACGGACTCATGTTATGTGTCGGCTGGATAGCCACCGTTCCAGTGTTGTCACGGTTAATTACCTCTTAATTAATTATCGTGTTTACGTCTCCTCTAGTGACATAATTGTAGCTATATATTGGCCCGACTAACAGATATCGCCGGTCGTTAGTAATGATATGAAAACTAATTTTGTCTGGTGTGGTTCAGTTGTCAGGAGAATGTGGAGTGCGCCGTCCAGGGCTATAGGAGGAGGGGTGAGATGATCCTCTCGAAGTGTTAAGTCGTTTAGAAATGCCTTTCGTAAGTCCTGTGTGTGTGTGTGTGTGTGTGTGTGTGTGTGTGTGTGTGTCGAGAGCCTTGCAGTAGGCTGT
This sequence comes from Panulirus ornatus, assembly GCF_036320965.1. Lineage (NCBI taxonomy): Eukaryota > Metazoa > Arthropoda > Malacostraca > Decapoda > Palinuridae > Panulirus > Panulirus ornatus. The sequence continues at coordinate 19,530,726 of NC_092292.1, forward strand.
GTTGTGTTGCGGGCGGGAGTCAGCACAGTATGGCTCCCAGTGTTGCTTTGTGATCCCTTCACCCCACACCCTGCTCACGTCTCGTCCACTCACCCATGTTCCACTAAACTGTTGCTGTTGGCGCTCCGCACGCTGCCTCTACAGCAACGTTTTTTTTTTTTCTTTGCCTCTCGCGGCCCTGTCTTCAGGGCAACTTCAGCTGCTGTAGGTGTTCTCCCCAAGACCATCTTCGCCAAGTCAACTTCAGTTTGCGTTCCTCACGTTACAACGTTCACCCCGATAACCTCCCTCCGTCCTGTCATCACTGCGTATAAATCTGTAGCAGTATGACTCCTTCGCTCAGCCACCTTAATTATTGATTATAACGAGGAGGTGTAGCAGTGGTAGAGTCACGCCTGAGAGAGCAGCGCAGGGCACATACATGTCCTTATGGCTTCCCTCTGTGCTACCTCACCCTGCATAGATCCGGAGTCGCATTTAATCGTACAGTAACGCCTTTATTTATTAGACCCGAGACCGCTGAACGCGTCTGTGTGATATTTTGTTGATTGATTTTTTTTTTTCATGATAAATGTCAGTTGTACAAAGTACAGGAATCCTCTGGGAAAAAATACTTCTAATTTGCTTGCTTCTCTATCTTCCATTCCCCTTCCTCATCAACCTTTTTCCTGCCATCTCTACCTAATCACTGACTCCTCCCCCCCCCCTCTCTCTCTCTCCACCCTTCCTCCTTCGTTGTCATCATCATTACCTCCTTTCTTCCTGCAGCGTCATCATCACCACCATCCCTCCTCCAGCAGCCTCGCCACTATCCCTTCCTCCAACAGCCCCATCTTCTCTCCTGCAGCTCTGTCAACCCACCTTCCCTCCTCCTGCTGCCCTACCTCTCATCCCTCCTTGCTGCACCATCCCCAAACCTACTCCCCTCCTTCCCTGGTGTCCGTCCACCCCCGTCATGATGAACACATAACCCCGGTGTCTCCCGCCTTCAGCTACAGTTCCCAGGGTCCACCATCGCAGCCCGAAGTCCTCAATGGCCGCCTCGTTCATTCAGATGCAGGAGGCGGCGGAGGAGGAGGGCGCCCGCCTGCGCCGTGGTTCTTATCAATGTCGACCACGGCCAGAAAAACCACCGGGGATGCCGTCTGGGTCCCTCCCCCCTCATCCCCAGCACCCCGGAGGCACTTGGCTATGGCCGTGGGAAGCTGGAAGGATCTCTTGCTTCATTCACAGTTACCTCCAGGATCCTGCTGACGAAGGGTGGGAGGGGGTGGAGGAGGAGGAGGAGGAGGAGGAAGGGAGAGGGGGTAGCCAGTCTGGTGGCACCACTCTCCCCCCTCCCTCCCTCCTTCCTCTGCCCTGGGGTTTTATCAGGGTCTGGGGGAGGGGAGGGGGAGGTGAGGTGAATGGAGTAGTTTTTGTTCAGTGTGTGTATGAGAGAGAGAGAGAGAGAGAGAGAGAGAGAGAGAGAGAGAGAGAGAGAGAGAGAGAGAGAGAGAGAGATGGGATTTATGTCAGGTGTCATTGTGTATGTGGTATAGGTGTAAACACACACACACACACACACACACACACCCACACCCTGCAGGCCGTCCCAGGAGCAGCACACAGTGTACGTGGCAGCATTAATATGCACATGGACAACCCGAGGCAGTGAACTTACACCTCCTTCGTTCGCAGCACCCCTCAGGCTCTCGTTCTGAAACCCGTTCCCCTGAAACCAGTCGCCTGAAAACCCGTCTGTTTAGTTTCCTTAAATGTTACTGGCTGTGTAACTGGTCGGGCGGTAATAAATTACCCCGAGCTTCCGGTGTTTAATCATCCGGCGGGCCAGAGGAGTGTGGAGGACCTTCGTCTCTCGCAAGCAATGATCGCTTGGTCCCGCTCCCCAAGGTGGCTGTCTCCTCCTTCCTCCTCCCCACATGGGACGTTACCTGTGCGGAGCCTGCTGCAGCCAGCGTTGATCAGATGCCATCTTGTTCACCTAAAGTTGAACAGTGTGTGTGTGTGTGTCGTGCTGAATGACAAGCTGGAGCACCCCTCAGAACCCACGCACGACTGACAATTCAAGTAGCTCATGCACCTTATGTAAATGGTATGTAAAACTCCCACTGGGCTTGACTCTAACCCCCGCAGATCGCTCCGGGACAGAACTGCAACCCTCTGACTTTCCCACCTAGTCAGTAGTCACATCTCCGAGGGCGTGTTGGCTGCAGCCCTGAAGGTGGGGTAGAGGGAAAAACCTATCCCCTGGCAAGTGGTTCACGCACACCCAACCTTGATCGTCCGGTCCAGACGTCTTTATAAGCCGTGCGCCCCGGGTCGGTAGGGAGGTACTCGTCAACTTCCTGCCAATATATGTATTTTTTCCTCCCTCCCTCCTCCAAGTCCAACCCGTCTTCAAGAGCTTGATCCTGAACCACATCCCCACCCATCCCCCAACCCCACCCCACGCACCTCCGTTAAGTCACCTCGACAAGAACTCCCAGAACTTCCTCCTCGTTAATTCCACCCACACTTGACCTCCAGGACACGACCCTCTCTCTCTCTCTCTCTCTCTCTCTCTCTCTCTCTCTCTCTCTCTCTCTCTCTCAAGTTACCTAAAACCCTCTAACCACCAAGTTCATGTCCATTTCGATCTTTCAGAGGATTCCCTCCCCGTCAGAGTTCAGTACCGCTAACAATCTACCGGAGCCCCACCTCCACCCCTACTGCAAGTTCTCCCCAGAGCCGCCCCCCTTCCGCACCGCAGTCTTGCCGCAGATGATCGCCAAGTTCTCCTCGCCCGGTGCGCCTCCAGCTCTCCCTCAGGAGAGACGGCAGTGGGGGAGGGGTGGTGTTGGGGGTGTGGTGTGGGGAGGAGGAGGAGGAGGAGAAGGCGACGGTGGCCGGGTAGCGGATCAAGGGACAAGCCACAAGCAAAGCGATATTGCCACTCCCACGTAACGTGGCCCCGCAACATGAGACAAATCCCGGGGCAGGAGTGGGTAAGCTGAGACCTGGGGCTGGGTGGGGGTAATGCGGGCCCACCCCCACTACCACTACCACCACTTTTCACGACTGATCGCTACCACCATCACCACACCCCACCCTCCCTGGCCCTGTTGTGGGCGTGGTGGTGTCTTCTGGGTGTGGTGGAGGGCCTCGCGAGCGTAGTGGTGAGTTTCATGGGCGTGGTTTTGAGTATTGTGGGCGCGGTTTAGAGTGATGCCCGCGTGGTTTGGAATGTATTTTAGGCATCTCTTCATGAGCTTCATAAGACCTTAAAATGATGCCTTAGAATCTGCGTGACTCTCATAGATCGTGCAAGTCAGTCAGGGGATCTTTGTACTGGAAACTCTACGGGTTTGTTAACGTCCATTTCGGTGGGCGGTCAAGTCGAAATCATAACGGTACCTCTGTACACTTCATGGCTGGTTGTGATGACGTCCAGAAATGGAGGACATGATGCCTGTTCTCATAGGGCTGACCCATGATGATGATGTGGGTATCGGAGGGCAGTGATTCTCCTTCGAGTCAGCATAGCGTGTCGATCTGAATGGTATGGGTCATCTTTCAGAGGGTTTCGCTTCAGATTCTATCTAATTGGGTTCAGTTTCGATTCCATTTGGTGCGGATTTCATCTTTGATTCGGAATACGATTGTTCGCGTTCACGTTCTGTTACCTTTGGTTCAGATTCTATTTATTTGGGTTCAGATTCCTTTTTACATGGACTTTGATTCAGATTATATAGATTTAAATTCAGATATTTTGGCTTGCGTTCAGGTCTGGCTTCACAATGAGCAAATCAGTCTGTAAAATCCTTTTAGCTTTTCCCCCTTAGTGGATGGTTGAGCCACGTTTTAAACATGAATAAAAGACCATTAATGTCACGGTTGGCTGGAGGTGGGCTATCGTGGCCTGACCTCCAGCTGCGACAGGTATACAGGTGTGAAAGGTTGTAATTACCGGGGTGTCCTCAGCGGCTTACCCCTTCCCCATGTCACCCCTTGTCTCCTGTCCCTCGCTGCCACCATTCCTCACCGGCCCTTCACCACCCCTTCTGTCCTGACCCCATCCCTCCAACGCCACAGGTCCTGCCCGTCCACCTTACCTGCTACAGTGCAGCAGTACCCCGTCAATGACCGTGTCTAGGGCGTGAGGTAGGATGAGGTGCTCCGTAAGGCGCCTGCCTCATTGTGGTCACAAAGGTGTTAACGAGGTGTGTGTGTGTGTGTGTGTGTGTGTGTGTGTGTGTGTAAGCGTTCTCGGAGGACAGTCGAATTATCGGACTTCTCCCTCCAAAGGAGTCTGCGTTTCCCTGCCACTGGAAGTATCGCAGCTTGGGGCTGCAGGAGCCTTCACAAAGGTCCCAGGTAACACCAGGACGATTTCATTGAAACTGATCATGAGGTAATTGTCAATGGATGGAATAGGCGTTACCGGACTCTACCTGCTTGTGGTTACGCCGCGAGGTTGCATTCTCCGAGTACCATCTTTTCGATCAGCTTCTTACTCTAAAGGAGACTTGGCCTTCCCTGCTGATGATTGTAGCGCAGCCATAAAACCGCATCATTTGAGAGAGGTGGTGTTTGCTGTAGTGTGGGTCTCCTTGACGACAGAGTCACGTGACATACTTCATACTCTGCTAGCTTGTGATTGGCTACTGCCCACCAACGTGACAAGGACCACGTGATGTCATTGGGTATAGTGCATGGGGTGGGGTGACCCCCAGCCGGGCAGTGTGGTGGAGGGAGGGAGGGAGGCCAGGGATGGTTATGTGAGGAGAGGCCGTGATAAGATACGGTGATAACAAAGCTCTTGAATCACAGGTTTTCTTGGCAAGGTTAACTTAACTCTTGCTTGGGTGTAAACATATGAGGAATGACTGACCTGCCTGAATGTAAACATGGGAAGACTCACCTCCTGCCCAAGTTTAAACATGAGAGGACTCGCCTCCTGCCCCCGAGTGTAAACATGGGGAGACTCGCCTCCTGCCCAAGTGTAAACATCAGAGGACTCTCCTCCTGCCCGAGTGTAAACATGGAGAGAGACTCACCCTGTGCCTGAGTGTAAACATAGGAGAATTGACTCAACCCTTAACCCTTGCTTGAGCGTCATGATCCACTTTACCCTCTCTGGCAGTAGACTGTTATCATATCTATGATTACTTCAGAGAAAGAGAGAGGAGGAGAAGAACCGATTACTTTTGGAAGGGAGGAGCTGGCTGATCGTGGTGTTTGCCAGCAGCGACACTCGTCCATCTGGGGGCAGGGGTTAACAACAGACTCCGACAGATGATGACTCGAGAGTCCGACCCAGTTGAGGTGACTCGAGGGTGACAGGTTCATGTCATCACCTTACCGATAACACACACACACACACACACACACACACACCCACACACACCCATGTTCTCGCTCTGTGTGCTGAATAGGCCCTGCACCCCCTCAGCTTGGCGCCTCGTGTGACCCCTGCCATCGAGGCTGTCATGGAAAAGGAAAGCGACATCCCTTTCTGACACCGGGTGAGCTACGCTCGTTTTGTGCGCGAACCATTCTGAAGTTGTGACCAAAACTTCCGAGACTTTCTGAACACTGACGTAAGGCTATCATTGAGGTATTTCCTGTCCACCTTGTGGGACCTCTCCCCCCCCCCCCCACAAACCCCTTCCCTGGGCTCCCCTCCCCACAGATACCTACCCCTCCCCACACTCTCCCACGCTCGACCCCCGTCCCCCTTTACCCCTCATGTCAACCAGGTGAGGTTGGGCTTATGACCTGTTAACAGACGTTGGGTAGCCCGCGACCTGCAGGGGTGAACGGCCGATGCCGGGTCACATGCAGTAATTCATCAGGCATGTACACGGGAAGCCAACGGGTCACGCGCAAAGAGTAGGTCATCATGTCACACATACAACAGATGACCAGGTCACATGCTCCCTAGGTCACCAGGTCTCCCCCATTGCAGATCACCGGTTCACACAGCAGGTCACCATCTCTCGCGTACCAGGTCACACAGAACGAGTCACCAGGTCACACACTCACCAGGTCTGACACACCAAGCCTGACAGAGGCTGATCACCGGGGCCTTCCCACCATCGCCACCGCAGCCAAGATAATCAACGCTGATAGGCCCGGCCCCTTGTTATTAATCTGCAACTCTATCCGCGGGGAACGATGCGCGAGGCGAGCATGATGTCAGCTCGGGTCAGATCTGGTGCTGACGCCGCTGACGGCACGACTCGCGTCCGCGGTTGATGACTTCAGAAAACCCTGGTGACAAGTGTTGGTCAAACTGACTGACGCACAGGGACAACATGGTGTTCCTTCCTCTCTATCTGTACGTAGATGAATATGAAGAATTCTGTTTCATGGTGATGGGCTCGGCACCTCCCCCCCCTTCCCTCGAACACGCCCCTTGAGCACGACAGTTGCGACCCTTGAGCACGACGATTACGTCTCTTGAGCACGAACGTGCGGCCCTTGGCAACGAATGTCGAGACCTTATCTCCGTGCTGAAAGGTCGTTCAGTCGTCCTCAAGGATCGTAATGTCGTGCTCAAGGGTTGAACCTTCGTTCTCAAGGGTCGTTCCATCCTGCTCAAGGATTATTTCACCGTCTTCATGGGTCGTTCCATCGTCAAGGGTCGTACTGTCGTGCTCCAGGGTCGTACCGTTGTGCTCGAGGGTCGTAGCGTCGTGCTGAAGGCGCTAAAGATCACTATATCATCAGCTCTTAGCGCATTTCTACCTGGAAGTTGGTTAACTTGTTGTTCCATATATTTTTTGTCATCCAATAATACCCCACCACAGGGTTTGGTAATATATACCTTTAAACTTGTATCTACAATCATTCAATGAAGAAATAAAGTTAATAGTTGGTTCAGAAGGTTCCAGATGGGTTGTGGTGTTGTCAGTTGATTATTTATAACCATAAGTCGGAGTGTTGGTCATGGGTAATGTCTTTGTTTGCTTCCTGACCGGTAGCCGCCGTGGGGGTAGCCTTAGGTAACCCAGGCAGGAAACTCGGGAGGTTGTGGGTCTTCTTGGTGGTGACGCCCGCGGTGGCTGACTCCCAGATTATTGCCGGATATTACCATATACCCAGACCAGCTAATATTACTCGAGATACCCGATAGATACGGAGGGGTCGGTGTCCGTCTGGTAAGAGATCCGTGGTTGATGAGTTTAAGTGCAAGTTTACGGGAGACACTTGGTTTACCGCTCGTGGAAGGGTTTACTTTAGCGGTGGGTCTGTCAGAAGATGGCGTGGCTAATGTCGTAAATATGTTTTGGTTCTGTGTGGTTGTGTTTCAGTATTCATCGCACGGACACAGACCTCGGCCAGGAATAACCCCTTGTATATCATATGCTGGAGGTGGGAGGCACAACCTTACGGACTTAACTGATTGTTTTTTTTTTTCTCTGTGTGTGTGTGTGTGTGTGTGTGTGTGTGTGTGTGTCCACAACTTTCATTCGTAATGATATTTTCCGATTCATTTTTGTCTTGAGGTGATGCACTGTCTATTTATACACACCCTCCCTCCCCCCCTACGCACATATACTTACACCTGATGGGACATGGTCTTGAGCATGTCCTCGCACAACTGATGTATGTTATCAGATATCAATCGACTTTTCCTCAGCGTTTAGAGATGAAGGATTCTCGTTGACTAGTATGTCGGTTTTGAGACGTGATTTGACCAGGGTTGAGAGGTATTTGATACAGGTTATTTGATTCTATGTTTACCTTAGAGTAGGTGGTACTGGTCGAGTGTAAGTGGGCTTCGTCTTTGTCTTTGGTGCACTGTTTGTATGTTCAGCAAGTGATTATATATATATATATATATATATATATATATATATATATATATATATATATATATATATATTACTGATAACATAGATTAAGAATACATTTTAGGAAGCTCCAGTGTTGTTCATTATATGAGAGAATCAGGCACACCCACAATATGCCTCCCCATATCTTAAAGGCACAATCGTCCACAGTACCTTCACCCCTTCCTTCCCTCCCCAGCTCTCCCTCACCCCTGCTGCCTGACCGACTGTTCTTACGTGCGTCTTGTTTTGTTTCCAGTACCTGAGTCGGCTCTCCGCCACCATGGACCTGGAGTTCTACGGCGACTATGACAAAAATACTGCCAGGATGTCTGCCAGCAAGAAGGTGGGTACTGCACACCTGTCGGTAATCGGTTTATTATATATATATATATATATATATATATATATATATATATATATATATATATATATATATCTAAAGATCCACTTTTCTTAATTTATTTGAAATTCTACTTAATATGTATATATATAGTGATGATACGTACCATCCCCCACTGAGATAAATCCTTGATCCGGTAACAATAGCTGGCCAAAATATCTATTCATGGATGGCTGTGATTTCACGTACAAAAATCATGTGGGAACATTTTTACTTTTTTTTCTCTTTCTTTTCAACATTAAGAAAAGACTAAGTTTTGAATATTCTTTATTGATATCTGTTTCAGTGTAAGTATATGGCAACTTCTATTAGATTTTTTTTCAATCGACATTCAAGAAATCAATGAATATGATTAAATGCCACATCTGTTTTGTCTTCCCTCATGTTTATACTAACGTAGTGAATCCAACACTTAAATTGTAGTCTCTAGACAGAATCCATTGGTCATCTGACCTCTGGATCGCTTCGTGTGACCTTTGCCAAAACGGCGACAGAAACCATAAAGTCAACCTAAGAAAGACTATCATATGGGGAACATGGGAGTGTGTTGGCAACCCCCCCTTGATGTCGTCCACCTGGCGGTGGCGTCTGTAGTATGAGGACCAGTGTTCACTTCGTCACGTGTCTCTGTCAGGTCACTTGTGTGCATGACCTGGACCTGTTCTCCCCACGTTGATGGGTAACAGAAACGCACCAAAATTTTGTACGAACTGCGTAAAGTGGATTTAGCGTTGCCGGACGATGCCATGTACTCAGATCGTATAAAAAGGTCTGCACAGTTTCAGAAGTGAAAGCCGTTCATGACCCGACGTAAGTCAGTTGTGTCTTTGACCCAACTTTGAGCCACGATCGTCCGTGACCTAAAGTACGTTGATCCTTTTACGAGGTCACGGGTAAGTTTCCTCTTGGGCCAGTACTGTACGTGTCTGATTGAACCTTGTTCCCCTCCCTGTGTCAGGTCAGGTCATCTGACCCTTTTCTCATGGTGACACGAGACCTCTGACCTGATTTGTTTATACCTATCCAAGGTCACTCGGGCCTGTGACCCGACCTGTTCATTGTCTTGTCCCTCGTCCTCGACCATCGGTGTATATGTTGGCTGACCTGGCTCCTCATTCCTTGTCACAGGTCAAGTTCTCGCTGGAGCTGCCTGGGCTGGTGAAGCAGGAGCCGGTTGACCCCGCCTTCGATGGCGGCCTTGACCCCACCGCCGACCCACACTGCGTGCCGGGCCCCCCGCGCCAAGCCATGCAGAAGGTGCCTGACATCACCGACCTCTCAGACCCGGAGTCGTCTCTAGGTAAGTCCTTCATCTCACAAGCTGGTTCGTCCGGTTGAGACTTCTGCAGGTGAGTGGTTCGTCCGGTCCAGACTGCTGTAGGTTGATGTTTCGTCCGCCTGAATGTTTCCACTGGCCGAGTCCTCCATAGAGGAATGTCTCGTCCGCCCACCCTGGTCTGCTGTGGGTAAGTACTTCGTCAAAGTCTTCTTTATGTACATATTTCGTCCATGTAAGTCTTCTTTAGGGTCTTACCTCTGGTCCAGTTTCCCCAGGGCAAGTCTGACCCTAAGCCTTGCTAAGCCAGTTTCTTTCAGTCTTGGTAAGTCTGATTTTTGTTCTGATTTTTGTTGTGATGTGTCGACGAGGAAGTTGCCAAGACGAAACTATTTTGATATCTCTCCGAATTAACATTTTCTTCGCTGTATTTCTATGGCCTGAAAAACTTAGATATACGTAGCAACGGAATTAGCGTTGGAAGAATAGTTTTAAACACGTAGTACTGTTTTTGAGTTGAAGATTATTTAAGGAATGAATACTGGAGTTCGGTGCCTGCTCGCTACACCTTATGTTGGCTTGTGCTTCGTATAATGTATGACTGTTCTATAAAATGAAAGGGATGCGACATCAGGGTGTATTCATACTGTAAGAATTGGGAAGAATTCTTTGTCGTCAGAGAGCTTATGAATTAGAAATAATGATCTTAGTGTATCATGAAACTCTTAAGTTTAAGATCAGTATTTCTTAAGTGTGGTAGTGCAGTGGTACATTCACTCTTGGAATACTACACGTCATCAGAATAAACTTTCTTAAATTGAAATGGAATCCCTAAAACCCGCCTTATAAGGACCGTTTTCTAAAATCACTTGCGATGGTGTCAGAGAGAACGGTGTGTATCACGAGAGGACTAACTCAAAAAATTGCGGACGCTCGGTATTTTGTGAAGGTTTCTATGGGCATGGTTTTGTACCTTCTTTTGATGTACGAATTAGAATAGTTTCATGTCTGATAAGAGGCAGTTTATTTTGAAAACAGTAGAATAATATTTTTGGAAGATCTCTAGTTTTATCATCGAAAATCGGAAATTAGAATTCAGAAATTGAGATAACTAAAGGGAAAGTTCGCAGAAGATTCAGGGAAGGCTCGGTTATCACCTTTTAAGACGGGGAGATGACCCAGGACAGCACCCCACTGGAAGGAAGGAAATGCCATCAGGATTTATTGTACGTACAATATCTGATTAAACTACAAGACAAACTGTTCTTCCTGGTGGGGGCGAGGCTTTGAATGACCAACGGTGCTGGTAAGATGAGCCTCCGAGGCCGACTCGTACTTTAGATTCGGGGTCACAAAGGCTCCCAGATGACGCTCACTTGTTGTATGTACCTGGTGAGACAGTAAACCCATATATGCATAAAGATGACTTGAAGACGTGTCCTGGAAGTGGCCCTCTATCTGTAGGTATTAGACTCCCTTAGCGGTACGTCTGCTGTTTTCCCACTTTAATCTATTCCCATGTGTAGACTAGACTGTTCAGGGAATGCGTCGGCGTGTAAGAATTGATAGAACTTCCCTTCCAGACGAAGTTACACGAAATTTGCCGACCAGAAACATTCCACAACATTAGGGAATGTACTTTAATGGAAGAGATATTATATAATGTTGCTTCATACTGGATAATCCGAATTATCCTGTGTCTTCGGTATGTCCAGCGGAAGTGCGTGTCACACACACACACACACACACACACACACACACACACACACACACACACGAGGAGGAGCTTCTTTCATTACCACGCTAGAGCGGCAGGTCAGCCACTCGGGGAATTATGTGACAGATATTGAGTAATATTGCCTCTGGAGTGGCCAGGTAAGCCGGCCTGTCGGCCCCCATCGCCTGACCACCGCCGCCCCGCCCTGCTCAGACACCTCGCTGGTAGCTCGTTCTTCCCACCCCACTCCCTCACCCTTACTCCACTCCTCCTCGTCATGTTCGCTTTTTAGTCGAGCATTTCTTTTTTTTTTTTTTTTTTTACTGTTCTATTCGCCCTGGAGTTGTGTGTGTCTTGTCTACTCTCGTTTTTTCTTCGTTTCCTCTCCGATATTGTCCTTGTCCCCCTCTTTCATTACCAATCCACCCGCGTGTCCAAGCAGTCCACTTCATCTCGTCTGGAGAGAGAGTGTGGAGGGGACTAGGGTTATTACACTCCGGCCCTCCAGCCGCTAGCGAGGGCCTGGAGGGCCTCTCCACGCCCTCGTACTACCCTCCTGGTATTTATATTATGTCCAGACGTCGGAGTGGACACTGGGCCTCACTACTCCCCTCGTGTCGCCATCTGAGGTAACTCGTCAAACGTCTCCTGCAAGAAGTGTCCCGATAGCTTGCGAATTCATACTGTGTATGTCTTGATTAATCCGTGTATAAGCACAGATTAATGGGTTTATGTGGGATTAATACGTATACCATCAGAGACCAATGGGTAATTGTAGGATTAAGACGTATATCAGAGACGAATGGATTAGTGTAGAATTAGCAGTAACGTGCGTTGTTCTGTACGTAACACACTTGCTCAGCAGCGTTGCCTTTCGTCTGTGGAGTCTGACCTGACTGATGTCTGCTGACTCAGTTCATACGAAGAATTTCTGTAAACATGATGTAGTGCAGAACCCACATCATATTTTTCTATCAAAACAACACAAATTTACAAAAGTGTGTGAAGATCTGAATATCTCTTTCCTCTTGGGAACACTTTGCCTTAGTGCTGGGAAGTACATGATCTCTCTGACCCTTGGCTGAACTCTGACCTCCCTGTGTAGCACAGTTCGGCCGGAGCGAGTGATGTGCAAAGCTGTAATGAAATGGGTTAGTGATCAGGCTTGGAAATCTCTTCTTTAACCTTGCTGTGTCGCAGCGCCACCCTGCTTCCCGTTTTCCGTCGTATTATGTTGTTTATCTTCGTTTTCTGCTATTGAACTGTGTACAGACAGAGAGTATAATGCTACTGAGTTATAGACGGATATAGAGTATAATTCTACTGAACTATAGACGGATACAGAGTATAATGCAACTAAACTATAGACAGATACAGAATATAATGCTACTGAACATATACATAGACAGATTATAATTCTAATGAACTGTAGACATATAAAGAGCATCATTAGCGAGAGTCACTTTGTCTATCATGGAATCTGTATCATTCGACGTAGACCACGGCAGGAAATGTTCCCTGCGTCAAACACGTCTCCTCAATACACGGTAAAGACATTAGTAATTACCTGGTGTTATTTTTAACGGTGTCGCCTCTCGCACGACGCCAACCAAGATGACTCTGACTCTCTCTCTCTCTCTCTCTCTCTCTCTCTCTCTCTCTCTCTCTCTCTCTGTAAGACTGGCCTCGGGAGATAGTCTCGCTTAGCTGATTGGATAGCGCCACGTTCTTGCTGAGGCAAGTGATTCCCAAAACCCTTGATCTTCTTAAGGTATTAGTCGCCCGAAGTGGAGTGTTGGAGTGTTTTATTGGGGGCAAGGTGATATCACACACACACACACACACACACACACACACACACATGTATGTTATCTCCCTCTGTGATCTAACAGATCTTTATCTTATGAGGATTATCTGAAAATTACCCCTCATGTTGCGAGGAAACTAACGCGCCGTTTAACCTTGTGATGAACTGGTGAAACCGAGCGTCTGAAACTGTTTACCGCAAACAGCTCCATTTCCCACCATTACGAAATGACACCTATGGATAGAACTCTCTCTCTCTCTCTCTCTCTCTCTCTCTCTCTCTCTCTCTCTCTCTCTCTCTATATATATATATATATATATATATATATATATATATATATATATATATATATATATATATATATATCTGACAACGAGAACGACGAGTCACACGAGGGTGTAGAGTGAGTCTCAGTGGAGGTACGCCACGTCTCTGTCGTGGCGAGGACGACGATTCGAGGCCACCAGTGGGATGGGAGTGTCTCGTGGCGAGGACGATGTTAAGCGCGGCGGCCTCGTCTCTTGTCTCGTCCCCCACACCAGCGGAACAAGGCGAGGAGGAGGAGGAGGAGCTGTTGCTGCTGCTGCGCAGCGCGGCGCCCCGCAGGCCAGGAAGCGAGGCACAGCTCCAACCCATCAGGTTATGAACAGCTCTCAATCATCATCATCAATAACAACAACCGACACAAAAATGAAAATCGCAACGTTTAATTACTAAAGTTCTCCTCCTTCATCCCTCATAATATATATATATATATATATATATATATATATATATATATATATATATATATATATATATATATATTCTGTTGCGTTCAAATCAGACGACTTGGGCATTAAGAGGGGAAAATCCTCACTTGGTTCCTTCCTCCGTCACTACTTGCAGAAAGATAATACAAGAGGGGAGGACTTCCACCCTCACTCCCGCCCCCGTCAGGAGATACATGGACGGTATTCCTCCTCCCCGTGTCTGTATCCTCGTCATAACTCATCGTACTAACTTTCCTCCTCGTTGTGATTGATCTGGTATTGACACTGCGTAATCTCAACCTCAGATCGCGTCTGGAATATGAGAGTATTTTTTTTTTTTTTCACATTGTTTCGTTCCCAGGATGAAGAGGATTCACTGACGTCGTTTTCTTTCGAGGCTGATTTTCTCCTTGAGGACGGGACGGCTGTGTTAATGTAATTGATTACCTTCTCAATCGTTCTCTCTCGTATTTGATCCTGAATTAGTGAAGAATCATTGAAGAATTTATCTTTTTTCTCAGTTTTGTATTGATTTTTTATTAATCGCTTTCTATGATTTAATTTCGTGATGATTGTTGGAGATTTTGAATACAGGAGAGAGACAGAGGGAATTGAGGGTGATGTTGGAGAAGATCTCCAACACGGAGTATCCCCGGCAGTGCACACTGGTTTCTTGTTAGTTGACACTTGGGTATAAGAAAGGTAAACACAGAAGGAAGAAGGATAAGGGGAGAGAGGGGGACCATTGTTGTATATCAGTAGCCAAGACCCGTAAGTGAATATGTATACAATTCCTGCATGTCGGGGGGAGGGAGTAATGACGGAGGGGCACACGAGACTTCTGGTTGGTTGCGTAAATGCAGGTGGCTCCCGTAATCACACACGAAATTATAGACGGCGCATATTATTGGCGGTATAAAGCCGTAATGGCGGCCACCGGCGCCTGTAACATATACTGTGGGATGAAGTAATGACCCGTGAAGATCTAATCTGGGCACACCTGCTACCGTGACCCAGGACCAGCCTGGCCAACCTACTACACAGGCAGCCTCCAGGCGCCAGGCAAGCTCTTGTAACGCTGGCTATGACGACCATGAAAGCCCTTGCCTCCCTGAGAAGTATATATGTATATATATTATATATATATGTGTGTGTGTGTATTGTGCCGATAAGAGAAATGTATTGATTGCGCCGAGACGGGTGCTGAGTGTGTTGAGGGCGCGGTCGTGCGGAGCCTCAGGGCGCAGTGTGTGTGTGTGTGTGTGTGTGTGTGTGTGTGGGGCCACGCGAGGTTTATCTAGTTATCAGGCAGCGGAGCCTGGCTGGCTGGCCCGGGGCACGCGATAACCCACTCTGGTGTCTGCCAGGTGTTGATTGGCCTGGGGAACTGACTGACTGGTTGACTGGCTCTCTGGGGGTCATGTTACTAGGTCCTCTGACCCTGGCGGAGGTGTCTGCTGGGGCGCTGCTGCTACCTCTTGGGGGATGCTTTCGTTAGACCTCTCCCCCTGGGGTGTAGGACAAGGAGTCTTATATAAGGCAGTCCCACCGCTGGGGATCCTGAGGCTTGTGGGATTTAAGCGTCCTGCGGGCCCTCCCTGGAAGGATATTTTCTTTTACAGGGTTTTCTTCCGACAAGGAAGGAGGTGTATAGGTCACTCTGTGTCATGGATTCAGTCATCCTCTGACGGACATGTTATCCCCCGGAATGATGACTGCCCTGGAGTTACATCGCCTTTCTAGGGGTCCAGATTTGCTCTGGGATCCTGCCTGTTAGGCGTCCCGCCGGTGGGACTGGGTCTTAAGAGGTCTCGTGTTTCCTGGAATTCGTGCTGCCCTCTTCTGGGGATGGTTTGCTCGCAGAATTTACGGGGTCATGTCTTCATTAGGGGAGCTACCTTGAAGGCGTCTTGCTAGCTTATAGGGAGTCTGAGGGACGAGGGATCTTGCCTCTGGTGTTCCGGAGGGAGCTCTAGGTTGTCCAACATCCATTCCCTGGGTTAACGTTATGACAGGGGAGGGTAAACGGAAGGTAGACTTTCCTAGTGGTGAGATCCAGAAGTGCCCTGAGTCCCAGTGCTGATAACTGGGGATGTGTCTTAAGCACTACGGCTGGATCATGTCTCCTAAGCACCGTGCTGAGAGCTAGGAGTGTGTCCTGAGCACCGCGCTTACGGCTGGGAGTGCGACAGAACATGTCGTATTAAGTGGGTCAAGATAGTGGATGACTTGTCATATCGTCTTTCACTGATTATTTTCCGTATTCTGCTTTCCTCATCTGTGATCAACATTCTTTGCATTTCTATGTCAATATCTCGCATCTGAATATTCAGTCCTCGACGCAAATTCAGACACCATTTGTTCTAGTGATGGTCCTTTTTGTGGACGAGACGAGGAGGATGCTGCCCTGGGCCGAGTTGTGCACCCGGTGTCAGAGGTGGGGGACCCCGGCAGACTTGGCAACACACGCGGCAGTTCCTGTGGTAATTGACATTCGAGGAAGTTTCATGGGTCTCGGTCAGCCCCAGCCTCTGCGTGCATCGGTTTCTTAAGTTACCTGTACGACGGCCGTCGGTCGCTATAGACTCTCCCGCCGTCGACGCATGCGCTATAGTTCCTCTTCCAGCGTTTTCTTTTGTGTGCATTTTTTTATGCAATAATCCGGTCGGTTAATGCATCAAGAAAAACTTAATGTAAGTGGAATCGATCATGATAATCCCTATGTTGAGGATAATGACTGATGTTTAAGTGGAAGATAAGAAAAAACGAGACGGTAGTTTGGTTCTGGTGGTTAAATGGCTATTTACCTACACGTCAGGCGGATATGGTCAGGAAATAGTGAGGACACAGCGAGGCATTCCTCTCAGGTCTCCCACAGAGCGGCCCCTCCGTCCCAGGTGCTCACTAGATGCAACCCTTGTGCGACGCACAAGGGGGCGAAGACCTCCGCACACTGTCCCTCTTAAATGTGCTCCTGACGGGGAGGGAGGTACCTTGCAGAGATGTGATCCTCCCGGATATGGAGACTGGACTTTTGTGGACTAAGGATCCTTTCTTGAACTCCTTGCTTAGCTGGAGGACAGTTCGTGGACATAAGTATCTTGGATGGTGTCTTGGATGATTTTGACGTGGCTGTAATCTATATCTTTAGATTCCTTAAGTGGATAGACGACGTAGGTTGATAGGATCCTTATATAAGCAAGTCGTACATATGGATACGATCCTTCTGTAGACAAATTCTTTGTATAGGGGACCACTACACGTAGACGAGTTCGTAATATAGGTAGTATCCTTAAGCAGACGGGTATCATTCAGAAACAGGTGCTTCAAGACCCGATATTCAGTTTCTTTGAAGTAGACAGGTGCTTCCCGTAATATTCTCTGCCTACGCTTATTAGTTACGACTTCTGCTGGCTTATTTCTAGCCACTCGCACTCGTTTTCCTTATTGTGTTGTTGGTCTTTAAGAAGGACCCGGTTCTGAGAAGGGCCTGGTGGTGTTCATGGTGCCTGAGGTGGCTCATTTCTTGAAGTTCATGAGTGTGTTTTTGATGTTGGAGGGGCAACCCGTGTTGAGGCTAGGGACCTGGTGGAGGTACGAGGTGCATAACAAGTCCTTTTAGACTTAAGGGACATGTTGGAGTTACTGGTCCTGCTGGATTAAAAGGTCTTGTTGACAGTCGTGGGGGCTCTGTCGGAAAGACGGAAACGCTTAGACGGAGACACGAGACCTGCTACAGTTGCAGGTCTTCATCAAGGTCCAACAGGTCCAAAGGGGACCTGTTGGGAATGCGAGTTGTTGTGGAAATGCTGGTTCTGTTGTATCATGTCCAAGGAGAGGGTAATGTTAGAGCAATAAACACCATGTTTAGATCTCAGGTCCTGTTGAAAGTGGGGCTCCGGGCTGTGCCAAGGTACCAAGCTTTGACGAAGGTACCAGGAGTCATAGGGTCACGATGGAGGTAGGAGCGAGGTATGGGGTCTCTTGAAGGTACGGGAGGAAGGGAGGTCTTTTGGAGGTCCAAGGTCGAAGTCTGGAAGTAGAAGGTGTCGTTGGGCGGACAGCCATCCGTGCAGTACCGTGCAAGGTGCGCGGGCCATTACGTCTTGTCGGCCAGCTCACCTTGAGACGGACACGCAACGCGATTATACGCACGACGCAAACACTGTTCACACTCAGACACGCACACGGACACACACGCACGCACACACGCCACCACGCAGACGTAGACAGACAGACAGACACAGATACACACACATGCACACACAAACTCAAACTATCAAACATATTTCAAAAAAGTTGACAAGCCGGCCACAGGCACATATACACATTACATGTCTAACATTTCTACACATTGTTGGATGTTTATGTTTGGTTTGAGACACAGACAAGAGCAAGTTACATACCGCTTAGGAGTCGACTTCGTTCGACATTGATAAAAATGTGAATAATTTCCCCCAAACAGCTTGATAACATCCTTTTGATTTCTCTGGACAACTTGTTGGATTAAGAGGTTAATGATTAAGAAGAGGATTAGGTTATGCATGTATAATGATCCGTGTATTGTTGCTGTAATGTAACCTGTAAGTGACAGAAATCGTCGGGTTCGGACACCATTTCCGCTGGGATGATAACATATTTACTGAGGACAAATGTCGTATTGCTTTTTGAACTTGTGACGACAGAGTGAGAGAAGAGTCTTTTCGCCGGTGACGATATGCAAATTGACGATACAAGGTTGGCATCATTTTTGTAACCTTCTGCAAGAGGCGGGTACAGCCGCTGGAGGCTCTGCTCTCAGATTCTGTATCTTATAACTCGTCCAGGGTAAGCACAGCTCTGGTCCTCCCATTGGCTGGCTCCACTGATAACTGAGAGCTGTCTCCTGATTGGCTGGTAAACTGACACTTTTCGAAGCCTCTGTTTATTAATAGCGAATAATATGTTTGAATGTTGTAATTGTAGTGGTTGGTGTAGCGAAGGATTTTGAATCGAGGTGGTTGACAAACTTGACTGTTTTCGGAAAAAAATCATATATATCTGGCGACTTAAGTCTTCCACTGAGGTTAAAAAAAATACATTTCGTGAAAACAAAATTGTACATTTGATCTTGGAATACTTACATTTTAGTATTTCGAATACGCCTTTAAAAATTGAACTGGAAATATATTTCGTAGAATTATGAGATCTTGTATGTGTTTTTTTTTTTTGTTATTTATTTCATGTGTAAGGATTAGTTGAGGATTGAGGGGTAGGGGGGGGAGGTGGCGGATCCTTGAGAATGGGGTAGGGGAGGGTGTGTGTGTGTGGGGGGGGAGAGGGGGGGGTGCCAACAGGCGTGTGTGTTCGTACGTCCAGTGGCACTGTCGACCTGACACCAAGGGTGAGACGTACTTACCCTCACTCCTTTTACACTTGTGAATCCTGTCATTCCGCGCACAGTGCGACCTCCACCCCCCTGACAGCGGAGTGCCTGAAGATACACACTTGACCTCAGCGTGTGAGGTGATGGGGAAGGGGGAAGAAAAGTGCGTTGCGGGGGGACTTCGGAGACGCCGTGATTTGGTGAAATCTGCTCTGTGAACGTTGTGGCACCCTGGCCAGGGGCCCAGAGTTACCGTCACCGTGTTCCTCACAGGGACACACACTGTGTTGATTTCCCCGTGTGTGGAACACTTCGGAACACCCTCCAGGGCGTTATACTGTCCTCTGCTGAGGGTATACCCTCTGAGCTGTGACCTGTGTGTAAGATATTTATTTTGATCGGTGATAAAGTCTCAGGGGGTGATCCCTGGTCTGTGCAGTGCCTGAGGTGAGGACCCCCAGACCTCTGAAATGTCTGGGATATTTCCCCTGGTCTTTGAAACGCCTTTGAGGTTGGGACCCCTGGACCTGTAAAATGCCTTGGATATTTTCTCTGGTCTGTGAAATGTCTGGGATGTTTCTCCTGATCTCAGAAATGTATGGGAAGTTTTCTGTGGTGTGTGAAATGTCTAGGGTAGAGATCCTGGCGCTATGGAGTGTCTGTAGTGTTCCCCTGTGTCCGTGAAATGTCATTAATGGGTCTGTGAAATGCTTGTACCGTTCCCCTGGATCTGAAATGCTTTTAGTGTTCCCCTGGGTCTTTGAAATTTCTGTATCGTTCCCCTGGGTCTGTGAAATACCTGCGGTGTTTCAGTTTACTTCTGTCTGGACTGATGGTGTGTGATCCCGAGTATACATCTAAAAGTAGTGTGTATGTATGCGGGAGTTATACACAAGGTATGCATGTATATCATGCATATGGTATACACGAGGCATGAGTGAATCAAACTGAAAGTGTCTATTAGATATGTGTTGGGTCTACATAAGGTGCATGAATAGCATGTATAAAACATACGCAAGATGTATATAGGGTATGCATACGGCATATGACTGAGGTGTATGCATGGTATGTGTAAAGCATGCATATGTGCGTAAGGTGTATGCAAGGCATGTATAGAGTATGCATAGTGTGAACACGTGAAGTGTTCGCAAGGTTTGCATCCAGTGTGCATAAGATATACATGTGAGGTGTATGAGAATTATTCGCAAAGTGTGCGTTTAGGTGTATACATGGGGTGTATGCAAGGTATGCATAAAGTGTGCATGAGATACCTATATGTGAGGAAATATACGAGATGTGCATGAAGTGGACATCAAGTTAGTCTCTCTGTGTAAGGTGCTTGGAGGGGACTATGCTGATGTGGTGCCTCCTGTGGTGTGGTACAGCAGCTGTGGTGTCTTCTGGGCTGTGATACAGCAGCTGTGGTGCTTCCTTAAGTATGTTGTAGCAAGTATGGTGCCTCCTGGGGTGTGGTAGAGCAGCTGTGTTGCCTCTTAGGGTTTGGTGCAGCAGCTGTGGTGCCTCATAGGTTTGGTGCAGTAGCTGTGGTGCCTCCTATGGCATGATACAGCTGCTGTGGTACCTCCTAGGTATCGCGCAGCAGCTGTGGTGCCTCCTAGGTATGGTACAGCAGCTGTGATGCCTCCTAGGTATGGTGCAGCAGCTGTGGTGCCTCCTGAGGTGTGGTACAGCAGCTGTGATGCCTCCTAGGTATGGTGCAACAGCTGCGGTGCCTCCTAGGGTGTGGTACAGCGGCTGTGGTGCCTCTTAGGTATGGTGCAACAGCTGCGGTGCCTCTTAGGGTGTGGCACAGCGGCTGTGGTGCCTCTTGGGGTGTGGTACAGCAACTGCATCGTGACGGTGGCGGTAGCCTCGTGTGGTGAGTCACAAGCGTAGGACAAGCCTGTTGCGGTGGCCTTTGGTTTTACCCATTTTTTTTTCTTAAGCTCTACTGTTTCTTTCCGTCGTGGAGACGCATCGGTACACTCGGCTTTACAAAACCATTCTCAGATCACCCTCAACCTCCGCAGGTGGCCCTTAACCATTCTCAGATCTCCCTTAACTTCCGCAGGTGGCCCTTAACCATCCTCAGATCACCCTCAACCTCCGCAGGTGGCCCTTAACTATCCTCAGATCACCCTCAACCTCCGCAGGTGGCCCTTAACCATTCTCAGATCACCCTCAACCTCCGCAGGTGGCCCTTAACCATTCTCAGATCACCCTCAACCTCCGCAGGTGGCCCTTAACCATTCTCAGATCTCCCTCAACTTCCGCAGGTGGCCCTTAACCATCCTCAGATCACCTGTAGCCTCCAAATCAACCATTATCTCCCTCAGATTACCCATAGCTCCTTAAAATACCCACAATCTCCCTCAGATCACCCATTCCCTCCCTGAAATACCCAGAACCTCCCTCAGATCACTCATTACCTCCCTCAGACCACCCATAACCTCCTACCGATCACCCATCACCATCACCAGACCACCCATAACCTCCTTCCAATCACCCATCACCAGACCACCCATAACCTCCCTCAGATCGCGCCACAACCTCTTCCTGAGCTCAGCTATTCAGGGCAGGAGGAGGTGCGGGAAGTGGATCGTAACCCCGAGAATAACTCCGGTTTCTCCCTGCCCAAAGGAAAACCATTTACATGGAAGGGGGGAGGGAGGAGGGGAGGGATACGTCCAGCGGGAAGTTAGTTTAGGGAAGGACTTGTGTCGTATTATGTCTGGTGCTGGGCAGGAAAGGCCTGGGATTAGATCTCGTGAATCATTAACTTTCTGGAAATTGGCAGTCCTGTTGCGTCCGGCTGCAGGATGTCGGGGCCAAACTTCTTTTTCTTTTTTTTATATTCTAGGAGAGAGAGAGAGAGAGAGAGAGAGAGAGAGAGAGAGAGAGAGAGAGAGAGAGAGGAGGTGGGTGGGAGGGGGGGAAGAGAGCTAAAGGAATGGCTAAGGTAAAATGTATTTTGTTAGGGGACGCGTTGGTTATGTTCCTACAGAAGAATTATTCAAAAGTAGTTTGTGTGTGTGTATATATATATATATATATATATATATATAGTATATTTAACGGGCAAATGACACGTGATTCGATATTCGAACAATGAGTCTTATTGGCCAAATTGAAGTAAAGTATTTGAATTATTGTCTCCAGTGTTTTCGGATGATCAGTGTGACATTGAGGTGGTATGTATGACAGTGGAGTGGAAGATGGTAGTGATGGGTGACTGTTGTACACAGAGTCGCACCATCGCTTCCATGGCTGCAATGAAGGTCACCAGGAAGTGCCTGGTGTTGGGTCGCCGTCAGGTGACTGGTTTTAGGTCGTCAGCAGGTGACTGTTGTTGGGTCGCCGTCAGGTGACTGGTTATAGGTCGTCAGCAGGTGACTGGTGACTGTTGTTGGGTCGCCGTCAGGTGACTGGTTTTAGGTCGTCAGCAGGTGACTGGTGACTGTTGTTGGGTCGCCATTAGGTGACTGGTGATTGATTATGGGTTTCCTTTGTCCCTTTGGGCCTCGGTGTGACTGTTGACTGGAAGATCTGGTGTGCCACTTGACTGATCCTTTGGACCAGTTTGAGGACCAGTTTACGTAGCCCTTTCAAAATCTACGACTGGAAAGGTTCTATAATTATATATATCAAAATTTTGAGTTAATATAAACTAACGCAGAACCGGCGTCTTTTTTTTCTTAGGAATAACAGGTGGACAGAGAACGGGGTGTACGTTGTGAAAAAACATCTGTGTGAGAGACAAGTATCATCTTGTTATGAAGGACCGAGAGACCACGTCTCGAAACACAAAGATTCCTGTATGCTAATCGAAAAGGTGTCTTCAGATTGACCCCACAGACGTTAAAGTGTGACCGCGCGCATCTCTGTAATGGTCTACCTGTAGTGTGAACAACCTGATGCCATCTGAGAGACGTTGTGTTGGTCGGGGAAAGATTTTATAGTAATTGTGACGTACAATATCCCCTGGAAGGATATCCTCCTGTTCTAGTATAACGTTCAGAGGGGTTGTCGCTGAGGCAGGACGCGAAGTAGTACTCGCCTCCGGAGCCACTGGATAACGGAGAAAATATCCACCCATTACTCACGGAGTGGTCGGTACTCGCCTGTTCAGCAGGTTGTCAAAGGTCATCGCTAGCTACCTTGAACGCCAGATACCCACCGCTGGCCCTCGCTTTCTTCCTCCCTGGACAAGGAGCATCGCCCGTCCCCGTGGTCGATCGGTGCGGCATCATCCCTTGACCACGTGTGTAGCGGCAGGAGCCTCCCCACTGAGCATTGATGACTCTGACGCAGGAAGGGAGCAAGGTGTGCCCCGCTCGGCCGGTGCCCGTGCTCCTGCGGACCGTCAGGATGAAGAGCACAGAGCAGTTCTTCGACTTCAAGTCCGTCTGGCTCGACACGCACAGGATCCTCAACAATGCAAGTAAGTCCTCCTCTCAGGAAACCTTCGCTCTCACCCAACTGATCTTATTATTTCTAAATTGATTTCCTCTCTAGTTTTCCCCTCGTCACCAACAGATGGATGATGTGTTTGGGTCTCGCGACTTATCTGGCGGGTCAGGACCTACATGGTCGCCCGCCTTCGAGGTTCCATGTCCTTTTCTTGCCATGTATTTCTGGCGATTATGACTCTAGGTAACGATGAATAATGCCCTTGCATTGTGGAGGCGCTTGGCTCAAGCGGCCAGGGCTGTCCTCTTGGTGGACCAGACATCCGCTGGAGGTTCCTTGGACGAGAGTTACGTCTAACGCACCCGCACCCAGGGCGTGCTCCACACAGGTCTGACGAGTTACGCGACACCAACACAACTACACATCCCCCTTTCCCCCATTCTCACACTGGCTATTAGGGAACCACCACACACACACACACACACACACACACACTCTGCACACTTGTGTTACTTCACCTGTATACCGGTAATAACTATATATATATATATATATATATATATATATATATATATATATATATATATATATATATATATGTGTGTGTGTGTGTGTGATTTTGCAAATGATCATGAATAATTACACCATGTTGGATCATCTTTGCAAATATTTAAAGACGCCTCTAAGATTAAAGTAAGTCAGAAGGAAGACCTCAATGATACAGTTACTTGGGGTAAACCACCCTTAACCCCTTGTCGATACGACCCTTGATTATAGTAGTACGACCCTTGAGCAGGATGGTACGACCCTTGTAACCTAATATTAGTGCGACACTTGGGAATGATGACTTGACCTTTGATCTGACTCTTGAAAGGGTCAGGCCGAAGACGACGCGGCCTTACCTAAGGGCCACACCGTCGTACTCGAGGGCCGCACCTTCCTGATGGGGGGTATCTGCCCGCCGTTCTGAACAGTCGTCCCATCGTCCCCCCCCTCCCCCCCAAAAAAAAAAGGAGTTAGGTCACTGCGTGAACTGGTGTTGTACCACCACAGCAATATCAGGCAGTCCAGACGCAGCAACACAGCGCCGCCTGGGCGACAGCAGGCGGCAACGACACGCCGTGCATACTAGGAAAGAAAAGGAATGGTACGCTGGCTCCACATCGCCCTCAAAATGGGAAACACTGAGGAGCCTTCCGGCCGTGGAGGTAGGGAGGGCTCGCTGGTCCTTCTGATTCCTTCCTCAATTTATTCATCACTTGATAAGCGTTATCTATCGATCAGTGATAGTCCGCCCCACTCCCGAAGGCAAGGGAATGGTACATACAACTCTCGGTACACAGTAATATACTTAATTCTCGATCTGCGATTGTATACATAGTTCTAAATAAAGAACAGCGTACGTTGGCATCAACTGAATCACTAAGCATATTTATAATTGGGTTGTGCGGTTCAGTGGTTGTAGAGAACATCAGTTCTTTAGACCATGGCAAATCCAGAAATGATGAACAGCATATTATCTTTAGATATAACAGTTTCAGTGAACTGTTCACATAGTCCTGGAAGTGCCTGCAGGAAGCGGTAGAACTACCAGCATAAGGTCAATGAACAGTACAATGTTCCAGTGTTTGCTTGAAGGGTTGCCCAACATCGTTTGCATATTGATGTGCCCTTGGCTGGCTCTTTATCAGTGGCATTCTTTATGTGCCTGTCGCAAGGAATGAGTTTAGTGGTTTCCACCAAACGCAGCGGATACTTAGTGGTCTGAAACCTTTCAAGTCGACGGTGCGAGCCTTTAGCGCGACCTTACGGGCCTTCAGCGTGACGGTGCGAGCCTCTAGGGCGACGCTACGGGCTTTGAGCACGACGGTGCGAGCCTTTAGGGCGACGCTACGGCCCTTGAATACGACGGTGCGAGCCTTTAGGGCGACGCTACGGGCCTTCAGTACGACGGTTGCGAGCCTATGGTTATGATATCCTGGTCTTTCTGACCCAACCCATAAGGATGACGTCATGGGCTAGGCCATCACGCCCAAGAGTCGTGCTGCCGTGCTCAAGGGTCGCACCACCGCTAAACCATTGCTCGCTTCAGTTTTCCCCACGATGGAGGGGATTGGGTGGCTGGGGATGAATGTGCTCTACCAACATTCAACTTTCTACCCGAAGAACGGTACGACGTCTGGGCCGCGGTGCCGCCGCTGCTGCTGCTGCTGCTCTCGCGCAAGCCGATGTTTGTTTGCTTCCGGCGGAGGTGTTTGTAGCGGAAACACCTGAACGTTTGGTGCGACTCGCGTAGCTTCCGGTGTTGTAGAGCTGAGCTGGAGGGGAGGGTGTCATGTCCCCCCAACACCGGCACTGGCTGGCCGGTGGCCGCCCTCCGCTTGGCCTCCGTCTTGGGCCTTGCGTCGCCGTTGGGGGAAGATGCTGAGCGATACCAAACTCTTCGTGCGTCCTGGGCAGGCCGACGCGACGGTACGACTTGTTGATCACGACGGCGGCTGCACCACGACCCTCCAGCACGAATGGCACTACCCTTTTGACTATGGTGAGCAAGGTCGTGTTAAAGATATCGGTCCGTTGTATCCGAGGGGTCGTACCGCTTGGGGGCTCAAGAACATGGCAGCAGGGAGGGTCGTGCCAGCCTTAACCACTTCCTTGTTGTCTTCCAGGTAAGTTGATGATGACCTCTT
This sequence comes from Panulirus ornatus, assembly GCF_036320965.1. Lineage (NCBI taxonomy): Eukaryota > Metazoa > Arthropoda > Malacostraca > Decapoda > Palinuridae > Panulirus > Panulirus ornatus. The sequence goes on from NC_092292.1 coordinate 19,556,966, forward strand.
CCCCCACCCTCACCCCCACCCCACAAGACCTGCTCCAGAACCCATCCATCATCACATGAGTACAGCATTGTATTACCTTCTGGGAAATCTCCGAGATGAGATTTATATGTCCGCGTGTGTGTTTGTTTGTGTGTGTGTGTGTGTGTGTGTGTGTGTGTGTGTGTGTGTGTGTTTCTATCAGTTCGTCTATCTGTTTCTCTGTCTGAGAGTTGCTAGTCCTAGCTGGCCTGCCTGGGTTCTTCAGTCGTACGTACGTGAACTAGTCGTCACTGAGCTGGTCGTGGCCTTTGGGGACTGAGCCGGAAAAGATGGAGGAGAGGCGGGGATGGAAAGGGAGGTTAGAGGGAAGGATGGAGGTAAAAAGGAAGGAGGAAAGGCAAAGAGATGGATGGAAAGATAGATAGGTAGATAGATAGAGAGAAAGAGAGTATATGGAATGACAGATGGGAAATGAAGACACAAGAGATGAAGTCAGTTTGCATAAGGAAATATAGAAGATGGGTAGAAGGTAATGAGAGAAATGTGGTAAGACTAGATAAATGATTGAGCATAATTACACGCTGTAACTTCCTTGACCCTTGAACTTCATGACCTGTGGCTTCCATGACCTGTACCTTTCGTGACCTGAAACTCTCCTGACCTGTACCCTTCTCACCTGCACCTTTCCTTTCCCGTGGCTCTCACGAGCCGTAATCTTCTTGACCCGCAGCTTTCCTGACCCGCAACCTACATGACCTGTAATCTTCTTGACCCGTGACGTTCGTGACCCGTAAGTTTCATGACCTGTAATTCTGGTGACTCGGGGAAGCTTTTCGTGTGAACTTCAGGAGCTGTCATAGCACTGTCCTCCGTCGTCCGCAAAGTTAGTGTTCAGTCCCGCGATCCGTGAAAGCACCTCGCGTTCTTTCGCGTTCGCTTAGTGTGTGGTAAATCCTCCTCTCTCCCGTACCCTGTGTGTGTGTTGCCTTGTGTGGTAATTAATCCCCTCGTGAGAACTCTTGGTTAACACTAATTCGTGTTCGTATATAATGTCTCTTGGGACATTAATGACCAATGCCCGATCTTTATTTGGCTCAAATTATCGTTGATTTACTATTATGGAAGAAACGCAAGTTTTTGCCTCTACCAGAAGGGTTACTAGGGAAAAAAAAAAAGATACTCCCCCCCCTATTTTTTCCTCTCCCTCTACGAAACATGAAAGGGATAAGCGAATGTTCTGCGCCATTAATTTCTCGAGCGGGTCCAAGACCCGCAGATGTTTCTCCTAGTGTTCCCCCCCTCCCTTCATCCCTCGACAGCCTTGACGGTGTCTCGGGGAGAAGGAAAACGTCCAGGAGGTGTTTACTAGTTGGCTTAGTTGAGCGTGCCGCGGCCGCTAGGGTTGGCCTCCCAAGCCGAACCGAACCAAGAAAAAAGAGAGCTAATTATCGACGTCTTTTCCCAGCTACCGGTGACCTCGGGGCCAACCGATCAAGCCTGGGGACTTGAGCCGATGATCAGCTGAGGTCATAACACTGTACATCAAACTACTACATCTGGACGATCCTAATTGGCCTATCCCCTCTCCCTCCCACGTCCCTGGTTCACGCATCGTTGAAGCACATTGTTCCAGGCGGACCCTGTTCCCTCCCCCACCCTTTGGGTGTTCCAGTTCTTCCCCCCCCCCCCTTCCTCCTCCTTTGGGTGTTTAGCTAATCTATTGCGTGCTGATGAGCGGAGTGTAGTTAACATGAGCGACGGATGAGGACCCGGGGTGGGGGGGGGGGGGGGGAGAGCCTTAGCGATGCATAACCCGTTTACGGATGAGTTGACTGGTGTGGGTGGGGGGTGGGGGGGGGGAGGAACACAAGTAATTATGGAACAGAATCAGTCAGCTTCAGGTGGGAAACCCTCCCCGCCCTGAGCCGACAGATTACCGGTTGGTTGTTTGACCGTTTGTGTGTCGCTTGAATGAGGGAAGACAGACGAATGCCCTCCCTGTCGTGCACACAACGCTCAGGAACTAACTCACTCGACTCTCAAGTCATAGCTCTGAATTTTCCTGTGGTGGACAGTACTCACTGGCGCTGCCTAAGGGTAAAAATCACATCAGAGGTAAGTCGAATTCAAGAAATAGTATCCCACGAGTGTACAGGTCTCTCTATAGGTCACAAAGAGGTAGTTATGTGTCTGCAACGCTTTGCAGATGGCCAACCAGCACTTGACAGAGGCCGTTTAGAGGATTTAATCTTTTTGATGTACTAGTATTGATAGGATAGCCAGAAGTTACCGGACTGTCAGACTAACAACGAAAAAAAAAAACAGGTTTAGAAAACCTTTGTTTTTTCAAAAGGAAATGTATTTCAGAACAAGTTTTCAAACTGAAGGCCATTCATCTCAGTGCACAATATTTTTTTATTGATCACTTTAGTGAAATTCATCAGTGACTGCAAGCTTCTGTCGCTCAGACGATGTAGGTTTTCAAACGCAAATTCTGTCTCAGTAGACTCGCCTCAGGCTGGACCCCAGACGAAGACATTCATCATTCAGATCTGGGAACAAGGATGTCCATTCAGTTTACCCCTCCCTCGCCGATCAGTCAACTTATCCAGCTAGCGATGTATCATCCCCCCCCCCCCAAAAAAAAAAAAAAATAAGGTAATGGGAGGTGTCCCATCTTGTGTCATGTCATTGTAATCTTGGGAACAGAGGCCATTCCTTGTCCTTTTAGCATGCCCATCTCCCTCCTTGGCTCGGTGCTGACTCCATGTCCCCTTGTAGCTCGATCCGTCTGTAGACTTGATAGCATTTATAGTAACAGCCATAAGGCATGTCCCAGCGACTCCCAGGCTGAAAATTGTACCTCGACTTGCATGCGATGGAATTTCAAACAGCAAAAGAACAGTGGATCCCTCTCGAGACTGTTTGTGATCGTGGAAGATGACACAAACCCACAGATTAGTGTGGTAAGATGAGAAAGGCATACGGGTATTTCTAAGAGACAAACCTGGAGATTCCTCACGAAACTAAGGAGTGGCAAACAAGCAAGATATTTGTCAGTTCTCTTCTTAAATGTATCTATGGTACTGGTTTTCAACCCTTTCTCAACGACTTTCAGCCTCACGTCAGCTGAAGAGTACTTGAAGGTCTGGTAAAGAACGGGAAAGTAGGTAGCAGGTGGTGGCAATACTGTCGCTGACCTGGTGGTATGAGTGACTGGCAGCTGGTGGCAATACTGTCCCCTGACGTCACGACCCTCGGCTGCCCTTGACTCTCACATATAAGGAATTTATAATAATTTTTCCATGAGTTACGTCCCAGTTATGACCCCACCGCCTCGTAGTGTTCTATGTGGCCCTTGGTCACGTGAGCAGGGGAGGTGTCTGTGCTCAGTACATGTACACAACCGCGGGGAGAGGGGGTGAGGGAAGGGGTTGTACTTGCACTGAAGAAAAGAGGACAACCCCCTTTCCCCCTCCCCTGTGTCTCGTGTTGTGTCCCGAGCACACAACACAGGCACGGGTCAGCACAACAACAACAACACGTGTTCTGATCTGTCTGTACCGCTTGTGTTCAGGTCTGGCCGCTCCTGGGTTCACCATTAACACTCCCACCCACCCACCCCTCTCTCTCCCCCTCCAGCATCAGGGTCACCGCTATGATCACTTCCGGCCACCGTCTGTGTCAGGGGTCACGGTGGGGGTTGGGTGTGTTTCGTTGTACGCACGACGCTGTACGTTGCAAAGTCCTGGCTGTAGCCTCTTGAAGGTTAGTGGGGGGCGGCCAGAGTGCGTCATGGCGACGGGAGACACAGAACGGTATAATTCCGTCTTTATCCAAAAGCGATTCGCCTCGGGAGTGTCGGCAGTGGGAGACTCTGCCAAATATCAGCAAGGTACAGTAGGGACGCCTTGAGAACAGTTAGGGAAATTACAACGAACATCCGGGGCCTCAGGCTAACCTGCACTACCCCTCCCCCCACACCCCCACCCCCCTTCCTCCCCTCCCACTGAATATCATGAATACGTCAGATGAATCTCTGGGAAAAGGTTAATGTATAATCGGCCTACCTTAGTTAGGTAAGGAGTCTGCTGTATGTGTACACGGCTCACCTTGGAGAGGTATAAGGAGTCTGCTGACTGTGCTGGTTCGTAGTGGTTACGTAGACTTTCTCGTCTGTCGCCAGGAACAAGACAATGGATCAGAGAGAGAGAGAGAGAGAGAGAGAGAGAGAGAGAGAGAGAGAGAGAGAGAGAGAGAGAGAGAGGCGTGCGTGCAAACCGAGCCACAGGGTTAGAGACGATCCCCGTAAACTGGATAAGGATGCAGATTATATTCAATTACCTTCAGCTACGATGGTGACCATAAAGTAAACACAACACTACTTACACGATAGATACATCCGAGTGAATGATGTTATTACCTTTGAGTGATTCGGATTATCTTTGCCTCAGCCAACCTAACCCAGCCAACCCTAACCAAACATGACACAATCCAGTCCAGTCTTGAATGATTTCAAGCTGATATTAGTCAAATTTCGATTGCCGTTTTTAGGTCAAGCCTGACTAGTTGCAGGTGTCCAAGCCAGGATGTTAGGAACAAAGTATATACATTAAGATAAACAGAACCAGAATACCGTGTTAGCATTTTAGATTTGAATAACAAAAGATTTGATTAACATCATAAAGCATTTTGGTTTGGATGTGGTTGAGTGGGGGGGGGGGGGTCTTGTTGAGCAACTTCAGTGCAAAGTAACGGAACGTAACTTTCAAATAATGTGACGTTATCGTCTACGTTCCCGTCAACATGTAACAGAGCAAAAACGTCACAGTTTTATAAAATCAGCGTAACAGGAGGAAGGACCAGGAATGGCGTATCGTAAGAGGGTAACAGCCTTGTAACAGCAGTACCAACACGAGGTACGAGGTCTCCTCACAGCAAGATCAACAGCGTTGTGACATCAATGTAACAGCAGGAAAAGAGGAACGTAACACTCCCCCCCTCCCCCCCACCTCTGGACAGAAACCAACCAGGACGTTACCACCGCCGCTGATGAACCATAGTATTGACAAATTTAAACAAAGGCCAAACTGATCAGCAGCGACCGTGGGAATCCAGGACAGACGTCCCTCCCTCCCTCTCTCTCTCTCTCTCTCTCTCTCTCTCTCTCTCTCTCTCTCTCTCTCTCTCTCTCTCTCTCTCTCTCTCTCTCTCTGTCTACTCTCCCTCTCCCACGCCCTCCCCCGCTGTACTACCTATCCTGTAGCCTCCCACCCCCTACCACCCCGGGCACCGTGACACCTGGCGTACGGCAGGGCGAGGCGTGCGGTCTCCGTCGATTTCATCGCTTCCCCGTCGGCTCCCGCGGACTGACAGGCGTGTGACGGATGCTTGATGACGGGAGGACCGACGGTGGTCGTGTGACGGAGGGTCGTCGCTCATCGTAAGACCATCTGTGGTCGTCGTCTCAACGACACATGTCGCTCCAGGGAAGTCATAGAGTTAACATCTCAGCGTATGATCTTTTTCATTTCTCTGATTACTATTTAGGATCACGTCAGACATCATCACTACAGCACAGCAGACGACGCATTAGTGCCTCTTGTACACATAACCCCCACCGTGATGGGTGAAGTTATCTTCATGTGGTATTATGCTATGAACCCTACGGCGTGGTCCAGAGCACTTGTCTTGCCCCAGACAGATTGCTTCTGTTCCCAGATCCGTCGTTGACGGGGTCGATCGGAGATCCGTCGCTGACAGGACAGCCAGACCTTCTTTCCGTCTCTCAGTCCTGTCCTTCTTTGTCTTATGCTCTCGGATTTCTTTGTTTACAGTATGTTTTGGATCGGGGTAAGGTAGCATGTACGCGGGGAAGTGGTTGGTACTCGTATGTAATGCAGGTTATGAATGGAAGTGGGGGGAGGAAGGGATGCAGCGTGCACGTGCTGTAGCACTGCTAGCTGCAGTGCAAATCATGAATGACTGGGAGGCTGTAGTGCACACATGGGAATGTTGTGTTCACAGTTGTACAACTTATGAATGACCTGGGGTGTTCTGCAGCGGTAGGACACAGGGCGATGTCTCCTCTCGTCCGGGAATTGGAAGAAAAAAAAATGGTGAATGGCTATGTTGTCGAGAGAGAGGGACATCAGACGTGGAGATGGGAACCCAGAGATCGTATGTGGGTAAAGAAATGTTCTATTTCCTTCCTGTGTTCCGCACTGCTGTGTTGTAGGAATCTGAGGCGGCAGACGGTACCCCATACACATTGGGCTGATAAGGGAGGTCAAAGCCAGCCTTATTTTCAAGAATTATCATAAAGTCAATTACATTTCTTAAATACGGCGGTACGAGCCTAGAGCTCGACGGTACGACCCTTGAGCACGACGGCACTACCCTTGGCTATGATATCCTGGTCTTCAACCTGATTCTTAAGGGTGTGGTCAAAGTCCAGGCTGTTATACTCAAAGGGCCATATCATTGTCCTTAAAAAAGGGAGTTTTTTCCCTCTATTTTAAGTATTTGGAGTTTATGAAGTGAAGGTCTTGACGCCACATGGAGTCGAGGAAGATGGTGCAGGGTTCGGAAGCGACGCGTTGCCCGTCGCCATAATTACCTGCACCAATATTAGCTAGTGTCCATGAGCCTTACAGGCCAGGACACGACCTGGCAGGAGTAGATACGCCCCCCTTCCCTCTCCCACGACACTGACTAACGCAGGGTTCGGAACCATACAGATGACACGTTCCCACTGACGCTTGCCCCATCAGCCTGGATGCTGGAATGCCACGGAGGTGTGGGAATTTGGAACAGGTGATTCCCAGTTGAGGAACATCTGGTTAATTATACCTTTGCCCCCTTCCACCTCCAGGTACCTCCCTCCCCCAACTCCCCCATGTAATTAAGCTCCCACGGGTCCCGATGACGGACGGATGTGGGAGCAGTGGAATTATATTTAGATATATCTTGTACTACCAGTTTATTAGTGTATTTCATAGTGTGCATATAGTACTACAGGAATTTGATTTGCATGTTGAATGTATGCACAAGTGTTCCATATTGTTGTATGTATCTAGTACCCACCTAATATATATATATATATATATATATATATATATATATATATATATATATATATATATATATATATATATATATATATATATGAAAAATTTCTGTCTGTTATTACTGTGCTGTGAGTGAATTACTTTATCTTGCAGCAGGTAACGTGATGTGTGACCTGTTAATATTTTCTGCGGAAAAAAAAAAAGGTTTTGTATTCATTTCACGGTTGTAAACTTTACTGCGAGGCGCGATAGCTTTCATACACAGTAAACTGGAAATGTTAGTGTAAACGACTCGTCAGAACAGTATTACAGTTGATTGGAGACACAAGTCTGCCCTCACGATCCAGTATACCTGACAGTAAACTGTAAATGTTACCGAACGATTCCATCCAGTATTCCAGACACGGCCGTGAGACCGGAGCCCCTCTCGCTGCTGTGAGTTCTCTGGTGAGGTCATAATAAGCTCGGTTAATGAGAGGGGGACACGAGCAAACGCCCTGAGGGACACCACACGGAAAATGTCACTCGGAGAAGTCATGGATATACAGAAAAAAACGAGGTGCGGAGTACGGTGGCTATAGAGAGACATGTGTCTATCTTCCTTGCTCATATGGCTGGATGTAACAGGTTAGGTTTAAACACCTGTAGGGTGGGGGTGATCACTGAGGCATCCCACAGGTGCGTGTCCATCTCCCTCGGACTGTGTTTGGGACGTGCGACTTGTCGTAGGGGGTCGGTAGTGTCAATATTTGGACGGTTTGGATACGGCTTTTGTCAGGCATGTGCCAAGAACCTGGAGGACGCGCGATCCTGCCTCTCCAGCTGCCACACAGAGATGCTGAGAGTGGATGCTACGCATGTCTCTCTTCTTATGCGGGTTTACGGGGAAGAAAGTTATGTTTTGTGATAAGATGACGTACCCGTGTGGGTGCTGAGCCTCTCTCACAACAGCTCCCTGTCACTTGCCGCGAGATGGTAATAGCGCTTCCATAATTGGCTGGGTAGCGTGGACGGGGTCGGAACGAAGCAACAGTTCCCATGGGTAACAAGGACCTCCAGCCACCACGGGGTCTGGTCAGCCACCACGGGGTCTGACCAGCCAGCTACCATCACTGGGGTCTGGCCGCTGCTAGAACGAACCACCATAAGAACCATCGACCTCGGAAAACTATCCACCAGTTGACCTGCGGTGGTCATCACCACATCACAGATCGTTGTGATATGTTGATGAGGTAGAGAGTGGGCTGAGAGATAGTCCTAGATAAAGAGGAGAGTTAACAGAAGCTTTAGAGGAATTATTGGAAACGCACTCATGATTGGAGGGCAAGCACTGTCACTTGAACAGTAGCATGAGATACGTTAGTCAAAATTTAACTAATAACTCCTATTTTTATGGCATTCTGGGTAATAACTTACAAATGACATGGATTTTTTTTCGTTGTATAGTTTCCTAGATTTCCCTTTATGGCTTCTGTGTTTTTTCTCTTCACAGATAATTCTCTTACATCACCCTCTCATTAATATGGTTGTTTGATAATTATCTTTATATATTACGGTAATTTGCGGTTGTAATTAGCATTGTGCGTGTATTTTTTTCCCGTAATATGTTCATTGTGTGCATTGTTCTTTTCATATATGCCTTGTGTGTATAAACGTGTATATATTGACCACCCGCTTATGTTGTTTGTATATGATGGGGTTAGTGATGAGTATATAATTTTCTTATGGCATGGAGCTTCTGTGTTGCTTATGTTGTAAATATGAAGATAACACGACACTCGCCTCACTACCATGCACTCTCCTCACTACCATGCACTTTCCTCACTACCATGCACTCTCCTCACTACCATGCACTCTCCTCACTACCATGCACTCTCCTCACTACCATGCACTCTCCTCACTACCATGCACTCTCCTCACTACCATGCACTCTCCTCACTACCATGCACTCTCCTCACTACCATGCACTCTCCTCACTACCATGCACTCTCCTCACTACCATGCACTCTCCTCACTACCATGCACTCTCCTCACTACCATGCACTCTCCTCACTACCATGCACTCTCCTCACTACCATGCACTCTCCTCACTACCATGCACTCTCCTCACTACCATGCACTCTCCTCACTACCATGCACTCTCCTCACTACCATGCACTCTCCTCACTACCATGCACTCTCCTCACTACCATGCACTCTCCTCACTACCATGCACTCTCCTCACTACCATGCACTCTCCTCACTACCATGCACTCTCCTCACTACCATGCACTCTCCTCACTACCATGCACTCTCCTCACTACCATGCACTCTCCTCACTACCATGCACTCTCCTCACTACCATGCACTCTCCTCACTACCATGCACTCTCCTCACTACCATGCACTCTCCTCACTACCATGCACTCTCCTCACTACCATGCACTCTCCTCACTACCATGCACTCTCCTCACTACCATGCACTCTCCTCACTACCATGCACTCTCCTCACTACCATGCACTCTCCTCACTACCATGCACTCTCCTCACTACCATGCACTCTCCTCACTACCATGCACTCTCCTCACTACCATGCACTCTCCTCACTACCATGCACTCTCCTCACTACCATGCACTCTCCTCACTACCATGCACTCTCCTCACTACCATGCACTCTCCTCACTACCATGCACTCTCCTCACTACCATGCACTCTCCTCACTACCATGCACTCTCCTCACTACCATGCACTCTCCTCACTACCATGCACTCTCCTCACTACCATGCACTCTCCTCACTACCATGCACTCTCCTCACTACCATGCACTCTCCTCACTACCATGCACTCTCCTCACTACCATGCACTCTCCTCACTACCATGCACTCTCCTCACTACCATGCACTCTCCTCACTACCATGCACTCTCCTCACTACCATGCACTCTCCTCACTACCATGCACTCTCCTCACTACCATGCACTCTCCTCACTACCATGCACTCTCCTCACTACCATGCACTCTCCTCACTACCATGCACTCTCCTCACTACCATGCACTCTCCTCACTACCATGCACTCTCCTCACTACCATGCACTCTCCTCACTACCATGCACTCTCCTCACTACCATGCACTCTCCTCACTACCATGCACTCTCCTCACTACCATGCACTCTCCTCACTACCATGCACTCTCCTCACTACCATGCACTCTCCTCACTACCATGCACTCTCCTCACTACCATGCACTCTCCTCACTACCATGCACTCTCCTCACTACCATGCACTCTCCTCACTACCATGCACTCTCCTCACTACCATGCACTCTCCTCACTACCATGCACTCTCCTCACTACCATGCACTCTCCTCACTACCATGCACTCTCCTCACTACCATGCACTCTCCTCACTACCATGCACTCTCCTCACTACCATGCACTCTCCTCACTACCATGCACTCTCCTCACTACCATGCACTCTCCTCACTACCATGCACTCTCCTCACTACCATGCACTCTCCTCACTACCATGCACTCTCCTCACTACCATGCACTCTCCTCACTACCATGCACTCTCCTCACTACCATGCACTCTCCTCACTACCATGCACTCTCCTCACTACCATGCACTCTCCTCACTACCATGCACTCTCCTCACTACCATGCACTCTCCTCACTACCATGCACTCTCCTCACTACCATGCACTCTCCTCACTACCATGCACTCTCCTCACTACCATGCACTCTCCTCACTACCATGCACTCTCCTCACTACCATGCACTCTCCTCACTACCATGCACTCTCCTCACTACCATGCACTCTCCTCACTCTCTCTCTCAGTGCCAGACCACGACTCAGACCAACGGCTGCTGTCAGCTTCCCCATCTCCACCAACGTTCGCCCATATCTTTGTGTTTACAGTGGAGGATAACGCACGGGAGAGGAAGAGGAGGCCGAGGGAGGGAAGGGTGAGAGAGAGAGAGGACTGCTGACGTCACTGTTACGTCATTCTAGGCGTGCTGACGTCACAGCGTCCCCCCTCCCATCCCTGTACCCCCTCCTCACCCACTGGCAATGAGGTGGAGGTCATTGTTATGTCCCCGTGGGTGGTCGGGTCGCTTCAGGAGTGCCTCGTCCAGTGTCGGGGGTCCTTCAGGCACAGAGGACCATTGTCCCAGATTTCTCTACACTTAACTTTTTCTTATCTGCACCATTGATATAACGAAGGGGGATACGGGACCTGACATGGTGATTTTGATTCAATCTGGCTTGATTATGGGGCGTGCTCTGTGTTTGTATATGTTTGATGCGTCGTTGTGGCTCGGTGAGGTCACCTGAAGTTGACAAGGGATGGTAATTTTTGTGTTTGTTCGGTGGCAAGCCGAGGAAGTGAGATGACTGGGGCATTGAGAAGGGAAGGTGTTGTGAGGCCCAGGGAGGAGGAGATGATTACCACGGGACACGGGAAAGTTAGATGCTAGAGGACAGGTAGATCTTGCTGTGGGGAAGACATGTAGAGAGTATTGAATGGGGGAAACTCGTTGGTTTACGAGGGGGAGACGTGTGATACCAGAGGGAAACTCGATGAATACGGGGAAGATGTTATGGGGGTTACCATGGAGATGGGTGGGGATGAATGGGTACCAGGGAAAATGGTATGGGGTAGATCAGCTGTCCCCATTAGCCCTGGAAAGTATGACGGGACACGAAGGGGAAACAAGTGTATCCCCAGGATAATATCATGGGATGACATGAATAGATGGGGGAGAGAGAGAGAGAGAGAGAGAGAGAGAGAGAGAGAGAGAGAGAGAGAGAGAGAGAGAGAGAGAGAGAGACAGAGAGAGAGAGAGAGAGAAGGGAAGGTTTACCTAAAATGGGTGAAGGATTGATGTCTGCAGATAATTCATAGTACCTAAAATCGATGGGGTGGGAAGGAGGAGACACCCACTCTGGTACCTAAGAACAGAGGAAGGATAAGCAGGGGAAACCTAAAAAGGCACCTGTAATCGGGAGTGGGGGAATAGAGCTCACTGTGAGACAAGGTGGCACTGAGCAGAGAGTGTTCCATTAACCCGTGTGGCCTGTGGCACCTACGTAAGCCCAGATGTGTGTGATGCGAGCTGAGGCACGGGCTAATGCCTTCTGTCTGCTGGTGTTACCACCTGCTGGTGATGGCTTTGTGATGACCAGTTGTGTCTCACGGGAAGGGTGTTGTACACTCGCGTTGCCCCGTCGCTAAACCTTGTGTGTGTGTGTGTGTGTGTGTATATATATATATATATATATATATATATATATATATATATATATATATATATATATACATGTTTACCAAATGGCGTCCTAGCTACGTCTCTTCGTTGTATATCAACTGACTGTTATTTCTCTCTTGTCTCTCCCCTGATGATGTGATTATTACATGAAAGTGCACTTGGGAACTTATCGTGTTTCATTTTCCCCGTGGACTCATATATTGGAATATATATATTAATTTTACCGACCAGACCTCTAGGAGAGGATGAACTGCTAGTCGGACTGTGAACCGGCTGCCGCGACCAGGATTCGAACCCATCTGGGTTTGATCCCAGGCGACCCATGCATGCAGGACGGCCAGTAGCGCTAACCGCTGCACCAAGGAGGTCCGTGTGTGTGTGTGTGATAAGATATGTATGGAGGATCGAACACGAGCTACAACCTACCATATAAGCAGGTCGCCAGGTATTCCCCATGCTGGTGTCGGTCACACACCTCTGGCTTCATCAGAGCTGTGTTTTGTCTCGCTCACTTATTCACTCCCAGGTTCATGGCACCGACGGACAGTATGTATGTGTTGATAATTTTCTCTTCTTGTCGAGAAAGAATTATACGTTTACATGTGTTTACACGAGTAGTCTCTGTAAATTGTAAATCCACATAACTGGTTTCGTTTCCATCAGTGTAATCTTAGTGATGGTGTTGTTGTCCTTTGTGTTATGGTGCTTTGAACGAAGCTCGCATGAAGGATTTTTCCAAGGGGAAGTGTCTTCGTATGATCGCTTCGAGGAACCTCCACAGCACATTGCCATGGAGTGTACCCTCATACTTGACCAGGTAGAACCCACCCCTCTTTGCTTGTTAAGGTGATGCCTCCGATATTCAGGTGATATGATGCACCTTAGTCTCGCGTAAGTCTCGCTTTAAGTGCATGTAATGCTACGCAACCTAGTATTGCCTAACTCCCTCCTATTACCAGGTAATGTGACGCACCCAAGTACTGCGTGACTCCCTCCTAAAGGCAGGTAGTGCGACGCACCCTAGTTTTACGTAACTTCTGCTACAGGCAGGTAATGCGACGCACCCTAGTGCTGCGTGACTCCCTCCTACAGGCAGGTAACGCCGTTACGCAACCTAGTTCTCCCTAACTCCCTCCTACAGGCAAGTAGTGCGACGCACCCTAGTCTTGCGTAACTCCCTCTTGCAGGCAGGCAGTGCGACGCGTTCAAAGCCCTGCGTATTTCCCTCCCCTTTACAGCGTCGTCAGCGGTTGCGTAATTACCTGTTGCTTATTCTCCCTTTCACTGGTACTTGCCAAGACCTGTGAGGTAGTCGTTACGCCTGGTGCTTGTCGCTGCAGACGGTCACAGGGTCGATGACAGTACGTTACCTGTGATGAGGGTTACCTGGAGGTACTCTGGGGGAACACGTCAGGCAGGGAAATCAGTTGTTGTTTGCCGATGACACGGCTCTGGTGGCAGACTCCAGACGCGGGTTTAGGAGAGTACCTGTCGACGTGAAAGGCGATAGACAGCTGTGTCTGTCTGTCTGTACCTGGCTTTATAAGGGGGATAAACAGGGGTTACCTGTCACTGTGTGGGACAGACTGGATTACCTGTCAGTTACTGGAGAAAGGGGGGAGGGGGCAGAGGTAGACAGGTACCTGTCGCTACCTAGGAAGCAGCTTGAGTTATCTGGAATTACCTGGTACTAGGCAGTTTCTTGTTACTACCTGGGGATCAGACCTGGTCACTGTCGCTAGTTCACCATCACTCGTAGAGGACCAGGCTTGGTTGCACGTCGCTACTAGGAATGTAGGTTTAGCCGTCTGTCACCACCTGTCTGCGAGGTTCAGTTACCTGGCCGGGTCACGTCTTCAGGTATTTCATCAACTAAGAGAAGCCCATCACATTAATGGTTCATAATGAAGTGGTGCGGGTGTGTGGGATTGCCATATCTTCCCCCGAGGCTTCTCCGTTACGTGATGGTAGTTTGCCTTGTGGTGGGTGGGACTGATGTGGGTGGTGGTGATGGTGGCGTTGCCTGGAGAGGAAGTGGGGGGGTGTGTTGGTGTGGGAGAGGGTGTTGACGTAGGGGTAACTGGTTGTAGTAGTTTTGCCTGGAGGGGAGTGTGTGGTGGTGTTGGCATGGGAGACGGTGTTGGCGAAGGGGTAACTTATGATAGTTTTGCCTTGAGGGGAAGTTGGATGATATTGATGTGGGAGAAGGCGTTGACGTAGGGGTGTTTGGATTTAGTTGACGGGGAAGAGATGATGGGACAACTGCTTCTTCGTAATAAGGTCGAGGTGGGAGGGCAGATGGTTATCGTTGACGGGGGTAGAAGGTGGTGAACAATTTTGGACGAGGGAATTATGATCTCGTTGGAGTTGACGGGGTAGAAGGAGGGAAAAGGGAGAGATGATGGGCGTTCCCAGGGTGGAGGGCCAGGGGCACATCAACACCCTCCTCCTCTCCCACCCCTGAGACCCGCCCCATCACCTGCTACTGTAATTACCCTCCAGCACTTCCACCACTATCCCACTGGCCCCACCTGCTGCTGGCTGGCCCCACCTACGTCACCTACTGAATGGTACGTGGGTGGTGGTGGTGGTGAGTGGGTGGGTGGTGGGGGGGACTCCAGTAGTTAGGAGTGCGGCGGCGTCGTTCCCACGGTACGTAGTTACCTCGGTGGCCATCTGTCCTTGATGCCAATACCAGATTAAATAATGACGGACCTCCATTTTTACATCTCGTTGGTCACCGCGAGCGGGGGAGCCAAGGAGGACGGGGACACCCCTCAACCACTCGTAGGGGTCGTTTTGCGGTGGTGTGGGACGGGGTTATGAGCTGTGGAGGGGAGTGTGTGTGTGCACCTGTCTTGCCCCGGGTCGTGTGTGGCTGCGAGGTGCACTATGGCGAATGTGTGGGGATGGGGGGGGGGGGGGACCTGCTTCTGTGCTTGAAGGCTGCGTTATGGTTTTGGTGGTCGTCCCCTCGTCCTTAGCCCTCAGTTTCCCGGGCTCAGCACATCCCACACACACTTCCTACTGGGTCCTGCTGGCCATCCTGAGGCCGTCTGCTTACCCTGTGAGGCCGTGGACGGTATATTCTTGGTGTTGAGGCCTAAAAAGACTTGCCCCTATATCTGGTAGCATTGTTCCGAAGTGTCATGCTCGGAACAACACGGTAATGGGTCATTTCCTCTGCTCCCTAACTGTCCTGACCACCACCACCACAGGTGCCGGTTCACACTTTTCTCTCTCTTTGTTTTGGGGACTCGATTTGCCTTTCTTTATTGCTTCTCCGGGACGAACCGGGGACAGGAACGGCACCGAACGCCTCGGAATGTGCTTGGCAGTGCTGTGGTGTTTGTCGTAAGGGAATGGAGTAAGAAATACATAATGAGTGGACATAGGTCTCGGCGAGCTGAGGACACAATGGAGTTGCCCGTGCTCGCCCCCCATTGGTTAGGGATCAGCCCGGTCCGCCCTCCTGATTGGTTGGAGCGACCCTCGGCGCTCCTCTCATTGGCCGACACCACCGGAAGTGAACACCTGTTATTCTTGGCGTTGTGGACTTCCATTGAGACGAGGCAGGTTGGCCCAGGAAGGAAGGATGCTTACTGGCCGGAAATTAACTGATCTGTACACCTGTTCCCGGCTCCATGGCCGTTGAGAGGAGCTGTAACGAGACGGGAGCAGCGTGAGCCGGGCTTGGGAGTCGACACGTACCCAGCCACATAACTCTTGGCCACCTAGCATGTCGCTCCAGGAAGACTGGCCCTTCCGATGCTTGTAATTGGAATGCATTGTTGGAGAAAAACCTGGAAAGCTGTTGAGTGATGGTATTCCAAGGTCCAGACACTGTCTGTTCACATCCCCATCACCCTAACCCCTCCGATCGTCAGGGATTTGGGACCTCTAAACCTCCTGGTAAAGATAGGGTTTCCAGCCCAATGTTACGGAACTAAGTGGGTTTGAATATAAGATTCACAGTCATATAATGGAGATTGAAAGGGAGAGGAGTGCACAAATTCTCACCAGCTATTGTGGACGCCTCACTGCTCCCCGCCCACAGCCGTCTGTACATGAAACACCCCAGCTTCTGTTGTGCCGCCTTGCTCTTTTAACTCTACCTCCCCTGCCAAGGAAACAGTACCTGCCCTTCCATCTCAACCTACAATGCCATGGAAACACGCATTATCCTTGAAATTCTACTCTACACGTGTAATCCTGCCCGAGTCTCCCCTCCTCGTCCAAAATTATAACCTAAGGCAGAGTCCTTTGCCCACGACACCTTACCCTGGGCGGAATCTACCCATCCCTTTTATCTTCCATATTATTTTCCTCTATTTTTGTTGTACCAATATTTTCAGTTCCGTCTAGGGCATGTTCACGTCTCCCAGAACTCGTATTTCTCATGTTAATCTTGTATGCCTCTCCCAGCAACGATTGCATCCAGAATTTCTGTTTCATAACGTCTTGACATAGAATTCCCTTCCTATCGATTGATAAATTTAGAACCCCTTCTCTGGTACCCAGTGAGTCAAGACATGCCCAGCATCCGTGACACTCAGATCCCCCTTCCCTAACATTTATGAGCACAGAACTCCCTTTCCCAGCGTCCATGAGACTAGAACCCCTTCCCCAGCATCCATGGGTCCAGAACAACCCCACCCCAGCATCCATCAAGTCCAGAGAGCGTCCTGTAGCACACGGCTACCTTCCCTATGAGCTAGATCCTTAGAGAGCCGCCACCATTGGCTCACATGTTCCACCTGAGCGACGGGCAGGAAGCGTCGCAGCCCAGCCCCTCGCTGTCCTCGCCGTCGGGAGATTATGATGCTCCCGAACCATTCTCTCTCTGCCGCCCTTAATCCCCCTCCTCCTCCCGGGGCATATACCCCGAGGGGCACACCTTGCTCTGTGGTCTGGTGCTTCTAGAATATCATGTGGTACTCGTCGGAGGTGCTGTGGACGGCGAAGCTCGGGTCTCGTTGGCTTGGTATTGAGTCGGACGTGTAAGGAGGCGTAAAATGGCTGCAAAATACTCTTGATATACACTAACTGTACGCATTGGTTTGAACAGCTGTGAACAACAAAATCCTGAACTGTTGTGAGTCACACAGCTCGAAAAAAAACTAACAACCACAACCCAATGAAAGCAAGGTCCCTCCCCTGCCCTAAAACTTCGGCTAAACCTCCCTTCCCTTCCCCTACGTCAAGCTCAACCATGCCCGCCCCCCATCTCTGCCATAGCTCAGCTACAACACTGGTCCACCTGTTCCACATCTCTGTTATATCAAGGATTCTCCTGTTCCACATCCCAACCACACAAAGGGTCCTCCTTTTCCAGTCCAGCTACAGCGAGGGTCCTACTGTTCCGCAGCTCAGCTAGTTCCTTGTCTCCTCCCCTACAGCTCCTGGCCTCCTGTCCCACAGCCTTTGGCCTTCCATTGTCTCACAGCCCTTTGGCCTCCTGCCCCACAGCCCTTGGCCTCCTCCTGCACACAGTAGGGCTGGGGTGCGTGTCAACTCCCCCAGTCAGGGGTAGAGCACCTACTGCCTCACATGTTACAGATGACCAGCCACCCATGCACCGCCTCCCCCTCCCTCTCATTTATCCCCTCCCCCATCACCCTTGCCCCCCTTCCGTGCTCGGATGATGCTCAAGCACCCGTCCCCCTCTCACACCTCTCCCCTCCTCTCACAGGACCTCTCCCCCCCCCCCCGACTTGGCGCCATACCGCACACTACATGATCTTCACACTCGCTGCACGCTGAAGGACGCGCTGACGACGGTGCCCCCCGCCTCTGGGGTCTGAGCTTCCCCGCTTCCCCCTGTATCTGGGGGTGCACGAGTGTCCCTGAGATTTTGCCGTCTTCCACCAAAAATGTAGACTTTTCTCACCCTGCAACCTCAAAAATGATAATAATGTTATAAATATCAGGTTGAAAAAAATCCTAATAATTTTTATATCTTCAACCCTGCTTCTGCGGTGAACAGCTGATTTGGCAACAGTGTTTTGTTATTCATTTTTCGTTGAGTTGGTTTTCACTGAATGAAGCAGACGTGTCTAGTCGTGGGAAGATTTTTACATACATTCAGTTTCAGTACATGGTACTGGTTGGTAAACCGTGTGTTGAATTCTTGTTAACCTCTCCGTTAAATTTACGTTGAACTCTGAGTTAACATGTGTTTTGGAGGTTTAAGGTCATATAGTCTTGATGAGGGCCAGGCCAGGGGGTTTATGAAGATGTGCTGCTTCGAGACCAGGTGTGTGTTTCTGCGTTTCTTTGGTGACCCTGAGCGGTGGGAGTTTGTGTAGATGTCACAGGCCAGAGCAGGTCCTAAATTTGAAGGGCTTAAGTTTACTGTCTTAGTATTACAAGTCATGGACAGGTTTCACAGGTCCTCACAGGTCTTCATGGATCGATAAAAAAGTACCCCCTGACAGGTTTGAGGAAGATCGAGTAGGTTGGATAATGCCTGTCAGGTCACGCAAATCTCATGGGGTCAGAAAGGTTGCGTGGAATCCCTCAGGTCACGTAGGCCCTAAAGAGTTGCACAGGTCAAGCACGACCCGCCAGGTCGTGTCATGGTCAGAGATAGGTAGGTACCCGCACCGGAAGCTGAGGTAGTTTACGTCAGTGAGGCTCGGCGGATCAGACCTCAACACGCCTGAGGCGCTGCCGTCCACCCCAAGACCCCTTTATCAGGCCCCAGAACACCCCCTTGGACTTCACCTCAGTCACAGGATCCCTTCTCAGCTCCTGGACTCCATGCCAACCACAGGATCCCTTCTCAGCTCCTGGACTCCATGCCAGCCACAGAACTCCCTATCAGCCCTTGGATTCCACCCTAGTCACAGGATTTCCTGAAGCCCCAGAAGGACACTTCACCCTAATTCCAAGAACCCATCGCACTAGTTCGGAGGCAAATCCTCCATCCTTCACACATCAGGGGTCTCCCTCAGGAGTTACAGAACCTCCCTCAAGAGTTACAGAATCGCTCAAGAATTCCAGTAACTCCCCAAGAGTTCCAGAACTTCCCTCAACGGTTCCTGAAACTCATTCAAGAATTACAGAACCTCCTTGAAGAGTTCCGGATCCTCATTCATGAGTTCCTGAAACTCACCGAAGAGTTCCAGGTCCTCTCTCCAGGATTCCAGTAACTCGCTCAAGAGCCATAGAACCTCCTCAAGATTCAAAAATAACCAAGAATTCCAAAACTACTGTCAAGTGTTTCAATGCTACAATAACAGTTCCAGCACCTCTTCAAGAGAGCTAGCACTTCCTTTATAACTTGCATGTTCCAGATCCAACATTAAGAGTTCCGATTCCTACCTCAAGTTTGAGAACCTCCACCGAGAGTTCACGGACCACCATCAATACCAAGAGTTTTTGAACCTCCCTCACCAGTTCTAGAACCCTGTCGCAACACGGAATACCCCTACTACCTCCCCCATGCACTCCTCAAAAACCTTCACACCCACGGTACAGATTCCTGCAGGTGTAGGACCCCTAAGATAGCCACGGGGTAATCCCTTTGCAGTTCTAGAACTCCCTCCGCCATCCCCAGCTTCGTACCCCAGCCAGACCTGCAAACTCCCCCTCCCTCTCACTACCCCCCTCCCCTTCACCCAGCATGTCAATTCATAGAGTAAGTGATGAATGCGCCTAGAGCAGCATGGAGGATGGGAGGGGTTGGGTGGAGGGGGGTCCGGATGAGGGTGGGGGAGGGGGGGAGTCAGTGTGGTGGTCGAGGAGGGGTTAGGGGGGTAGGGAGCAGGGTGCTCGAGGTGTGGTGGCGGTGGGACGCAGTCCAAAGCCTGAGCACTGTGGAAGGAAGAATATATATATATATATATATATATATATATATATATATATATATATATATATATATATATATATATATATATATATATATATGTGTGTGTTTATGTATCCATCACATTGATACGCACAATTGAATGTCAGTTTATATAGGTTGTCGGTTTATATATGCATAGGTTGATAAATATAGATTTGATAAACTTCGTAAAGAAAATCAGTGAATGGTTCACGAAGGAAATATACTTATTTAGGTGTAGAGCAGATGGACAAGATTGAGAGTGAAGGAGAGGCGTCTTAGCTACGTCTCTTCATTGTATATCAACTGACTGTTATATTTCTCTCTTGTGTCTCCCCTGATGATGTGATTATTACACGAAAGTGCACTTGGGAACTTATCGTGTTTCATTTTCCCCGTGGACTCGTAGGAAACTCGCGGGAGACAGCGACAAAGCAAAATAAATAAAATATATATATATATATATAGATCACAGGTACTAGGACGCAGCCCCCCTGACTTCATCAAACTGCCCGGGACCGTCTTGCATCCCTCCCTCCCTCCCTCCCCCATCGTGTCAGGACTGCTGGTCCTGCTGTCCCCTGTCACCAAACCTCAGCAGCTGGTCTCGACTTGGCCAGTATCTTCTCCTTACATAAAGCATATATATATATATATATATATATATATATATATATATATATATATATATATATATATATATATATATCTTGCCTTCACAGTCTTTCTCAATACTGTTTGAAGGACTGACCTCGATGAGGACACCTTTCCGTGACTGGAACCCGTCATATATATATATATATATATATATATATATATATATATATATATATATATATATATATTATTCACATGTATTTCTATTTAGTGTTTACATCCTTTTTGAAAGGACGTGCTGCATAAACAAGACCTTAGATATCAACGAGACAACAGAGCGATGTGCTGGGTGATGGGACAAACGATATGGCTAATGATTTCATGTTTGCCAACAGCTTGACGCAGCAGACACGTTGTGGTAAGTGTAGGACGCATGGAGTGGTAGGAGAACGATGGGATAAAGATGTAGGAGAGTTCAGCTGTCGACGGCTGAAATGCAGGAAGGCAAGGGTTGAGGAAAGGTGCGGTGTGGCCCCGTGATCAAGGTGGACGTAGGAGCACCTGGGGGAAAAAAAACAGTTTGTTGGGTGTATATAAATACAACGGCGATTTCAAGCTTAGAATGGACTGCGAAAAACAGTGACGCAGATACTGGGTGACTTGCAGGTCGGGATGAAACAAAGACATCTAAACAACAACAGCGACAGTAAAAACAACTACAATGAACGAGATGGAGCGGAAAAGTTAACAAGAAAATGAGTATAAAATGTCAGCGGGATAATGAGAAGCATGGGATCAACATAGATGGAGATAATGATGTAGTGAAGAATAAAAATAGGCTACAGATGGAGCGAGGGGAGCATTTGTGGTGTTGCGTGTGTGTGTGTGTGTAATTATCTACTCATAAAGTATGGGGAGAGAGTATTACACTAGTGAGCCCTCATCTCTTGAACATTCTATACTATCATACATCTTCATAAATTTACGTACGCTGCTACATTGACCATGTCCTCAGTCATTCTGTATGTTTGTGTGTGTGTGTGTGTGTGTGGCTTCAGCTGGGAAAGCAGCCCAGGTGGGTGGCTGGGTGGGTGGCTGGGTGGCTGTTGGTACAGCAATTGAAGGACAATACAGCACCAAGGCCACCCAAGCGGCCTTCTGCCAGGGGAAACTGTGGCCCCGTGTGGGGGACCACCTCACATGAAGGGTGCTGCACGCCCCTCCTGACCCACGCCTCAGGTGAGGGGGGGGGGAGCCTTTGAACGACCCCACTTCAAGTCAGGGGGTTCTGAATGACCCCCCCTCCCCCTCACCTTATGTGAAGGGCCCTACCACCCCACCAGCTGTACACGAGGGGCTCTGGACGACCCCAGTCTCACGTAATGAACCTTGGACGACCCCCATCTCCCGTGAGGGACAATCTCCCCACCATGACATGTACACGTGGACGACCTCTCAACCCGACGACAGAATGAATATGACAACGACCCTCGTCCCTCCTGCCTGCACGGGCAGCACGTTTTATTGAAGTCATTTTGCGATTACTGTCACGCTGGAGCTTTTAATGTCAAGCTGCGTACGTCCTTCTTTGTGTGTCTTATTGTTAGAAGATGATGAAGATAGAGCAAAAATATTAAGATAAGTTCATCTGGTGAGATCAGAATATGACCACAGTATCACAAATGATTTTCCATATTCCAAGCCCGAAGCGAATAAACACAGGAGTTTTAAATCTTGATATTTTTTTGTCAATTGTTGACTTTTCGTGAGAGAGAGAGAGAGAGAGAGAGAGAGAGAGAGAGAGAGAGAGAGAGAGAGAGAGAGGACTCACACCATCCTGGAAGACCTAAGGGATGTTTTTATGCCTGGTCGTGTGTTAATGGCGTCACAAAAGCAATACACGATTATGAACCTGACGAGGCACATTTCAGGTCTTGTTTTACCGAATTTTAAACCTATTCTTTTTTTAATTCTCTCTCTCTCTCTCTCTCTCTCTCTCTCTCTCTCTCTCTCTCTCTCTCTCTCTCTCTCTCCCCGTTTGCGTTCCGAGTAAAGTGACGAGGGTGTTTACCGCCACAGCTTTATCTGTGGAGGAGGATCTCTGGTCCTCCAGCCGACTTACCCGAGTTGTTGAGGGAGCATTGCGGCCATTGGTGACAGAAGTCACCAGCCACCTGTAGCAAAAGAGAGGTCCAGTTTAACTTGATAACCGTGGCTGTTTCATATATATATATATATATATATATATATATATATATATATATATATATATGTATATATAAATATATATATATATGCAGAGCATACGGAGGCACGGACATCACTGGCGAGCCAGCCTGAGCTCGAGCCATAGTTGGGGTTGATCAATATTCCGTGAGCGTAGCGGATTCATTGAGATTTGCTACGGTTTGTGATGTCATCTCCCAGATGTCCGGAGGGCGCACCTGCTTCGCCCAGCCATTTACAAAGACCCCTGGGTGACCGGCGCAATCGTAAGCGGGATTCAGCTCGAAAGTGATACATGGTTTATATAGCAGAGTTTCACTCAGACAACTTCGTTTGGGTCGTGGGACATCATTAAAAGACGTAGAAGATATCTCCGACTTCTTACTGGAAAATGTAGCATTCATCTGAACTGTATGTTTTAACTGACATCAAACTCTCCGAGTCGGTGGCATTTTAGAATACGTGAAGAAGGGAGGTTTAAAAATGCTCAACGCATATTTGTCTGTCAGTTTGGAGTATCTTCTCCAGTGTCGTTGATACCTCGACAGCTCGCAGCTCAAGTTACGAATTTTTTTTTTTTTTTTCTTACGTACGTCTTACCCTTGGTAGTCGTTTACCAGTAGCTTTCCCACAGGCATCAATTGTGGCGTTCTCCAGGCGTCACCCCCGAGGAACAGGGCACCCATGGGGTGTGGTGGTCGTGTTGCCCAGGTGGTGAGTGGGGTAATCAAGACCTCAGATCCCTCCCTCAGCCACTTGGCTAACCACGGCTGGCTTGATCACCAGCTGCCGACCCTATATATATATATATATATATATATATATATATATATATATATGCTCTTCTCGGCTCTTTCCGTTTTTCTCCACTCCCCCATAGCTCAGGCTGAAGGCACCCTTCTAGCTGCTTCCGGTAGTTTGTGTGCAGCGACCGACCACACTAGGATTGAGTGTTGATACCTTCTCTTCCTCTCATCATCTTCCCCTGCCTCCCTATAACAGTTGTGTCTTTAAGACTCGGGTCTACAATCACCCTCGGAGCCTGGGTTAATTTCTTCACTCTTTCTTTCTTGAAACTTTATCCCTCTCACCAGAAGTGGCCTTGGTCGGGGCGCCTGTGTAGCTCGTGCCACATTGGTCGCCATGTAGAAAACATTGTACATGTTTGTGTTTACCTTAACCTTAACTCCAGGATCGAGGATAAGTCTCGTGTGATAGCCAGTGAGCGCTGGGGGGCAAAGGTAACCTCTAGCTTAGTGCGCCAGGTGGTAAGGCTCAGGGTAGCGCGGCAAGTGGGGCAGGGGGAGAGGGAGAGAGGAGGAGGAGGAGGAGGAGGAGAAGTTTTATCAACGGCTGTGACAGCAGCAGCGGCGCTGGTGTCGCGCGTCCGAGCCCCGCGGCCCGGGGTCTCCATCACTCTCACCTCATTCCATCGCTCTCACCACCACCCCCATCACTCACCACATTCCGTCATCCCTCACCACCACCTCCATCACTCTCACCACATTCCGTCACCCATCACCAACACTTCCTCACCCGCTGGATGAGGTGGATGCAGGTGGATACACTCGCCGGAGGTCGAGTGGATGTTATCGAAATGTGTGTGTGTGGTTGGGAGGATTGTTTGGCTGGCTGCTCACAATACCTCGTTTGTTCACATCTAAGACACACCGCCTTACCTCCACCCACCCCCAAGACCCCCCACTTTGGTCTCGATGGTCCCTGTGCTTTCTCGAGATCCTTTTATGGTCTCTGTGGTCCACATATTCCCCCCTCCCCCCTTACGTCTCCTAGCTCTCTAAGGCATCCTCGAGACCCCACTTTTCATCTCCTAGGTACCTATGGTTACAATACAGAAGGGGGGACTTCAAAAGTGAGATTCATAGCTATACGCGATCCTTCGTTCTCAGGACCCAGGGTTGGGGATTGTGATGGGAGTGGTAGCGAGTGTTGTGGCTGGAGGTGAGAGTGTGTTTAGGAGGGTCGAGGTTATGGCTGGGGTGGAGGAGGGACAATGGCCGCCTCGCACCATTGCACGAATGCATCATTGGGGTAACGCGGCCGCCACATGCAGGGGCACAACCCCCTCAGGGGGCACGCCCCTGCCTGCTGGTGGTGTTGGTGAGCCATGGCTGGAGCTATGATCTCAGTAGTAGTGATGGTGATTGTGGTAGTGCCGCTGCTGCTGTCATTGAATTGCCAGGGAATGGTTGTAATGAGGAGTGGTTGTGATGTTTGGAGAAAGAGAGAGGGTGTGGTGAACCATGCATTTTCATGTGTTTCCAGGTTTCCAGGGCCTTGTGTGAAACCGTAACTCGTAGGCTTCCATATATGACCGAGGGACAGTCGGTCCAGGATGTTGTACTAGGTGTGAGTACAACGTTCCCTCCCTCCTCCCCTTGGCCCAGTAATTTGCGCCCCTGATGGCACGACGCACTCTGTCCTGGACGCCACACTAGGACGGGTACCCAAGGCTGTGCTGTATCAGGTATTGCATCAGGTGGCACAACGTCCTGGATTCGAGGCATTGGACCACCGTTGGTACAACTCCCTCCATCCCTAGACGGTGTACCAACGGTGGAACAACGCACATAGACAGACTTTCACTGGCTGTGTTAGGGGGAGGAATCATTCGTTATCAGAGAGGCAAGATCTGTTGCCCTCTTCCTCGTGTCACTCCACCGCGAACATTCTCCTCCTCTGATCCACCCCCTGGCACCCTCCAACCACCCATGAATCCACCTGCCTTCACCAGCCGGCCACTTTGATCCCCTGGAGGATGTGATGTGTGGATAGATGTAATCGTGTCTCAACTCCAGTGAGCTTGGATAGGCCTGTTTCTGCCTACCCAACTGTCGGTGGTGTGGTGGGTGGATAGATCTGCCAGTATCCCACTCCACCTCCCTGGCGTGTGTGTGGATACATCCACCCTCCTGGCTGTAGCGTGTGGATAGAGCAGCCAGTATCCGCTGCACGGGCCGCTGTATGGCGTGTATGGGAGGAGCAGTTAACAGCAATCCACACAAGACAACAATTAACATACAATCATAGGAGGGGACCGGTGCATTTTTGGCCCAGCCGGGGCGAGAGATTGGCCACTGGATAAGAGCACGAGAGAGAGAGAGAGAGAGAGAGAGAGAGAGAGAGAGAGAGAGAGAGAGAGAGAGAGAGAGAGAGAGAGAGAGTATATGCGGGACACGATATTAGAAAGGACGGTAGAATTTATGTATTTTTTTATTCTAAAAAAGAAAAATATTTGTGTAAGGACACTCGGAGCATTATCGGTGTGTTATGGGGTAGTTTGCCAAGGGCAGGTGGAGGCAAGTGTAGACCGTACAGTGGGTACAGGATATCGACAGACGAAGGGTGACAAGTGGGCCCAGGGAGAAGAGGAGAGGTTCAGGATACATCAGGTACATACATGATGTGAGTTACAGGATACGGAGTGATGCTGACGGTAACACGGGTATCATACGTAAGTAGTAATGGAGATGATAGAAATGATAATGATGATCATAATGATAAAAAAACTATCTATAGACTGAAAAAAAAAAAATAATCCTGTCAGCGAAGTAGTGATTCGGGAAGATGTGAGACCAGAATAGCTGTCTGAATAGTAACCGTCTCATCAGCGGGACGGATGTTGGACGGGTGCAGGACTTGAGGAGGGCAGAAGGGGACAGTTCATCTGTCCCCCTCGGCCTCCTTTAAAGACCAGAAGTACGTTTTCTGTGTTAATGTTTCGTAAAGCCGTGAACGGCTTCAGCGACGAAGCTGATTCACTCGAGTTCGGGTCGTCTCGACACTGCTTCTGTTCAGGGGGTTGGATGCCGTCAATGTTTTGAAAGTTATTCGAGAGGCAAATTCGATGTGATTTTACGTAAATTGAATGTAAGGTGATGTAAAACCAGAACGTAAATGATGTATTTGTAAATGCTTACATCTTGTCTCGAAATATCTAGGGGTAAGATAAGGATACTGGCGCAATAGTTTTCCCATACGGTTGTTCATGGCGTCATTTCTTTTGAGTGTTCCACCCTTAATGTTTGTGGTGGTGGTAGGTAGTGGTGGTTATGGTAATGAGAGTAGTGGTTGTTGTAGCGATGGTGGTGATGTTGAAAGTTGTTCATGTGGTGGTGGTGTCAGTGGCACTGGTGGTGGCATTGGTGGTGGTAGTGTTAGTGGTGGTGGGAGTGGTGGCAGGGCAGCTGCGTTAACGCTGGCGCTGTACACAGGAAATGGATACGTCGTGGTGAGATTGTGGTATGTTTTGTTTGGCGTTGATATGATAGTGTACATGACTCAGTGTTAAACCAGAGATGGCGCTCGAAATACCCCCCGCTATTGTCTTGACTAATATTATAACCCGATATTGAGCTCTGCCTGTGTTGTCTTGACCATATCATACGCCGAAACTCAATCCCCGCTGAGCCCACTCCTTTCTCCTAACCCCCCCTCCTCATTGTCTTGTAAATTCTACAATTCTTCCGGAATTTCTTGGGAGATGTTGTAGGACCGTGTGGTGATGATACAGTCCTTGTATGCTGATGATGACCCTCTCTCACGGAACTGGTTTCACTTGTGTCAGACGTAGGTGACAGTGGACCATAAAATCTTCCCCTCGTTCACTCCGATTTAGTTTTTAATTTACGACTTCTCGTATAACTGGTTGTAGATAAGAAAATACTGAGAGGAAATGACTAACTAAGCAAACACAAATGGGAAAAATGGTCAGTTGGCTACAAGCCTCATTTTTAAGTCCGTGTTGAGAGTGGAGCTGTCTTGCTACACACACACACACACACACCAGCAGGACTGCGGTCTGAGACGTTGCCTGAGGAAAAAAAACGCAGTGGGTAATTAATGACCTCATTAATGATATGTGTAGTTAAGAGCAACGATTGCAACCACAGATTTCACTCTGCAAGTTATGATGGTTACGAGGCGTGGTGATGGAGAGGATGACGAGACGTGGTTGTGGTGAGGGACGTGTTGAAGTAGGCTGCAGGAGAGGTGACAGGCGTGGAGCACACGGCCCCGTCGCTGGTGTGGGGTCGTCGTGTAGCTGGTGTGGGGTCGTCGTGTAGCTGGTGTGGGGTTGTCGTGTCGTCGGTCTGAGGTTGGTGGGTCGCGCGGGGCCTGGGAAATTCCAGAATCCTGATTCACCCCAAAAAAGGGTCGCTCTACAAAGACACATAACAAACACACTTTTCTTTGTTGGCTGGGCTGATGTTTACTGTCCGTGGAGGGACCCATTATCCTGGTCCACTGGGCTGTTCTTGTAAGCAGATGATAGTGATTCTTGGACGTACCTGTAGACAGTACTTCATCAAACTCCGTTACCAGAAAAAAAAAAGTTTTCCACAAGGCAATACAACTTTGAAAAAAATTTACACAAGTTTTATACGTGAATTGACTTCGAATGGCCAGAGGCTCGATGGTATCGTTGTTTGGTAGCGACGTGGAGCGAGCAGATATACACGCACTCTGCTTGAGGAAGGATACAAGTACACGTAAGACTCGAAGCACACGGGGGGGGGGAGTGTCCCAAGCAAGCAGGCTAACCACCTGAGAAATGTCAGAGGACAGAAAACAAAAGACGCGTCGGGTACACCAGTTTTGAGACGACAATGGACGTACATTTCATTCCTAAAGTGTCTATAAACAAGTGTCTTGGTGTACCGTGGGTCAGGGTCATTCAGTCATCAGGGTCCTGGACCCAGCGAGGTCAACGTGCAGGTAGAGCCTCGACATCTAGATCAGCGCTGAACAAATGAGGATCAGGTCGACTGAAGGTCGTATATGCATATGTGCCTTTACCGTCATGTCTTGTCTACTTATAGATACACATGTACGTAGTACAAGAGGACGTTAAGATCCAGCCTACCTTCAGTAGATATATATATATATATATATATATATATATATATATATATATATATATATATATATATATATATATATATATGTCGGTATACTCAGCATGTTATGCGCATATTTTTATGGGGTGTCATTGTAGGGCAGACGATGCAGTAGACTGGTGCCTTATGGTGCTGGGGTCGAGGCGTCTTGGTGTCACTCAGGTGACCTTTGATCCCAGATGTTAGTTAAGGTCGCACGGCCTCGCCCATCACGTGTAGTTGGCCTCATTAAAGAGACGATCCGTCACGAAAAAACCAAGACGGATCGTCCTCAAAAACACCAACAAGAACGGGCGGGAAAATCGTCCCCGTGGTGACCTCGCGGTTGGCCGTGTGAAGCCAGGGTCAGGGGGTCATGAGGTGTGGCGTGTTGTAAATAAGAGGGACTTACGATTATTTCAGTCTTATCTCATATGTACATTAATCTGATATGTACATTGATCTAATATGTACATTAATCTAATATGTACATTGATCAAACTGCTATACTCTTGATGGCTCTTCAAGAAAAATGTAGGTCAGAGGTCACTAGGTGTGACCCCCTCCTGATCCATCCTACAAGGATGGGGTAGGAGGTTCTTCGCTACAAAAGAGTAATCGTTATTTCATCACCATCTGGTTTCCGAGACGAAGAAAATGGTAGGTTGGTACAAGAAGTTACAAGCAAAGGAGTATTTCCTGCGCGCGCACCGTTCCTTCACGTCTGTTCATTTATCTTTTTTTCTTTATGATGGATTTACTTGAAGAGTATCCTGTGTGAGTGGCTGGAACTCGTCTGCCAGGTGAGGCACTCATCACCTGAGACAAAGTATGTGTGTGTGTGTGTGTGTTGCTGATCCTCACAGACTCGGCTGGAAGGTTTTTATTTCAAGTATTGACGAAGACGTCTTCTTCTCCTTCTTCTTCCATGATAAAAACCAGACATTTAAAACCAGGATGGCAGTGTAAACGACCTCCCAGATGGTGGCCAGACGGCCACTGTAAAAATAGGAGTTTTTTTTTTTTAAGTCCGATTACGATCGCCGTAAATTTAGTATTTGTTTTTAAAAATTCCTTAATTGAGTTTTCTAACTGAAGGTGTTAAGCTACGCTCGATATTCAAACCCTTGAGCAAGTCGTGACGATCCTCTTGAGCACGAGGGTACGACCCTTTGCTAGGATGGTGACCAGTGGTCTATGGCCTGACCCTTAAGGATCAGCAGGGGGTCTAGGGTCATGTCATGACGAGTGAAGGGTTGTACCGTCGTGGTCAAGGAGGAGCAACCGACGTCTCGTGCTCAAGGGCAGCACCGTCGTGCTCGGGGGTCGTGCTGTCGTGCTCAAGAGACTCGCCCAACTAGCTAACCAGGAGCGCCTGGGGATGCAAGCAGCCGGACAGGACAAGTACCCCTGGAACTTATCTGAAGAGATAGATACACCTTGGCTTTACACTGAAGTCATTTCGCAGGCTTGGGGCCGCGAGGCGGGGACGTGATGCCGGGCCAACCGACACAAACCCTCTCCGTTGGTGATAGCGAAGGGGAGGTGGGAGGAGGAGGGGGGGACGGCGGTGTGAGTGTGGTGGTGATGGAAGGGATGATGATTCGTGGTGAGGAAGGTGGAGGGTAACGAAGAGAACGTAATGACTGGAAGGGGGAAGACGATTGAAAAAAAAAAAGAAAAAAATATGGGAAGCTGGGTGATTAAAGCTGCTGTTTAGGAAGACAGCGGTAGATTGAAAGATGGGAAACAAAAAGGGAAAGAAGGTAAGGAAGGGAGGAGACACGAGGGGCTAAAAAAAAAATGATATACAACAAAATACTGATACAGCTGGAGGCGTCGGCTTGATTGCCCCCATACGTGTTTCTCTCTCTCTCTCTCTCTCTCTCTCTCTCTCTCTCTCTCTCTCTCTCTCTCTCTCTCTCTCTCTCCCACACACACACATTGAAATAGCTGTGCGACTTGGATGAACATTTCCAGTGTTTTTCCAATAGATTTTATAGTCCTATAATTTTTTATTTTTACCGAGAGTCAGTCTTTAAAAGATGATTCTCATTATTCCAAGAAGGTCGAGTATTTGACGTGAGCACACACACACACACACACACACACACACACACACACACACACACATATACACTCACTCACACACTGTGTCGTTTAAACTGACACCGAACCTTTTACAAATCTCATTACTCCGAATGCTTTGGAATATCCGGGTCCAGGGTAATTACATCGTTATCACAGTATCATAATTAGTATTTACATCACGCTATGTATACAATGCTGGCAATTGAAATGATATTGTGTTATTTAGAGTCATTGTTTGTGGGGTATTCTCTCTGGCAGCCGTGGGTCCGGGGGAGTCTGGGGAGGGAGGAGAGGGGGGGATATGTGGTGGTGATATGGTGGTAGTTGGGGGGAGGGGGTGATGATCTGGCTCATGTGCTGGTGGCTCGGTGGATGGTAGGAATGGTGGTGAGGTTAGAGGCACTGGGTCACTACCTGCTCTTGAAAAGGCCCTTTCCATACAGCTGCTGCCGAGGATGCTAATAGTTAGCGATTTACTTAAGGAGTCATAAGAACGTTTAGAATTAACTTAAGTTGTGCAGATGTTATTTAGTATCTGGGTGTCCAGGGATCTTGAGTTCACGAAGAGTGAAGAGACGACAGTTGGAGGATTTGATGAATGTTGCATACGTGTTCCCTCCAGCTTAGTGTATCGTCTTAGATGGCAGAGTGAGGCTTCGTGGACCTATCAGGACGGGGCCTTGTGGGGGTCTAATGAGTCGGTAAGGTGTGGAACAGAGTTGGAAGCTGTGAGGACTGAACAGCCTGGAATGGGGTCGAGGTCTCGTGAATCAGTAAGGTGTGGGACAAGGTTAGCAGCGAGGACTGATGTGCATGACTATTTGGCTTGGTGTTCCTGTTGGTGACGTGGTTGGCGTTGGTCCAGCACTTAGGAGGGGGTTGTTAAGGGTGTCCCGGAGGAGGATGTAGTCAGGAGAGTCGCTGGACAACGCTGACACCAGTGGGTAGTGACCTCGACGTCCTCCCTTAGAGCAGATGCGTCGTCCACCACCGGTCTGGGTTGCTGCCAAGACGAGGAGGCACCACAGTTCCCCGTCCTCGTGCGTTCCTGATGGTGGCGCGGGTGGAGGTGGATCAGCACGTTTGTCTTCACAAGTTTCCATCAGGGTCTTGAGACCAGAGACGCTGGCTCGTCTCTCTCTCTCTCTCTCTCTCTCTCTCTCTCTCTCTCTCTCTCTCTCTCTCTCTCGATACATTTTCATCCTACGGTCAGTGGGAGACGTTTGACTCGAGGGTTTCCAACCCGTGTGCTCGTTTGCTCTCTCTTCCTAGGCAGTAAAGTTAGAAAGGCCACCTGGGTTGTTTTTTTTATTGATCACAAAGTCCAGGAGGCATTGTAACGTTATTTCTTACCTTTACTGTACTGTTTTTTTACGTCAAATAAAGTGTTGGTTTGCACTTTACTAGTATGGTCGTTAAGTTGAGACAGCCGAGGTTGCTATCAGGTATTTGACGGCTCTGAGGCAGCTGACGTCACTGTAAGAGCTGACGTCACTGTGCAACAGCTGACATCACTATGCAACAGCAGGCGTAGAAAATGCAACATCTGACGCCGACATACATGTCAGTAGACAACCGCGTCTGGAAGTCTACCCTGTTGCAGTATAGCCACAGCAGGAAGTCAGCCCTGTTGCAGTATAGCCACAGCAGGAAGTCAGCCCTGTTGCAGTATAGCCACAGCAGGAAGTCAGCCCTGTTGCAGTATAGCCACAGCAGGAAGTCTGCTGTGCTGCAGTGTAGCCACACCAGGAAGGCTACCCTGGAGGGGGCAACGCTGTTAGTTTTCCAAATTATGAGCGGTGGTGCGGGGATCCCCTGGCCAGGTAGGCCGTAATTACCCCCTGACCAGGTGCGCAAGACCTTCTTCCTCCTCCCGCTCCTGCCGCGGCTCCCTCAGGTTCTTCGGCGGGGTCGCCCGTGGTTGCCACCTCGCTGGCTGACCTCGCCTCCCGCCGCACGTTTTGCCCGGTGCCCTGGACGCGCCAGGAATCTTGTGTGGAATAATTACAGCACAAAGCATCAGCCAAAATACATTATTAAATCTACCTAACAACACGCTTCCGGCCCCCCCCGGCCCCCCACACACACCCACCCACCCCCCTGTCCGAAAGAGGTGGGAAGTTTCACAGCAGAACGTTCAGTAGCTTGTCTTTCTCTGGATTCACTGAGGCGGAACGTTCAGGGGGGGCGGGGGGGGGGCTTGGGGAGGGGGGTGGGGTAGTGGTCCTGGGGATTGGGGAAGAGATGAAGGAGGGAGGAACTGGGATGGGGGAGGTGTTGGGGATGGATGGGGGGGGGGGTGGTGGTGTAGCCCCAGGCGGCCCCCTCCCCCTCCCTTCCCCCCCCAGAGAAGCCTCCGGGGCTATCCAGTTTTTACGGGGACGGTATTACAGCTCCTCCTCTCTCAACACACCCGCCGTTCATCAAGGTCTTCCTCCTCCTCCTCCTTCTCCTCTCCCCTCCCCCGTCCTCCTCCTCCTCCTTCTAGTAACTGCTACGGCGGCGCGAAAGACCTCTTTATCATTATCACCAGCGACTAGACTTTATCCCTGCGTCCTACATCGAAGTGGTCGGCTGACCGAACTATTGTGCGACGGACGTAGCGAGGTCGGAGTTGATGGTGACGGATGGCGACGCCGCATGATCACCATACTGTAGACGGACTGATAACGCGACGGGGGGGTTCTGGTCCTGCGACGCGCGACAGAGAGGTGTCGCCCCTACCCAGGGTGATGGAGCGCGTTGTGGGTGTCGCCTGGCGCGCACGCCCCGCTACACAAAAGCAAAAGATCGCCCTCCAGAAGTGGCTCCATCCCCGCG
This sequence comes from Panulirus ornatus, assembly GCF_036320965.1. Lineage (NCBI taxonomy): Eukaryota > Metazoa > Arthropoda > Malacostraca > Decapoda > Palinuridae > Panulirus > Panulirus ornatus. Next base: position 19,590,729 of record NC_092292.1, read on the forward strand.
TGCTTTAATTCTAGTGGCCGGACCATTTTTCGGTCGTGTCCGGCAAGTAATGGAGGTGAATGCATCGCGGACACCTGAAGAACAAACTTTTAAAACTTTAAACTTGTTCCAGACTCTTCTGGTTTAGAGCTTCCTCCTCCATTTCGGATATTGCGTAATTAGGTTCTGTTGTCTGTCCGATAGTGGTAGGTTCTGTCGTCTGTCCGATGGTGGTAGGTCCTTTGGTACCAGGAGTGGTTGGCATGGCGGACCATCGGTGCCAGTGGTAGGTTGTGTCACCTTCCGGTGGCGCTAAGTTCAAAGGCCGGCAGCCGTGACCCAGGAGGCATTGGGTCCAGGTGTCGAAGTCCGGCAGCCGTGACCTAGGGGGTACCAGGTCCAGGTGTTGAAGTCCGGCAGCCATGACCCAGGTGCTGCGGCCGGAACGCCGGTGTTGGCCAGCAGAGTTTTAGCATTACAGGTTCTCATGGCTGCACAAGGCCGTTTACCCTTTGTCTCTCAGGCTTTTTGTCCCCCTCCAGTCTTGCCACATTACTTGCCCCGCTCTGCAGCAGCTCTGCCTAGAATAACCAATGGTCGGGTTAAACTCCTCTCAGCCTCATGCTCATCCTTCAAGGGGGTGTAAAACTTTTTCAGCGCGTGCACTCCGATGGGCTGATTGCACCATCTTCTCCACCTCGAAGATTAGCAAGTTACGTTTTGAGGGTACGGCGAATGGCAAGACACGCACCTGGCAAGTGCTCATGAATATGAGAATCTGAGGGAATTATAACTTGTCCTTCTTCCCTGATGTGTTGCAAAGACGACGGGGCTGGACGGAAGCCCGGGGCGGTGTGAGCGGGTCCAACAGGAAGTGAGGATCAGTTTATTTTGTACATTTTAAGCATTATTATACTCTTTTTGTGTTATGACTGCATCATTAGGCGTATTCGTGGACATAATTTTCAAAGCCAAGAGCCTTCCAGTATGTACACAGTGTCTCAGAGGTCCAGATTCCCAGTCAGATATCAATATCAACGAAAGCTCGAAGTTCGTATCATGAACTTGCATACAAGTGGAAAGTTTTTGAGCTGAGGATAAATGATAACGAATCCTGCCTCTGGACACCCCTCATCAAACCACAGGCTTGCTTCTCCCTCTTGAGTATTCGACATATGACGTAAACTAGAAGTAGAATCGTTTAAGAATTACTTATTCAATTTCTCTGGCGTTTGACACAAGTTGCCGGCCGTTTAAGTGTCACGTTATTGTCTGAGATTCCACCCCCTCCCCCCTGCCCCCAACACGTAGCCTGGTGGAAGAGCCAACTGGTGTGTTTTTCGCCCGAAGCCCAGGTTGACCTGAGTCTCTCTCTCTCTCTCTCTCTCTCTCTCTCTCTCTCTCTCAGAAGCTTGGGATACAGGACCTGCCCGATGCCGTCCTCTGGGCCAAGATCTAGGCATCTCGTCCAGGGAGGGCACTTAGGCCAGAAGGTTGTCCTGGTGTGTTCCAAGTACGAATTAGCCAATGATGAATTTCATTATGAAGGGGAAAAAAGGAATACTTTTAAGATAAGAATCCGGATCTTCAAGGTTTTCGCGTTTTTCTTTTATCTTTTCCTCGAATTCGATTTTTTTTTTAAATAATGTGGCAGTGATATCCAATTATTTGTTTTTGTAATTCTGAATGTATGACTTCACCGAATCTCGTAAAGAATACTTAATGTCTGTAACGCTTCTTGATGTTTTCACATCAATACTGGTTCTTAACGTTCGTTCTGCTTTGAATTTCGTGTTTTTTTTCCATTATTTCGACATGTATTTTCGTGTACACGAAAGTAACCACTATCATTAAACAACGGCGCGAAGAACGTTTAACCTCAGGTAAGAAAGATCTCTTTATCAGTTTCATCGTTGCTTCTGTGGACATGCTACACCTGTTCCAGCCTCCTGGATCGTAGTAGAGGATTTGATGGTCAGGGACCGACCTTCATCTGTCTTCCTTTCTCCTTCACCTTACCAGGTTCACATGGAGAAGGCTCACCGTCAACACGAACCTTTTTTGTGTGCCAAGAGTTCCAGATCGTGGTGCCTTGAATCTTTGGATCTCTGACGGTATAGGAGATTCTGGAGCGATGCACCTAGTGGAACGTTTCACAGTGCTGGAAGGTCATGGGAATTCTAGGGTACGACATCAGCTGGAACCTTTGGCTTTGGTGGAGGCTCCAGAGCAGAGAGCTCAGGCTTGAAACTCTTGTGTGTTAGATGTTGCAAGGTGCAGCACCTGCTGGTAAGGTTGACAGGGACTGTTGGAGGTTACAACTGCGGTCGCTGACGTTGCCGGAGGTTCCAGACCTTAAAACCAACTGGAACTGTTAACGAAAAAGAGATTCGAAAGGATACCAGTATGTGTGGGATCTCTGATCGTGTGAGCTTTCGGGGAGATAACTCTTAAGTGGAACTAACATCTGGCGAGGTGTACCAGGTCCACTTGATTTCGTGAATAATAATAATGCTAATGATAATGCTCATAATAATAATAATAATAATGATAATGATAATAATAGTAATGAGGGGGAAGAGGAGAAGTAGGAGGCGGAAAGGAGGAGGAGGAGGAGGAGAAGAAGAAGAAGAAGAGGTTCAAGATGTTCAAGAACTGAAGAAGAAACTGTCTCAGGCAATATGGTCCGAGTGACACGAGGGGTCGCCAATACCGTACCCAACATGACGCCGACAAGAACCCCAGAGGTAATTACGGAAGGCTCACCACCGCAAGAACCTCGTGGATCTACGACTTACCCACATAAGCAATAATCAAGCCCTCGTCAGCATGGTACGGTGGCTATAGTAGAACAAAGAGCGGTTCACTCTTTGTTACTCGTTGTGGTTTCCATCGGCTAACAGGATTACCTCATTTCCGGACGAAAACTTTCTTGAGTGCTCGATATGAATCTTAAGGCCACATTTCAATTACAAGATGTTCGGTATTGCGAGAGTCAACTTCAGATGGGGAGGAGGGGGGGTGGACTTTAGTGGTGAGTAACCGTATTATGGGTCGTTGTGCAGGAACGAGGAATTCGAACGGAAGCTGATATAGGAAAGGTGATGTGGTGCGAGTCGGTGTGAGTGCCAGCACCCAATAACACTTTCAAGCAACACCCCGAAACTAATGACCAAGCAGCACTTGAACCCAGCAGGAACACGTGGGCACACAAGGAGCACTCAGGCACACCACGGGCAGTAGCAGCAGCATTCAAGCAGCAGATATTGAACAAGCCCTGGATCCACTACCACTCAAGCAGAGGGGAGAGGTCCGACCAGCCCTTGACTTAGCGCTCAAGCAGGAGATAGAGAACCAGCCAAACGCTGTACCTAGCACTCAATCAGGAAGTAGAGGGTGGCCAACCTTGTACCTAGCACTCAAGCAGGAGGTAGAGGGCCACCCAGACCTGTACCTAGCACTCAAGCAGGAGGTAGAGGGCCAGCCAGCCCTGGACCTAGCGCTCAACCTTACAAAAAGCGTTATGAATGGGCGGGCGGGAGAGAGAGACAAAGGATCGTGTTAGTTGGCAACTGCCTCCGCCGGAAGTTGTCCCTGCCCCCCCCCCTTCTCCCAAGACCCCCCTCCTCCTCCTCCTCCTCCCCCAACAAACCCCACCCTCCCCCAACGACCCCTCCCCTCCCCCTTCTCCCTCCACTTGCTCACCTGACCTCTCCAAGTCCAACACACACACACACACACACACACACACACACACACACACACACACACAGTTACAGTGAAAGGTTAGAGGCCTTAAATTTGTCCGCCAAGGAAGATAGAAGAGTGATGGGTGACTTGATCACCACATTTAAGAATTTGAAACCAGTTTCGCTGAAGTCAACCGTGAACAGCTCATCGAAAGAGGGAGAGGTAGAACAACCAGAGAACATAACGTGAACATATGAGGAAACATGTGAGACAAGATGTCAAGAAATACTCGCACAGGAGAAGACTAATGGATGAATGGCGTAAACTGAATGATATAATCATGTATAATCGACCGTATACAGAAGTTTGACAAGTTGTATAATAGTAGAGAAAGTTCAGTAGATGAGCCGTCCCCCCCCCCCACGATTGCAGAATTTCCCTCCCCGTTCAGTCCAAATATGTAATTACACACACACACACACACACACACACATACACACACACACACACACACACACTCTGCTTCCACCGACATCAAGTGTCCATCGTCGGCTGGGACTTTTCTTAACCAGGTGTTGCTGTGTCCCGTCCTCCTGCCCCGGTGTCCTCTCCTATCTATCCTTCACCATTCTGGCCGTCCTACCCTGGTCCTCGCCTTTCTATCCTTCATCATCCTGGCCAACGCCTGTCCGTTCTTGAGCTTTCGCACCGTGGCTTTGACTCTCTCTCTCTCTCTCTCTCTCTCTCTCTCTCTCTCTCTCTCTCTCTCTCTCCCTCCCCTGGTCACCTAACCTCCAGCACAAGCTTCCACCATTAACTTCCCTCCCCGTAGTGAGAGCCGGGGAGATGGAGAGGGAAGGATAGGAGGACGTCTTCAGGGGGACCGGCTCTCTTCCCACCACCATCCCCTCCTCAGCACCATCCCCTCCCCAGCACCGTCATCCCACACTGTTCTTGTTCACTTCTCAGGGAATAACTGGCCCAGCCTTGTTCTCCCTGTCAGAACCGTGGTGTTAAGACTCCTCAGGCTGCTCTGTCTCTCTCTCTCTCTCTCTCTCTCTCTCTCTCTCTCTCTCTCTCTCTCTCTCTCTCTGTCCCCGTCGTATTCCAGTGTCAGTGCAATCGACCTCTTATCCTCTCACTTGCCCAAACAGCTTACAGGATCAAGAAGACCCCCTCCAGGTGGTGAGTCGTGATTGGCTGTTGTGAGGGAGTAATGTGGTCCCTGATTGGTCCTGGTGAGAGCCTAGAAAGGGTGAGTGTGTTTTGATATATATATATATATATATATATATATATATATATACATATATATATATATATACATATATATATATATATATATATATATATATATATATATATATATTTTTTTTTTTTTTTGCTTTGCCGCTGTCTCCCGCGTTTGCGAGGTATATATATATATATATATATATATATATATATATATATATATATATATATATATATATATATATTCTTAACACGTGGCAGATTGTGATTGTAGCTGTTGGTCGCAGTTCTGGTTGGGTTGTTATGGCTCGTGTCGTCGTGGTTTTATGGTTGTGAAGGCTACGTTTGTAGTTCCTTCGGCTTCTGCTGATGTTGTGGTTGTTGCTGGTATTATGGTTCTTGTCAATGTTGCAGATGTTGCGGTAGCTGTCGATGTTGTGGTTGTAGGTAAAATGTTAGTGTTGTGATCTTAGATGAAGTGGTTTTAAGGATGTATTTTTGAGATTTTGTTCGTTTTATGAGAGAGAGAGAGAGAGAGAGAGAGAGAGAGAGAGAGAGAGAGAGAGAGAGAGAGAGAGAGAGAGAGAGAGTCAAAATTATTTACACTTGAGATGATGGTTTGCACCGTAAGATAATGATTTATACTGTAGGAAAATGACTTAAATGTAGGATAGGGATGCCCAACAGTTTGTGTGACGTAGTTGCGACCAACATGAGTGGAACACGTTATATCTTCGGTCGACCAATGGCAACCAAAGAGTTTTGACATTTCCTCATAAGTTAAGGAAAATTGTTGCATCCTCTTAGACAACTTTTTCTTTTTTTCTTTTTTGGTACGAATCTAACCATCAGCAATTTGATGGATGTGATTGACCCAGTCAGCGTGATTGGTGCTGGTGTACACCGGAAGATTGGTTGATGATTAGGTATTCTTGTATGACTGGTGCTGGTGTTTGTCGGTTACTGATTAGCTAGTTTAGTGTGCGATTGGTATTTGTGTCCCCCACCCCCACTCCCCATCTTAATTGGTGAATAGCTAGGCATTATTATTCTTTTTTCTTAAGCCACTCTCTCTCATTCTCTCTCTCTCTCTCTCTCTCTCTCTCTCTCTCTCTCTCTCTCGGTCGAAGCCTCCAGCCCCTGATGACGCCCTCTGCAGGCAGGTTGTGCATCCGGGATCGTCAGACACGTAGCGATCTCTGCAGGAAAAAAGTAGTTAACCCGCTGAGCACGATGGTACGACCCTTGGGTATGACGACCTGGTCATTTCTGATCCGAATATTTTAAGGGTCAGGTTAAAGGGGGTCATAGTGTCGTGCTCAGGGGTCATACCCTCGTGCTCGAGGGTCATTCCGTCGTCATTAAAGGTCGTAACGTCGTACTTAACGTGTCGCAACCGTCGCGCTCAAGGGTCAGGCCTTCGTACTTAAGGCTATACCGTTGTACCTAAGGCTCATTGAGCCTTACAAAAGTGTCAGACCGTCGTACTCAAGGGTCGTTCAGTCGTACTCAAGGGTCGTAACGTCTTTTTCAAGAGTTTATAAGATGCACTTTTTTTTCGTTTTTTCTTCGTTGCAGTTATTGCAAAGTGACGTATTCTTAATACCTAAGTATTTTTTTTTTCTACCTCGGGCGGCGGTAGTTGCGTGGCACATCCTATGGAAATACATCCGTCCTTCGTGTCCTGCGTCCGGTGTGGCGGTGTCGCCTCCTGCAGCAGCCGACGACTCCGAAGTCGTCTTGCCGGACTTCGCTGGAACGTCGAATCATGGATTTCTGTGAACGATATCTCCGGATTCTACTTTTAACTGCGGGGGAAGTCCTTGCACGTCCGTGTGGTGGAGGTTGGTGTACCCCGGCTATCTCTGGGTAGCGGAGCATCTGAGTTTATGTGTTTTCTTCGGCAAAGAACTGAAACCTGTTCCCAAGTGACAGAAGGACATGGCATTCCTTCTCGTCCAGGAAGAGGCCGCGAACGACCTCACACCTGCCCTATGGTGGTCTCTTTTTCACTCGCCAAGTTCCAGAGGAGGAGGAGGATGGTCTTCGTACGTAATAGGGGCAGAGCCTGGTGCATGGTCTCCCACCCCTCGTGGCTGCCCTTGACGTCCACCTTGGGCTGAGTACTCTGCGACAGGCGCAGCCAGACGGTGCAGTAAGGTTCCTCCGGCGCGCGGGGATGGCGAGTCGTCGACGGCACGACGGGCAGCGAGGCACCAACGAGGTTGGTCTGGAAGTTGTAGGTGACGGGACGACGAGTCGCTACAATCGCTCGTAGCGGAACTGTATATATCAACAGGTGGATGACACCGCCAGTCATCCGTGGAGGACGATATGCAGCCACAGGTGGATGGCACTGCAAAATACCTCTCACCTTGGCTGGGGACCTTGTGATATCGAGAGTCACGCGCCGCAAGACTGGTCGCTTTTCCGCCCGATCGCCATCATCTTCGGAGCGCAGTCAAGGGCTCCGACGCCGACCTTGGCAGCAAGAAGGTCCACGGGCGGCCGTGGCTACAACAATCCCAGATTGTGCCACTTGGGGAAATCCGGCATATTCCCTCACCTGAGTCATGAACCGTCGAGAAGAAAAAAATAGAAAAAAGAGAGACATGAATATAGAGAATATTTTAAAACACACTGGACGTCGAGAATATCTCAGAGCGACAGAGAAATGGAGTCTCTTTTTTTTGCGCAGGTGATGGCAACCAACCCCACCCCCACTCCACGACGAAGAGGCACCTCGAACTAAAGCCAATTGGACACAGAAATTCAATATGTCACTCACTGATGGAAGTGAGTGTGTGTGTGTCTCTCTCTCACGATACCGGTGGCTCTGATGACTCGAAAGGTACACAGCAGGAAGATTCCCACATAAAATCTCTCTCTCTCTTTTTTTTTTCCCACTTATGAAGATTTCGTCCGTTCGTTCCGTTATCAGATTATGATGAGACATTAACGTGGAAGGTTAATCTTCGTCTGTTCATCAGGACTCGGGACTATTGTCGTGAACAATTTGACTCGTTTAAATTGACTTTCCTGTCAAGCTACTGTTACTTTTTTTTTTCCCCGGGGAATATCTTGAGAGAGATAGTAATGAACTAAACAGATTATGTCTTTAGGAACACGTAACCAACTGAATGATGAGTCGATCGTTAAAAATGTTATTGATGAGAAAAGAATGTTGAGGAAATGTGTGACGTCGCGATGATATTTTTTGTTTTGTTCAGGTTTCATGATATCTTGAGAGACATAAATTATTTGTTTGCCAAGATGCTTTATATTCTGGAAATGCGAAGGAATTTACTATCAGCTGACACAGACTGGGCTGTCTCTACGTATAGGCTTGTGTATCGACGCGCGCACACACACACACACACACACACACACACACGTGTACCATCTGAAAATGATAGATAACTGTCACACTTGAGGACATAAAAACAATAAACTCTTGAGGAGCAGGAGGGAACAGGGTCCTGCACAGGAGTTGCCAGAAGGCCACACGGGAGACAACTATTCAGGGCCACCAGCCAGACGACCTGGAAAGGTAGAGAACGACCCCCAGACGACCTGGGGAGGTAGAGGACGACCCCCAGACGACCTAGGGAGGTAGAGGACGACCCCCAGACGACCTAGGGAGAGACTATGACTTTTCAGGACAAAAGCCAGTTCGGGAGGGAGAGAACGACCCTTCATCAGGACCACCAGTGTGACCTAGGGAGGGAGAGGACGACCTCCCAGCCCGCCCTTGACCCGGGGATCACCTCGACATGCTTAGAGTGTGAGCGAAGCGACACATCCGCTGACGGATGACGCATACATCGCTATCCTTGGCCTCAGTCTGGGGTCGGCTACCATGGCCTTGTGCAGACGGGAATCAAGGGCAGAAAAAAGTGATGAATGCTCCCCCCCTCTCCCCCGAAAACCTCCATCCCCCTCCGTCCAGCCCAGGAGGCAAATTAGAGAGGCAACTACCATTCGTGAATGATCGTCCGTCATGCCTGGAAAGACTGAGGAACCCCTTTTTGTGCCCCTGTGGTCATCGGCTCGGACGCCTCTGTCGGCGACCACCGGCTGGCCTCGACCGCCGTCGTAGAGGCTACGAGATGATCCCTCGTGATATGTGATGCGACAGCGGCCGCAGGAGGCGCTGAGAACACCTGTCCGCTTTAACAGGATTTTCTTGGAGGCGAAATCTGGAGTCTTTGTTTATGCTGCAACGAGGGATTCCTCTTATTGTGGAGTGTATTATCTTTTTCGGGTTTGGTATGTCGTAATTGTTTGATTTTGAAGTAGATTATTGATCTTTGGCGTGTTTATCGTCTTTAGATGAGGAAATAACACTCCAAGGTTAAACTATTCATTATATCTCATCTACACGGTGTAAGATCTAATCTCATTGCGGCTGACGAGGGTACTACCGAAGACATGCTCCTAAAGTACCCATGGGACACAAGGACAGTCCATTGTGTTGCGACATGGAGTTAAATCCCACAGGATCCTCGTACACTCTCGCACCAACAGACGACAGCGGTGAGATTACTCCACGTCAACGGATCAAGTTCAAGAGCTGCTTATGACAATGATCTCTGGCTGATGATTGTAAGAAAAATATACGTATATAAAAAGCGTCTGTGAAGGCTGCACTTGAAATAGAATGGGTCTTGGCTTCTGGCTCGGCTAATATCCCCCGTGCGCCAAGGTCCTGGATATAGCATGGCTGTTTCCACGACGCCAAGGTCCGTGGCATTAGTGTGGCGCGGCTGCTGCTGGATTACACAGAATTACTGTGGCCTTGAGCGGCTCTCTCATCCTTGAACACTGGCACCGAGATCAGGTACAGCAGCAACAGCCTGCTGCACACAGACACCAGCAGACGCTGGCTGACAGGCACAGACACCCAGGGAGAGAGGCAGGAGGGCGCAGACACAAGACAGCTGTTGCACTAAACATACCGAAATAGACAGGCACACACACACATACGTACACTTAAGAAGGTATGCTTTCCGACATACTGAGCATATTGATGGATGCTGAGTCGACGGTGACTGTGCACGGGACGTCTCTACGCCGTCATCATGATTTCTGTAACGGAAGAGAAGTCCATGTTCCTTAGTAGAGCCACTAAAGCCCCAGTGGATCCTAGGGTAACCCTAACTGCGCGGTAGGCCTGTGAAGCCTCCCTGTTTCCCTCTTCGTTAAACCCTCTTGTCCTGCCTCCAGTACGGTCTTGGCTGTAACTCGCTGTTGTAACCTCCCTCCCCAGGGCAGCGTCTCCCTCATAGTCCCTCACAAACCTTCCTCTGCTATCAGGAGTCCTGATTGATCACATCTCCATGGAAGCCTTGGTAAACCTTTTCCCCTGCAGGGTCCATGGTGAACCCTTCCCATAGTCTGTGGTTCACTCTCCTTTCCAGTCAGAGGTGTAGCCTGGCCCCCAGAGTCCCCCAGAAGCCCACCGGTTATAACATATAGTTTCATCCTCATCTTTTTGTTGGAGATGTAGAAAGGGAAAGTACTGCAGAACCTCGTACCCAAGCTCAAGTATATCACGGAACATGAATGTAGATGTGCAACTCCATTATGTCAGATGACCTGATATTTAGCAAGCAAAACAAGGCAACCACCGTTTCTTCAGACAGGTTAAGCTGGATCCTGCGAACCTTCAAGACGAGAGAGGCATAATCTGCGGTGCCACACTCTTCAAAACACTTACACTCGCTAGACCAGAATACCGTAGCGTGCTAATGTCATATTTGAAGATTATCATGTTTCCAGCACGGAAAATTCTTGAAGTCCTGCTTCACGACCTTCTTTAGATGTAATCATTCCCTTTTGGCATGACTGACCTGGTGTAATTTGAAATGTTGCCACTGAGATCAAAAGTTGAGATCAAGACTGTAACCTTCTGGAGTTTGGAACTGACCATGCGACAACGAAAGTCTCCATTGAAGACTCTTCCAGAACCTGGAAAAGCCTGTTCCCCGCCGTAAACCGTCCCCCTGGAAATCCTCTGTCAATCATCCATCACTGGATTTCGTGGTCTGCTTTTCCTCCTCAGGGTCTGTGGTCACGCCTTTCCCCAGACCACGTGAGTCAACCTTCCTCCACTCCTCGAGAGGGAACACAGGTTTCCACCTTGAGGATTTCCGTCACTCCTGCAGCAAGCCAGGGGTTTTATGGCCTCTCTGGCGTCAGCTCGGAACAGCGCCTGTCCTCCTCAATCCTTTACATGAAATGTCCGCAGCAGCCGTGTACAGCTCGTGTCTTTCTTATCATTGCACTCCCTCAGATCTTCATGTTATCTTTTATTATCCTATATGTTTCTCTCTCTCTCTCTCTCTCTCTCTCTCTCTCTCTCTCTCTCTCACCCTTGTAGAGAAACTAATTCTATTTTTCATGTCATTTCTTCTTTTCTTCCAACTGATGGGGGTACGCACCATCTTTATATTTGAGTCAATCTTGATGCAGTATAGTAAGTCTATCCCTTGTTTCTGGACACCCAGACGCCTTTCTCGTCTCCCCAGTTTCTAAATCCTCAAGAATTCAGATTGATAGAGTGTATTTGCCTGATGTCTGCCGTGAAACTCTATGGTGATTAAGACGATCACTTCACTGTGAGGTAGCGGGGAAGACACGATCGCCTCACTCTAATGGTGAGAAACGATCGCCTCACTGTGAGGTACCTGTGGAGACACGATCGCCTCACTCTAACGGTGAGACACGATCGCCTCGCTGTGAGGTACCTGTGGAGACACGATCGCCTCACTCTAACGGTGAGACACGATCGCCTCGCTGTGAGGTACCTGTGGAGACACGATCGCCTCACTCTAACGGTGAGAGACGATCGCCTCGCTGTGAGGTACCTGTGGAGACACGATCGCCTCACTCTAACAGTGAGACACGATCGCCTCACTCTAACGGTGAGACACGATCGCCTCACTTTAATGGTAAGAAAAGATCGCCTCACTGTGAGGTAGCTGGGGAGACACGATCGCCTCACTGTCAGGTAGTTCTCTAGTTCATCTAGTCGTTTTACCCTCCTCTAGTCCCTAGTCTATGACCTCCTCCCTAGCTCCTCGAACGCCTCTTTATGTCCTTGACCTCAGCTTTAGGTCTTGTATTTCTTACTCGTGTACTGGACCTATTGGACCTATGCCTCTGGTCTTCGACCTACTGCCCACGTCATCGACCTCTTCCCCTACATCCTCGATCTCCTCCATTTGTCCTAGACCTCCCCACATCCTCGAGATCCTTTCCCGGTCCTCAGCATCCTGCCTACGTCCTCGACCTCTTCCCCTAGAGACGTCGACCAACTCCAACCTCCCCGTCTCGCCCGTTAGAGGTGGTCGGTCCCTCGGCTGCATGGTACCTGCTGTGGAAGAATCTGTGTTTGTCTTCTGTGTTTGTTTGTGTGACCAGGTATCCCCAGCCTGGACCCCTCCCTGTACTGTTGTTTGTTATATCGTTAGCGGCACCAGAACACCGGGCAGCTTTAGGCCTCGTGTGGTTAGCCTAAGTTTCCAGTTCTGCTCCGCTGTTCTGAAGTTTAGTTTTGCCAGACCAAGAAGAATAAAGTTAGCCCCTTCGTTTGCTCCAGCACTACAAGCTAAAAAGTATATCCACAATACCACCCCCGCACGTCCAACACCCACGTCTTGCACACAACCCCCCCCGACCCTCTGCTGTGTCACCGACGCGGCCATCCATGAGGCACAGGCGGCGTCGCAGTGTGTGTATGTCTTTGGGGAACTGGGTGAGTAGAGCGGCCCACCGGTGGGACGGCGGTGGTGGTGGTGGTGGCCGGGGATGAACCACTTCCTTCCTGCCCCAGAGCTTCCTACTTCCTCGTGCACGGTTTGTTGTGATGTCGAGGAAGGAGGTGCAGAGGATGTGGTGACGGCGAGAGGGAACACGGGCAGCGCTCGAAGGTGCCTGCCTCACGGCACATCTGACGGATGAGGGGGTCCCGTAAGGCCTCACTCGGGGCTGCCTAGCGGGCGGTACCCAGGGAATAAGAAACCTCCACTTCATCATGCACGTTTAGCGTATAGTTTGTCATGTGGAATTTTGCATGCACGAGTACAGAGAACTGTGTGCCTTTATATGGCCGCTGAGAACATGTATATGGCGTGTATCTGCTTCCTCGATATGAATTTCCGAAGACTTAGTTTCCTAAGACCTATGTCTTGGTGAAGTATAAGAACGTTAATATAGGCGTTCGGTTAAGGTAACACAGCAAGATCTCAGCAGTGTTGATGAGTTAAAAAAGTGGTTTCGTAACGTCATCCGCTGCACCATTGCCGTGGACAGTCTCTGGCTGGTATCGATCCAGAAGCCCCTGGTGTCTCCCGTTTCACCAGATTTCACAATTTACCACCAAGTGTAGGGCTTCGTGGGCAGGTGGGCATTACATGGGCAAAGGGGGGCGGGATAGGTGGCTGGGGGAGGAAAGGGGGGGTAAAACGTCGTTTAGTTAGAAGAGGAGGGAGAGAGATATATATAAGGGAAGCGGGGAAGATGATGATGATAGTAGATGGGAGAGACGTGATGATAAAGGAGTGAGGAGGAGAGACAGTTGAAGTGAAAGTAAAAGACACCAGGAAGAACAACCCCCTCGTGTTTACAACCATCTGCCTCGTCGTCTCTTGTCTCGGGTTGTACTACCTAGTGCCGCACATGCACAGCTGTTTACATTGTGCTAATGACAGGATGTGCCTGAAGGTGGCGTCACCGACCTGCGTTACCTGGTGGTGGTGGTGGGGGGAAGAGTTCGGTCTTTGGCGCAGGAACCGTTTTAAGTCTGTTATGATGACTTAGATCCTGTTTAAAGGACCATATGCAGTGTTGGTTCGTGGCTGGCTGCTCAGCGGGGGGCATACGTGAATGGTTACGATGGTACGACCTCTGAGCACGACGGTAGGACCCTCGGGCATGATGACCTGTGGCGGCCCTTTTGACCTAAGCCCTTATAGAGGTGCTCAGGGATCGACTGTGCTCAAGTCGTAACTAGAGGAACGACCCGTCTCAAGATGGGTATCCCTATTGCACGTAGTCTCTCTCTCTCTCTCTCTCTCTCTCTCTCTCTCTCTCTCTCTCTCTCTCTCTCTCTCTCTCAGCTTGGTCAGAGGGAGGATGGGGAAGGTCTGGACTCGAAATACGGTAGTCAGGCTGGCCAGAAGGGCAGCTCAAGCGGCCAGGTTGGCCAGGAGGGCAGCCCAGGCGGCCAGGTTGGCCAGCAGGGCAGCTCAAGCAGACAGGAAATACCTCGTGGTAAGTCCAGATTAGACTCGTATTTCACGGTTTATTAGCATTCAAGGTGTGCTTGGCTGGACCGAGGCGGACCAGAGTGAAGCAGTGTGAAACAGAGTGAGTCACGGTGGTTCATAGTGAATGAGGGTGGATCAGAATGAGTGAGAAATGAACGAGAAGGAATTGGTATAGACGTGAATGATCTCCAGTGGCTTAGAATGTATCATGGACCGGAGTGGACTGGTACGGACGGGGGCCCCCGACCCCCCCCCTCTCTCACAGGTCACACAGAGACCGGACCGAAGTGGACCAAGCGGTGCGGTACGGGTCTGATCCAGGGGAGGTGGGCGGAAAGTGAAGTGTACCGACGGATGTGTCGTATGGGTGATTTAACAGAACGTGGAGCTACATGCAAATACCCGGACACCTGCCTACCTGGCCAGCATTTCCGTCCCCACCTCGCTGCTATAAAGGCCATAGACCCCAAGTGGAAACACTAAAGAAATAGCAATTAATTCTTTACGTAAACCCCGAAAATACACCACCGTGTATAGAAATATATAACATCCTCTGGTAAACTCCCCTCGTAAACTAGGATGAAATCTTCTCTTCTGAAGGTTTTTGTTTTCATAAAACTTGTGTCGGTGTTTTATGGCGCTGTGGAAACAGTGAAGAACAATCTGTCATCAGGTTTTGATATTGTGCAGATATTCTCGAGGTTTTGATAATAATAACGATGATAATTGATCATGAAAATGGTTGTAGTAGTTGTAGCAGTGATAATGATAATGAAAATAATAATAATAATGATAATTAGATGGTTTAGAATTAACTCGACCCAGAGGCTGAAGAAATCAACGATAGATATACAGTTGCATATATATCACTAGGGACATAAGGTTGGAGATAGGGGTATTGGTTTGCCAAAACTTTCCGAGACCAGTGTGTTGTGGCCACAACCCTGGAGCAAGAAGTTACGACCCCCTCAGTAAGGCTGCGACCCTTGAACAAAGACGTGACGTCCCTTGTGCAAGACATAACGACCCTTGACCAACGACTTTACGACTGTTTGGGTACGATAATTTGGCCTTTGACCTGACGCTTAGGAGAACCTTTGATCACGGTGTTGTACCAGGCTTGAGAACAACGGTACAACCCTTGGTTTAAGGGCCTCTGACCTGGCCCATAAAGTTTAGGTCGAAGGACTATGTCATCGTGCCCCAATAACCGTACCGACGTGCTCGAGAATCCTACCGTCGTATGGATGGAACTGTTCCGTCGTGCTCAAGGGTCGTACTGTTGTGTTTAAGGGTCGTGCCGTCGTGTTGAAGGGTCGCACCGTCGTGCTGAAGGGTCGTACCCTCGTGCATATGAGGTCAGTATATCATAAGACACATTGAGCAATGCCACACCGGAGGTTGTGAGTGTAAGATTTGGCTGTGGTTGTTGTAGGTTGGCTGGTTGAGGCGGGTTGGGGTTGGTTGAGGGAAGTTGACAACCGCGGCTGGTGTTTGCCCAGCCATGTTGACGCTCCGAGCCCTTCACTGATAAGAGATGGCTGAGTCACCCTCCACGAAATTGTAGAGAAAATGTGAAATTGTTCTCGCTTGGTTATCGGGCCAGTGTGTGTGTGTGTGTGTGTGTGTGTGTGTGTGTGTGTATGTGTGTGTGTGTGTGTGTGTACCGGGCGAGAGTTTTGAACTCGTGTTGCCCCGGCTCTTAATCTTGTATAATTATATTTTTGCCTTGGCATTACATCAAGTATGAATGTCTGTGCGTGTATCTGTACGTGTTATTATTACCTATCTTTTTATACTGAGAGGAAGTTGTACTCTTGCGGAGCTCCATCTCTTATCACAGTTTTCCTGTCACATTGTTTCTTGAATTCTTACCATTGGCATTTCCATTTGCTTCCTCCTGGCTTAGCTTGTTCCACGAGTCCACCACACCTCAGTTGCTGAAGAAATGCTTCCTCACGCCCCCCTCTCTCTCTCTCTCTCCCTCTCTCTGCACTCCTCTTGCCCAGCCTCCAGCTGTGTCCTCTTGTTCTGGACTCTCTCATCTAGTGTCAAAGAACTGCTCTGTGTTAACGTCCTGATGGCTTCTTAGAAATCTGTTCGTAGTTATCATGTCTCACCATATTCATCTTGTTTCCACTGTGAAGAGGTTGAGGATCTTCCATCCTTTCTCCGAAGATCCTTATATTCACCTCTGGTACCATGCCTTCCTTCTGCATTCCTCTGAACCCTCTCCAGCTGTAGTACGTGGCTCTTCAAGTAGGAGCCCAGACCATTGCAGTTTACTTCAGCAAAATTGTGTACATGTATGTTCCTACGCATCTCATCATTCGTGTACTTGAAGACGATTTTGACACTGACCGAATACAGTCTGCCTCCCTCACGATCCTCCCCGCATGGTGTTCTGGTGACAGGTTAGGCGTGATGTCAGCTCCTGGGTACCTCCCACACCACGACCCTCCGCCTCCTCCCATGATGCTCTCCACCTCCACCGGTTGTATGTCAGTATTTCACAAAGTGCCTTCTCCATCCTGGCTGGCAGTAGTTGCCTCTAGGTCCTTGAGCGTCAACATGCTCTGAAGCTGTGTTCAACTCCCCACATATGTCCTCATCTGTAACAATAACTTTCCTCCCTGAGCTCCCTTAATCTAATAATTTGGCCATTTATCTACATTTGTCTTCACGGATTGTGAGGTTGTTTTAGATATGCTTTTGTCTTATCAGATACGTTTCTTTCCTACGTCACTCGTCCCTCCCTACTTATCGCTGGACATTTGTCTCTGGCTCTTCTGAATTTCTCACTGTCTGCCAGCTTGTTGGCCTCCGTCGAGACTTCCTCTTGGCGTCCCATCTTTTCCTTCAGTATCTGCCCATTTTCTTAGTACATTTCTATACTTTAGTCACTCTTTTCTATCTTAATGTTTCCAAGATGTCCACCATATTCCTCTCCTTCCCTTAAGTCCTGTCCTACCTAGAACTAGAAGGCTCTTCTCGTAGCTCAGTAAACATAACCGACCATCCTCTCTCCGTGTCGTATTTCACCAGTCCGTCTCAGACAACTTCAGACGGACTGGGAACAGTTCCCTGAAGTTTGTCGTCATTAATATATCTGTGAGCCCAGCCTGTCTACCAGATCCTTCATCAGCTAAAGCCACTCTCCTCTTGAATGTATTTTCTTGTCGCCTTCAAGATCATAAGTGCAACCGATTTCTGCTACTTTCGCCAAGCATTTTGATGTTCTGTAGCATATGAACCCTCTTACTTCCTCAGCTACAGTCCCTTGGGTTCTGTACACCCCAGTGTCGCCTTTGTCTTCCCCTCTATTTTCAGTGTGTGTGTGTGTGTGTGTATGTGTGTGTGTGTGAGCGAGTGATAATAAGTGTGTGAGTGTGTAACCCGCATTTTCCCACAGGTCGTTCCACAGATTCTCACCACAACGTAGAGCGTGGACAAGTCTTTAACCTCTTGAGTACTACATTACGTCCACATAGCACGACAGTACGACTCTTGAGCACGACGATACGACTTATTTTAGGTATAATCTCCTAGCCCTGAAGGCTCAAAGTCCAATGTCACACCATCATGCGCCCAAGGGTCGTGCCCTCGTGCTCAGGGGTCTTATTACCGTTTTCAAGGGTAGTACCGTCGTGATCAAGGGGGTCCTACCGTCATGTTCAGAGGTCCTACCGTTGTGCTCAAAGGATCTGATTCATGTCGCACAAACGTGTGTCCAGCACACACGGACTCGCTTTCATTACCCGCCAACGTGACAAAAGAAACACACACCTTTGGCGTCGTCACATTCAGTAAGCCGTCATTTTCATCACACACACACACACACACACACACACACACACACACACACACAGACACAACACACAGACACACACACACACACACCACCTGGCCAACAGAAGAAGTGAGGGTGTTGCTCGATAGAGTTGGTCGTAGACGGAGCGATTGATGCTTCCTGCTCACTCGGGGGGCCGCTGACCCTGGAGCAGTGTGGCACTGAGGGATCGTGTCGTGCAGGTCGCCCCTGGGGGGCACCAGGAGTATCACAGTTACAGACACTCCGACACTGTGGTGCAGGTCGCCCCTGGGGGAACCAGCTGTGTCATAACACAGGCTGTCTAGTACTGGCACTGGTGCACCCTTGAGGGCACAGGCCGTGTGGGGTGCATTTCGTCCCTGTGGCACCAGCAGTGCCACGGTACAGGCAGCCTGTCCATAGAGCTGGGGACCTGTGCCGTGCAGGTCTTCTTCACTGGTGGCACCATTAGTGCCACAGTACAGGCAGTCCGCCCCTTGCACCTGCAGGTGATGTCTTTTGATGTCTCTCATGGACATCATGGCAGCTATTGTATGCCCATGTTAGTGGCCTTTAACTCCAATTATTATATACATTGTTGCTTAAACACACGTAATTTCCTATATTGCATCACAAACTGTATGTATCAGTGTATAACATGAGCCTTGGATAATGCAAACTGTTGTATATGATTATACATGATGGTACACGCGAATTATAGTATTCGTTATTCACTCGGACAGACCCATAAATACAGCTCCAATTTCGGAGGAGAAAAAGAATTCCCGAATATACTCTGCAAACATATTATCTGCTCCGGCCTAAGCTAAGCCTCACCTGCCTGGTCTTCCACCCTTTCAAAAGTAAACCTAGCCCAAACATAAACATTTAAGAAAAAAACCAACCACTGTGAGCTGATCATCGATTATGTAGCAACCTCCAACACGCAGCACCTTCACAGCGAAACAAAAATGGTTCCAGTGAAGTCCTATCCCGAGAATCTCGACGCCCAGTTCTTTGAAAAAAAGCATTGGACCACTTGTCACCCACACCACAACCTAACCAATCATCATCTCCCAGAGATGAAGAGAATAAAAAGCTCACACCTTTGCCTCGCGCCTCATCAACCTATACTTACAGATTCTCACCACAGCCTACATCAACCACACGGACAGGGCGTATTCACACTGTAATGACCCGACAAGCACTAAACAGCCATTATCTCCTCCTCCTCTCAACCATTTTAAGTTCCACACCACCAGCCACACACACACACACACACACACACACACACACACACCATCTGAAACAAGATGCCCATGACACGTCTGCTTCCTGGACGT
Organism: Panulirus ornatus; assembly: GCF_036320965.1. Taxonomy (NCBI): domain Eukaryota; kingdom Metazoa; phylum Arthropoda; class Malacostraca; order Decapoda; family Palinuridae; genus Panulirus; species Panulirus ornatus. Next base: position 19,610,057 of record NC_092292.1, read on the forward strand.
CTCTCCAACAAATCACAAGGCTGCCCATTGCCACCAACCCCCCTCACGCTGAAGGTGCAGCACCCACACTGAAGACGAGGAACACACTTGTTACCTCACTTTGTACCTGTCTCGCAAAAGAGGCAAAAGACACATCATTGCACTTCTCGAACGATTGTCCCGACCGATAGAGTTGGCTGGCTTTCTGAGCGCTGCAGGAGCCCCAAAGATCCTTTGGCAGGCAGGTATATATATATATATATATATATATATATATGCAAGGTATTATAATATTCATGCATGTTGTCATTTCCTGCATTGCTCGAGTCAAACACTGCAATAAAAAGCTCTTTCCCCGAACTGGTATGACGCCACAGGTGAGCAAACACCAACGTAAATTACACTACGTCTCAAAGCCATATATTTACGTCGCTTCTGTAATGTTCAGACATCTGGAACTTGAGCACAAGTATCGTTGTCTTCCTGGTACACGTTTCAGGCAAGGCTGGACCTACAGGTACGTGTGTGCGTGTGTGCATGTGTATGGGATATACGGACCACGTGCAGATCACGTACATTACAAGACGTGAGGTTGCCCAATCTCGGGTCACGAGCTGCCGACGGTAAAGACCCATTACCCGGGAATTTCCTCTTGGCTCACGAAACGTGATGTAGACCTCCGAACCGCAGATGCTGTTTGGTTTTATGCGGGCGTGTAATGATCGACCAGGCACCACTGAGTCTGTACGCCCGTGTATGATCGTCCAAGGCACCAGTGCGCACTATGTGCACGTGTATGAGCGTCTAGGGCTTTGCTGGAAGGGCGTATGGGAAGTTTGTCTTGGGAGGAACTTCTCCAAGTAGGGGAGCTGCCGAGGACGACATCTCATCGACACGGAGAAGAACGCAAGTCGCTCCTAAAGGACTGCACAGAGAGGAACCCTCTGAGAGGAACCCCAAAACAAGGAACCCCACAGAGTGGTTCCTCAAAACAAGGAACCCCCAGAAAGGTTCTCCAGTCAAGGAACCTCAAGAGAGGTGTCCCCAGACGAGACACCCGCCAGAGAACCCCCAGAGAGATGTTTCCCAAGTAGGAAGACTCATAAAGGAGGTGGGGCAGTGTCAGGTGTGGGGGAGGGGGAGTGCCTGGCGTGTGGGAGGGGGGGAGTGCCAGGTATAAGGGGATAGGTGTGGAGGAGGGGGAGTGCCAGGTGTGTGGGAGAGGGGGAGTGCCAGGTGTGGGTAAGGGGGAGGAAGGAAGTCATCAAGGGTGAAGGAGGCCACACCCACCTCCCGTGCCTGGGGAGGGAATTATCGACCTGTTTAAAATCACTTGACGTGCCATGTAGGATCCAACAGATTGTTGTTCAGTTATTTGTTATCTTTAACTCCCCCCTCCCCCAGCGTTACCGGACTCCGCCTGCTCGAGGTTACGCCGCGAGTCGAAAAGTCACTTTTGTTCGATGCTGTGTCGCTGGGAGCACGGACTCGTCAAAGTACTGGAGTCTAGATTTTCCAGTGTTATGGGATGGCACGGCGTGGCTTAGAACAGAATCGCACACCATGGCATAGCTATGGATCGCATAAAGTGGCGGCACAGCATGGCATCACATAGGACCTCATAGCATAGGATCGCATACCATAGCATAACATAGGATCGCATATCATGGCACACCAGGCCCGTCGTGCCCCCCTCGCGACCATCCACAGGTACAGCTCCCCGTCGGCCGTCGCCCGCGCAGCTTGAGGCTGGGTGGTTGGGAGGGAGCGGAAATTGATCGCCGTTCGGTAAACTCGGGAACGGTAACCACATTGCTGTTTCCGGGTGTTCGTGGAAATGTAAACTTGTGTATCTTGCAGACTGTAGTTATGAGTTGTATTTCATGTATAGGGTTGTTGTTGTTTTGTTACGTCTGCGTCACACGGTCTGCTCCGCTGCGCTACGCGTTTTCCTTCTTGACGTCACACGTTCTCTGATTGTTTAGTCACGCCTCCGTGTTTACGTCGCGCGTTCTGCTTGGTTACGTCACATTCTTCTCCCTTACGTCGCGCGTTCTGCTTGGTTACGTCACATTCTTCTCCCTTACGTCGCGCGTTCTGCTTGGTTACGTCACATTCTTCTCCCTTACGTCGCGCGTTCTGCTTGGTAACGTCACATGGCTTTAGATCCAGTTCTTAACTTCTGGCTCATCTCATAAGTCTCAAATAGACTTTGAGGCCAAGAACGCATCTACGTAGACTCGGTGAGGTGTGCAAGATACACTTGGTTGTGGGTGTAGATGTGTGTTGTTGGGTGGAGGGTATATATATCCACCTTTCCCCCATCGCCACCCCCATCCACTCTTACCTCTCCTGCTGGCGCTGGTCGGCAGGTAAGCAGGCAAGCGGACCTCCTCCTTCCCTGCTGGTCAGCCGTTGTGAAGGTTCCCTCCCAGGTGTCGGTCAGCTGTTATTCCAACCACTCAACACCTGTCTTAGCTCCTCGCCTCAACACCTGTCAGGGCCCCAAACCATCTGTCTGGGCCAGAGACCACCTGTCTCGTTCCCTTATCACCTATCTGGGCCCCTCACCACCTGTCTAGGCCCCTCACCACCTGTTTGGGTTCCTCATCTCACCAGCTGGATGGACGTCTCGCGCCCCGTGATACTGGTGGTGGTAGCTCCAGGTGTGGCAGCATCGTTGGTGCTGTTGAGGACGAGGGAGTTGGTGGTGTGATGGAGGGGGGTCATACCGGTGGTGGAGGCGATAATAATAATGGTGGTGGTGGTGGAGGGAATTCCAGGGTGTCCTTGTTGGGTCGCCCACCTCTCCAGCTCCGCCTCGGCCACCGCTGCCTCACATGCTTGTGACACCATCACCACCGCCGCCGCAGTGACCACCCACATCCGTTATCAACACCATCATCTGCCGACCCATCTCCATCAAGGCCTTGGCAAACGCCAGCACCCATCACCACCACCAGCATTACTAACCATGAGCAGTAGCTCAGTAACAAAAGCTGCATGGGCACCACCAGGCTCGCCACCATCCCCAGCAACGCCACTTGGTAAAGTGCGAGTAGAAAAGACGGTGACACTTCAAGGATACACTGTAGATTCTACGGTGTACAAGATGTACCAACCCGTCCACGAAGGGAGTTCAACAGAATGGCAGGACTATCGGGTAGCATTCACTGCAAGTCTTACTGCCATGGAACTGCTTCTATGCAACGCCATACAGTGTACATAAGCGTCATTCCGAGGTTCATTGGGGATTGACCTCTACCACAGGAGAAGGTCAGAGAACGTAGTCCTCAGATGCCCCCCCCCCCCCCCCCCATCGTCAGGAGCACCTCCTCATCCATCTCTGTTTCGCGAGTCGGAGGCGTTGGTGTGGCTGGGATGTTGGTCGGGCACAGGTGGAGGAGACCAGGTGCTGGACCAGTCCTGAGTTCAGACCACCGCCCTGCGCCGGGCTCCTCATCAGCTGCCGGTTCCTCATGGCTCTACCCTCCTGCACCCACCACGCCCAGGCTACAAGAAACATGCATTACGGTCCCTTTTCAGGAACCTCACCTGGAACACGTCTGATGCTCCTCTGAAACTCTGTCGACCATTTGTAGTAACGATGACTGGGAGTTTTATATATATATATATATATATATATACACACACACACGAGGACTCTTCAGCATCCTATGGACGGCAGCCCTTGTAGCTGGGGATCGAACCTTGGAGCTGAAGCGGTGAGCGAAGCCTCCTACTTTACCCCAACGTCCTGGTGTCCTTTGTTGTATAACGATGAAATGTTATTCATGAGTGATGTTACGTGATGGGGAGTCATGACTTGAGTTGGACGGGGTGTTGAATAATCAGTGCATGACATAGATGCAGATGCCCCCTTCCCTCCTTGCACAGAGGTCCCCTTCCCTCCTGATACAGGTCCCCTTCCCTCCCGATACAGGTCCCTTCTCTCCAGATACAGCTGTACCTTAAATACAATGCTTCCTTTCCCTCCACATACAGCGTTAAAATGTCCCCAGATACAGAGACTCAATTCCCACTAGATAGGGTTCTACTCCATCCCCAGACACAAAGGTCCTCCACCTTCCAGATACGACTCCCCTGCCTCATCCCCCTCCCTCCCGTCCCTGGCTAGAGTGGCTGCGGCCGCTATGTGTCACGGCCGCAGGTGGTAGAGACACCACCAGCTGCGGCGGGACGCTCACCATCTCCTCTCCTCCACCACCACCACCGTCAGGAACAACATTCTCCCCACGATAGATCGGATTCCAATGGCATGTGTGTCCGCGAGGCGCTACAGACGCTTTTGAGTTAACTGGAATACATGCAAAAGCAACGCTGTCCGAATGCTCTGAGCATTGATGAGCATTCCCATTAATGACTGTTATTTCACGATGGTGTCTCAGTATACACGAGAAGTAAGACGCATGTATACGTTCACGAACGGCCCATCAGATGCTAAGATGCTTCGGTCATACTAGATACTAGACGCCGTATATGTTTAACCTCTTGAGTACGACGGCACGGCCCTTGTGTACGACAGTACGGCCCTTGAGCCCGATGGTACGCGGCCCTTGGACAAGATGGCATGGCCCCCTGACCTGACCCTCGATAGTCAGGTCATATTATTAAGGCCATCATACTTAAGAGTCGTTCCGTTAGGCTCAAGGGTCGTACAGTTCTCCTCAAGGGTCGTGCCGTTATGCTTAAGGGTCGTGCCTTTGTGCTCAAGGATCGTACCGTTGTGTTTATGGGTTGTCCTATTGTGCTCAAGGGCTACTTGGCTAACAAAGCTGGTCTTACATATTTGTTTACCTATTCCTAATTCATCTCGGGCCACCATACTTTCGAAGGAGGCTATGGCTGTCTATACACTGAACTGGTATGAACTGCCAGACCCCTGCTGGAAACCTGTCGGAACGCTGTGGTTGACTGTGGTGGTGGTGGTGGTGGTGGTGGGAGGAGGGAGGTGAGGGTGTTGCTGGCGACAGAGGAGAGGCAGGGGTGTAGGGCGTGGCGCCATAGCGTCCACCAGTCCGTGACAACCCCCAAGGCCAGGCTCCAAGCTTCCAGCACCCTCAGCGCCAACAGATTCCCCCAGCATCGACGCACAGCATCCAGGACCGCCACCACCACTACCACAGAGCACCATACTTTGACCCATCACTCGAATAGTTTCCAGACTACACGATCGTCATCATCACAACGTGACTTCCAGGAGCACCACACAACCCCCATCACCACCACTCAGTTCCAGCACAACCACACATTCCTTACCACTACCCCGCAACCCCAGCATCACCACACACTTTCATGTACCACCACACAACCGCCAAGAACCTTTGTACGGCACCTGCCACCACCATTCCAGTCTCTACCCCTTCACTCCATTGACACCCACCACCGCCAGCACACAGCTAGATTCCACATCACGACCACACATCCCATCGCCTGTACATGACTAATAAACAGACTGGTGGTATGCGTACAACCAACTCACCTTTGTCCATGAATACAGACACCATTTATCTGGCTGTTGTCTAACGTCATCAGGAAGCTGAGGATTGAGTTCGTTTCAGCCACGGTTGTAAGATTCTAGTAATCCCATCCAGCAGGCACAGGTGGCGAGAGAGTCTACAGTGTCGTAGTCTTCTCCCTGTAGTTGTGTAACCCCAGGCTTTGTGCAGCGAGGGGTTGGGGGGGGGGGTCATGGAGGGGTAGTCTCCTGCTGGTGTAGTTAAAGTGTAAATACAGAAGGGAAATCTCCCTAAGGGAAGTGGGGTGAGGGTGGTCGGGAGGACATTGAGGAAAGACCTGGTAATGATGATGAAGAGGCCGGCAGCAGTCACAGGGTTAGGGGATGACGTCCCCGGACGGGGCGCTAGTAGAGGACAGATGGAAGGGGACGGGGTTGTAAAGGGATACAGGTGGGAGAGGTCCCTGGAGGAGGCACCGTCAGAGGACAGATGCTGGGGACACAAACAAGATAACACTGTAAGACGAGAAGAATCCTCCAGCACTCCCTGATGATGGTCTAGCTCCTGCCCACCTAAGACGGGAGGGCTCTTCCTCACTCGACGACCCAGATCCCTCCTTCTGACGAAGTGATGATGACATTAAAGTTAACGCAGTTGTTAAACGTCCGCTGGTTTCATCAAGTAGGACACATAAATGCTCATCTCAGAATTTCCCTGTTCGGCGAGGACGAGGCGGCTCGGTAATCTTGAACTCTCCGCTCAGCAATCAAACGTATGAGATGAAAGTTGGCTGTGAACGTTTTCATCTCATCTGCTCATTTTGGAACATCACTGTTAGTCTCGACACAGCAGCTGATCAGGTGGACTCGAAGTAGATTGACGTAGCATTATTTTGGTCCAGCAGGCCGGAGACCAGTCGACCAGGAAGATGTTGGTACCATGATACAGCAAACTATCCCAAGAGTTTTCCCAGTAATAAAATCATCATCTCGTGTTACGTAATCTTACTCTGACGTGTCCAGGAGGGGCCAAGGGAGGGGCTCCGAGGGACTGAGCTTCTTGACGACGCTACCTGCGCCATCAGGTTGCCTACAGAGGGTCCCTACTTCGCCAGGTACCGAAGGGATCACGCAGGTGAGGGAGGTTTTTCCTCCATTGAATATCAGCATGACGGTGATCCTTGATTGTGATGCTTGTGTGTAGTGTTCCTCTCACTGCTGCTGTGGCCATTGGCCTCATCTTGCACCGTAACGATGGCAGGAGTTGTAGCGAGTGACAAAACGCCTTTATGGATTTGTTTCTCGACTGTATACATAAGATACATTTCTTGTCCTTCTCTGGGTGCCCCGTGAAGTATCAGAATAAGGTACGGCATCTGTACGCAGAAACTGAGAACCAGTCTGTAGACATACGTAATCTTTGTAAACATTTGACAGGGGTCTACCTGCCTCGCTCTAATAAACTTTCTAGTGTAACATTCTGATCTCTTGAGCACGACGGTACGGCTCTTGAACGCCCCGGGACAACAACCTCTGAGGCTTTGAGCGCAACGGTAAGAACGTTGAATACGACGACACGACCCTTGGTTATGATGGCCTGGCCTTTGACCTGAGCCAAGGGTCGTACCGTCGTGTTCAAGCGCCGTACCGTCGCACTTAGCGAGATAAAGTTATTCTAAAGTATCGTAAACAAACACAAACTCTGAGACACTCTGCTGAGGGCCTTCCCTTACGTGTTATCTGTATCTCCCTAGTCTACATCAGGTCAGTGGCCGGCAGTATGACGCTGGAATGTTTATGATAATGGTTGTTATTTTGCCTCGGATACACGAATTCCCTCTTAGTTTATCACATGTACATAACTTTACATGATAACGAATGAGTCAGTAAAGCAGCTTTACCTCGATCATTGAGATTTCTGGAATAACAGCGTTTTCTTTGTCCTGTCTGTTTTAGGTAAGTGGATGGGACCTGGTGAGTGACGTGAGGGCTTTCGGTAGGTAAGTACTTCCTGAGCCCGCGTCTGTGTCCTCCCAACGTGAGAAGTACCAGGCACGGCCACAAACGACGTCTCTTATAGGTAAGTAGCAAGTGTTCTGTAAGTATGACTTGCTGCCGTGGCTATGTCTCCAACGTCGTAAGTCCCACTCTTTTTGCCAATACCACCTCGGCTATATATATATATATATATATATATATATATATATGGTTTTCCGCTTCTAATGTTAACACTACCACCTTTGTCATGCCTTTTATTTACCGCCGACCGATCCTGGGGTTTAGCTATCGCCGGCGGTAAATCCTTCACCTTCCCCCTGCGCGTCGCCGGGATTCCTTGATAGACGCAGTATTGATCACTTCTCCATTCTCACAAGACCCCCAGGCTCCCTCCCTCCCTCCACCACACCCAGGGTCGGCTAAGGCTCCTCCAGGTGTGCCGAGGCTCCTGTGGGTGAGCTAAGGCTTCTCCTCAGATGGGCTGAGTCTCTCTCTCTCTCTCTCTCTCTCTCTCTCTCTCTCTCTCTCTCTCTCTCTCTCTCTCTCTCTCTCTCTCTCTCTCTCACACACACACAAACGTTAACCTATTCACATCTTTTTCTTCTTTTACGAAGTCTTGAATTTCTTAGCTTCTACATACAAGACCCTTTACGCCCTCCCCTCCTCCCCATTCTTCCCCTCCCCCCCCTCGCCACTTAATGGAGGCTCACGGTCATGAGGACTAATACCATTATTTACACCCATTATTTATCTGTAACGTGTCATCAGGATTTCAATAGAAGGTCATTAATGGAGGCTACTGGAGGACGCCCCGCCAAACCATTGTTTTCATTTTGTTTCGGTCGTTGCCAACGTCTTCAGAAAGGCTGAGAATCTGGGGTGTGTGTGGGGGGGGGGGGGTGCTATGACACAGGGAGTAAGGAAGGCAGAGTGAAATATGTTAATCCCTTGCATAGATTTACTCCCCAGTTGACCTACACACGACCTGCCCAGGTCACCAGGTGCACAGATGACCGTCATCAGTCACCTGTATTGATGTACCCCCGATATGTAATAGTGAACGAAGATTAGGTGATTTTCCTCTTCATTTGTTTATGCTCAGGATCCCGGGCAAGAACATGGGAGAGTGTATTAGAAGTGTGTGTGTGTGTGTGTGTGTGTGTGTGTGTGTGTGTGTGTGTTGTGATGGTGAGGAAACTAAGATGGAGAACAATAGTGGTATTTGTAAAAATAAGAGCATTCTTTGTTCAGTAACCTGGATATATAATGATATATATATATATATATATATATATATATATATATATATATATATATATATATATATATTTTTTTTTTTTTTCTTTTTTATACCTCGTCGCTGTCTCCCGCGTTTGCGAGGTAGCGCAAGGAAACAGACGAAAGAAATGGCCCAACCCCCCCCCATACACATGTACATACACACGTCCACACACGCAAAATATACATACCTACACAGCTTTCCATGGTTTACCCCGGACGCTTCACATGCCTTGATTCAATCCACTGACAGCACGTCAACCCCTGTATACCACATCGCTCCAATTCACTCTATTCCTTGCCCTCCTTTCACCCTCCTGCATGTTCAGGCCCCGATCACACAAAATCCTTTTCACTCCATCTTTCCACCTCCAATTTGGTCTCCCTCTTCTCCTCGTTCCCTCCACCTCCGACACATATATCCTCTTGGTCAATCTTTCCTCACTCATTCTCTCCATGTGCCCAAACCACTTCAAAACACCCTCTTCTGCTCTCTCAACCACGCTCTTTTTATTTCCACACATCTCTCTTACCCTTACGTTACTTACTCGATCAAACCACCTCACACCACACATTGTCCTCAAACATCTCATTTCCAGCACATCCATCCTCCTGCGCACAACTCTATCCATAGCCCACGCCTCGCAACCATACAACATTGTTGGAACCACTATTCCTTCAAACATACCCATTTTTGCTTTCCGGGATAATGTTCTCGACTTCCACACATTCTTCAAGGCTCCCAAAATTTTCGCCCCCTCCCCCACCCTATGATCCACTTCTGCTTCCATGGCTCCATCCGCTGCCAGATCCACTCCCAGATATCTAAAACACTTCACTTCCTCCAGTTTTTCTCCATTCAAACTCACCTCCCAATTGACTTGACCCTCAACCCTACTGTACCTAATAACCTTGCTCTTATTCACATTTACTCTTAACTTTCTTCTTCCACACACTTTACCAAACTCCGTCACCAGCTTCTGCAGTTTCTCACATGAATCCGCCACCAGCGCTGTATCATCAGCGAACAACAACTGACTCACTTCCCAAGCTCTCTCATCCCCAACAGACTTCATACTTGCCCCTCTTTCCAAAACTCTTGCATTTACCTCCCTAACAACCCCATCCATAAACAAATTAAACAACCATGGAGACATCACACACCCCTGCCGCAAACCTACATTCACTGAGAACCAATCACTTTCCTCTCTTCCTACACGTACACATGCCTTACATCCTCGATAAAAACTTTTCACTGCTTCTAACAACTTGCCTCCCACACCATATATTCTTAATACCTTCCACAGAGCATCTCTATCAACTCTATCATATGCCTTCTCCAGATCCATAAATGCTACATACAAATCCATTTGCTTTTCTAAGTATTTCTCACATACATTCTTCAAAGCAAACACCTGATCCACACATCCTCTACCACTTCTGAAACCACACTGCTCTTCCCCAATCTGATGCTCTGTACATGCCTTCACCCTCTCAATCAATACCCTCCCATATAATTTACCAGGAATACTCAACAAACTTATATATATATATATATATATATATATATATATATATATATATATATATATATATATATATATATATATGTGTGTGTGTGTGTTTGTGTGTTCAGACAGGCGTATGTGATTGTTTGCACGCTACGGGGACAGAGGTTTACACTTGTGTTGCCCCATCTCTTAACCTTTTGTACATCTGTCTCTACTCATTTATTCCTGTGTCTGTGTATACGCACATACACCCCAGCCTGAGGCAGGTAGCCATTAAAGACCAGCTCAGAAGCGAAGATGAAAACCTGGGTTGGGTATGGGCCAACTGCCGAGCTCAGGTTTCGAACTCCTGCGGGCCCGTGATGACATAGTCATTAATTAACCGCTACACTACGGAGGTGTGTGTGTGTGTGTGTGTGTGTGTGTGTGTGTGTGTGTGTGTGTGTGTGTGTGTGTGTTACAGTAGCGAGAGCGTGAGTCAGATGACGTCACAGTGACACACAAGTCAGTAACCACTCATAGATTCTTGGCCTTGCCAGTGAAAGCCTTCCTTGTGTAGTTTACACCATTTTACGTCATATCCGGAATCTCCAGGCGCTCTCTACTTGGGTTTACCTCACCCGGTAAACCATATGTGGCTCTAATGGACGTGAGTTTACTCCTGGTGAGCCACACGTGACTCCGGCCGATGACGGCAGTTTACTTCGCACAGTAATCCCTACCATGGACTTGAGGAGGTAAATCTGTAAATATCATCGGATTTCCGAACTTTATGAAGTCTTGAGGACAAACACAGGTAGTGTGGTGTTGGAGCGGCACAGGTAGTGGTGTCACGAAAGTAGGAGGAGCAACTTGGAGGTTAACACAGGTACTGGGGAAAGGGGGTTGCTAGGGTGGTGATGGGGTGAGGGGTATACCATTACGTATGGTAGCCAGCGCGAGGTTGCCGGGGTAGGGGATATTGGCGGGGCAGTGGAGTTTGCTGAGGTGCAGTGGGATTTGGGGTTTACAGGGTTTGGAGGGGGTTTGGGGCGTAAAAGTTGTCTCTAGGGGGTTGAAGGTTGAGATGTGGCTGGGAGGTTTCCAAAGGTGAACGGAGGAGGTTGCTGGAGCGTAGCAAAGACCTCGTGAAGAAGTTGCCAAGAGATCCATGTCACCAGGTCTTGATAGATTACCAGTCATCCTGTTATTTCTTGGAGATGCTGAGTGGCCGGCCTTCACGTAGACACAGAAGAAAATTTCTCCTTTCTGTTTATACGAACTTGAGTCAGCTTTCTGGAAGTACTTTCCTCTCTATGGCAAAAGGTTATAAAAAGCATCAGTCCCTTAAGGACCGTGGGGAGAAAAAAACTAATTCGATTGCTAGTCATTTCCCTCAAAGGCACCGAATCCTTCTCTTCCTTTTATTGAATTTTTTTCTGGGATTTTTTTTTTTTTCTTACACCCTTCTCTTCCTCAGGACTGGACGGGAGCACAGAGTGGGGCTGTCGCCTAGGGTTTTGTCCCGTAGAAGGATGGTGATGTGGACGGAACATCTTTTTCTCGTATTTCTTCCCCTCTCGGAGGCCGTCGTGATAACCCGATGTGTTAAACAGAGCGGAGAGGACTATGGCTGGAAACTGATGGGGCCGAGTGAGGGACAGGTTTCTTAATCCGGTGTTCGGTAATCCGATGTTTCTCCCTGGCCGGATTCCTGGTCGGTCTAGGGGGGTAGGGGTAGGAGGCGGTACTTTGAACCCAAAGTAATGACAAGGAAGGATAATATGCTTTATTTTCCCTCCTGATGGAGTCCTGCTGTGATCTCTCATTTGCAGATGGAGAGACGTGCTCCTTCGACAGACCTAATATCCTTTGGTGCTACCCAAGGTCTCGCTTCAGAGTCCTTTCCCTCCACACTTCCTTTCCTTCGTCCGGTCACCGGGTCACTGGAAAAGTTTGTTGACAATGTAGTTGACGGGCAAGGAGGTGAAGGACATTGGTGACGTGTGCAGCAGGTCTACGGTAGGAGGGGCTGGTGACGTGTGCAGCAGATCCATAGCATCTCGCATGTGGTGCCGGCTACTGTTGCACAAGTTCAGTGGCACATCCAATATTGCACAGTCAGCAACCTGAGGTGTACCACCTTCTTTGGTACACTTGTTTTGACAAACAATAAGTACCACACAAAGATTCAAACCTTCGTATGACGTCGGCTGACGTCTGTAACAGATGTCTTTCCAGTGTAACAGGTATTTGTAACACTTGGCGAATCCTCATAACCCCAAACTGTCTTTCAGTATACCTCGATATGATCGTCTCGTCCGGGAAGAGGTAAAAACTGACATATATGCACGAGGTATGTGTAGTGGGATGTCGGAATGGGCGAGGGAGACGTGGAGTATCATAGTCGGTGTTGGTGAACCTTGGGAGTGTGTCGTTAACAAACCATAATGAGTATCACACCTGCCCCGACACCTGCCGCACCTGGGTGGAGCACAGGAAGTGGGCTCCCCGTCTGGGGCGAGGCTGTCGGAGGACGAGGGTGGGTGGCTAGGTGGTGAGCGGGGAGGGAGTGTGGGTGGTTGTGGCAGTAGGGTGTATGGATGAGGTATTTATGGTTGTGGGACGGTTGGTGTGGATGGCAAAAGGATGGTTGGTGTGGTTGAAGTGGTGGAGGAGTATGCAGCTGATGGATAATTACATTTGGGATGTGTATGTGGCGAAGCAATAATGCGGGAAATTCAGGTGTCCTGGTATGTCTTAGCACTCTTGGCAGCAATGTCCACCGTCCCAGGGTGTGTTCCCGACCCTTACCACCCCTGTCCAACATCCCAGGGTGTCCCCAGCTTCCGCCAGCCCTTTCCACCGTCCCAGGTTGTGCGCACAACCGTCGCAGGCTGAGTGTTGGTGTCCGGTCTTGTGCCCATGAGGTCGCCAGGTGCTGGGGACATCACATGATATTAATAAGGTAACAACGCGTGGCCACGATAATTTTCTGAGGTACGTGAGCGAGCAGGGCAACACCTGCAGAGGATGTCCTCCTTCCCCTGGCCGCTCCCTTCTCCCCGTCCACCACACTCACTGAGGAAGTCGGGCAGGTCCACCCACCGCCGACACCCTCCTTGCTCTCTCTCTCTCCCGACCTGGTGTGGCCTACAATGCGCCAAAGCCGTCGGCTGAAATTTATACCATCTCACTTGATTGCTGGACGTTAAAAGTGATGACGGTGAATCTCAGTGTCTGAATTATCTTAGACATGTTCATTATGCAGGACCTGACAGGTACAGGCATCGGGTGTGGTAAATACGACCACTGACCCAGGGGTTTCATAGGTCAGTATGTTGCAGAGCCATACTTGGCTAAATTACTGCTAATACTATTTTCAAAACATAATAGTATTATTATTTTTGCGTTTAATTAGGCGCTTTTTGTCTTCTGTCACGAAAGGATAGCACTGAAGCTCATTATCTGCATTTTTAAAAGGAATTTGCTCGCTTGGAGATGAAAGAAGCAGTGAAGGAAATGAATCGGGGTTTGCAAGTATTTCCTTCACTATACACAGATACAGCAGGTAGTATGTGTGTTTGTGGTCTTCGTGACAGCAGAACAATCGTGATGTACCATCCTGCAACAAATGATAAGTTCTTATGTGTTTATGTAGCTACCCATTTGTAATCGCCTTTTTATAATGTATAGGGAGGGAGTTTTACACTCGTGGGGCCTCGTCTTTTAAAATAACAAATTTTCAACTTTCTGTATACTGTCTGCAAACACATTTTCATTATTCAGTTTATTCCATTCGTTCACTGCACCTATGCTATAAGAGTAATTCTTTACAACTTTTCTGACAAGTTTCTCGCCTGATTTCATGTTATGTCCTCTTGTTCTCCTATCCTTGCATGTCTTGAGGAATTGATGGCTGTTGACTTCATCAAACTGGCTTAAATATGTTGAGGTTGTTATCAGGTCACTCCTTACTATGTCTTTCATGGTGGGCAAAGTCAGGGCCTTTGTTCCTCCCTTCTCATCCTGTTATAGTTGTTTCTCGTCCCCACTGGTGATGTAGTGGCAACGTGTGGACATTGCCGCTGCTGATATGCAAGTGTGGAACAGACCCACAGTAAAGGCAGTGAAGGACTGGTGGACTGGCCAGGTGTGGAACAGACCCATAGTGAAGGAATGGTGGAATGTCCAGGTGTGGAACAGACCCACAGTGAAGGATTGGTGGGTTAGCCAGGTGCGGAACAGACCCACAAGTGAAGGACTAGTGTACTGGCCAGGTGTGCAGCATGACTAGTGGACTGGACATCTGGATGCCGTGGATGGCTGCAGTCTAAACGTATTACAGATGGGGTCAGAATGTACGCAGAGTATCATGAACATGTTGGATGGACGGAGTCTGGCTGGGGATGTGGTTGTGTGTGGCAGGGATGTGGCTGTGTGTAGCCGGGGCGTACTTATGCGTGGCTGAGGTGTGGTTGTGTGTGGCTGGGATGTGGTTGTGTGTGTCTGGGGCGTAGTTATGCGTGGCTTGGGGTGTGGTTGAGCGTGGTTGTGTAGGGGTGTGGTTTCGAGAGAGGTGTGGGAAGTGAGGCGTGTGGCTGTACCCGGATGATGGTGTTCCCGAACATTAAGTGTGTGTGTTTATGTCCCAGTCGTCCGTGAAGACCTGTGCTCCTAACTCTCGGGACCTGTGGGCTTACCTGGCTGGACCTGTGGTCTTACCTGGATAGACTTGTGGGCTTACCTGTAAATTCTGTAGCTAGTCATCTGCACGTGTGTGCGTACGTTGATGGACGGTTGATAGACATGTTCACGTGCGTGCACATGACCTGTACTGATCATACCTACATGCACGTGTGCCCGTGTAATAGAAGATAGAATCCTGTGCACATGGGTGTAAGTGTATATGTTTGCTGATCATGTGCACATGAGTATGTGTGTGTGCATTTCGGTGGTGTACACACGCGCGTATGTGCGTGCGTGAGGTGGGCGGGTGAGGGCGCACGTGACCTTCATGGGAGTAGACTTTCCCAGGATCCCACCAGACCGCCTCCCCAGCCCCCACCACCACCTGCTGCTGCCGCGTCGGCGCCAGCAGTCCAGGGCTCCTCCCCTGCTGTCCACGATGCCGTCCAGGTACCCCGTCGCCCGGCGCCCCACACTGCCGTCCAGATCCCAGCCGCCGCCGCCGCTGCCGCCCCAGGCCGCCCACGCCACCGCCCCAGGCCGTCTACCCACCCACCCGCCACCCGACTTAGCCTGGAAATATTTATGTCTCGCTCGAGGGTTCAGCTCGCTCAAGGTTCCGCCATTTTCATAGCCCGGTAGACCAGGTGGCGCGGGGGATGGATTGTGACGACCTGGCGTATTGTATCGGCGGCGGCCTGGCCTCGTCTGGACGCACCAGTAGCCATTATCATGTCTCCCGGGCCCTCCTCACGTGACCCTACCCCACTGTAGGTTGCATTCTGTGTGTGTGTGTGTGTTGCCCTTACCCTCCCAAGCATAATGCATGCCCTAACCCCTAGCATGACCCCCTCTTCTGCCCCCCCCCCCTAACATGACCACCTCTTCTGCCCTCTTATCATGACCCCTGTCCCCGCCCCCTTACGTGACCCTTGCCCTGCCCCTGCGGATAATTCTAACGTCCACTTGGACTCCTGGAGAGATCACTTCCTGTGGTGCGTTGATGTCGTGGTGGCGTCTGGCTTTGATAACACCTGTGGTGCGTTGATGTCGTGGTGGCGTTGGTAAGACTCGTCTTGTGTTGATGAGGTGATGGCGTGTAGCGTTGATAACGACCGTCGTGCACTGATGCCATGCTGATGTTCTGCCGTTTATGACATCCGTCGTGCGTTGATGTCGTGATGGTGTGTGTCCTTGAGAACACCCGTCGTACGTTGATACCGTGAAGGCGTCTGGCGTTGATAACACACGTTTGTGCGTTGATGTCGCGTTGGTGTCTGGCTTTGATGAAATCTGTGATGTGTTGATGTTTTTGACTCTTACATAATTTTGACGGTACCCGTGATTAGGTTAGTATTAATGATAATGATAACATTGGTGGTGATGATGATGATGATGATAATAATAATAATAGTGATAATAATAATGATCATAATAATGAAAATGGTAATAATTGTTTTACACACAACTGCTTCTCCCGCTCTGGCGAGCTGGCGTCAGGAACGGACGAACAAAGGCCTCATTTGCACACATCCACTTTCTAGCTGTCATGTGTGATATACAGACCAGAGCCCACCATCCATAACCAGGCCCCACAAACTATTCCATGGTTTACCATAACCGCTTCTATTGCTCTAGTTCAGCCCAGTGGCAACACGTCGCCCCCTATATACCACAATCCCATTCGCTCTATCTCATGCACGCCTCTCATCCTCCTGAATGTTTAGGCCCAATATCCCCCAAACTTTTTTCACCCTGTCATTTCGGCTTATTCATAGTCTTCCCATCCGTTCATAGTCTTCCCATCCCCTCTCCTCTCTCCTTTTCTGACATGTATATTACCTTAAGCTTTCTTCGCTCATCCTCTCCAATTGTCCCATCCATTTCACTGCACTTCAGTCAACTCTCTCAGTCAGACTACACTTACTCCATGCCTGTCTTTTACGCTATCATTCCTTACACGATTAACCCATTGTACATTCCATAATGATGATGATGATAGTAAAAATAATAATAGAGATAATGATGATATTGATGATAAAATCGTCGTCTGGTTTTCCTTATTTATGGTCTTTTCTGTTCTTGTGTACATCCCGTTTTCATTTGTATGTAATCTTGGTTCAAAGGGTTATTTATGGTATTATGCGCTGCTGTTAGTGCTTTTTTTGTAATGTTTATTGAACTGTACTGTTGTTAATGTTTTTCATTTGCTTCTTGTGTGTTCCCGCTTCTGTCTGTGTTCTTGGTTTTGTCTGTTTGATATATAGTTTTTTTTCACTTGCGTCTGCAGGACAAGTTCGGCAGATACATGGATGATCCTTAGAAGGTTCAAGAAAGAGTGTGAAGGTGAAGACAGAGGCATACCACTTGTCCTATACATCTGTCTGTATCATATTCCTGTACGAAGTGTTGTCGGATCTCTTACTTCGCTGAACCTCGTTGGACTTTCGAGGGAACTTGGTGGAATGACCCGTTTCACAGATTTTCAGACCATTGTCGAAAATGGTAGCCGAATCATGCATCGGTGCGTGTGTGCGCATGCGTGTATTCCGAACGCTGGTTTCCAGCCAGTAACTTACTAAATTGGGGTAGATTATGATCAAGCTTAATGAGATTACGTTCATATTCGTGTTTGCATGCAAGGTCCATCTTTGCACGTGCGCCTAAAGCTTCGCATGTACGTTCTAAGCTTTGTATGCTCGTTCCAAGTTTTGCATGTACGTTCCAAGCTTTGCATATACATCCCAAGCTTTGCATGCAAGTCCCAAGCTTTGCATGTACGTCCCAAGCTTGAGCCTTTCTTTTTCTGAGTTTCCTCCGTCGGTTTAGACCTTCTTCGTCAAAAGTTACTCAACCATTTGGCTGTCTGATCTTTAGCTCAAGTTCGCACCCGGGTTTTAGTTTTCAGCCACTGGTTTACCTTAAGCTTAATCTTGACAGATGAACTGAGCTGAACATCCTTGTTGTGGTGTTCCTATGACTGGTTTCAGCTTTAGTCTGAGTTAAGTCTGATCTCAGACTTAACTCAGAATGGACATGGGCCACAGACAGTGATATCTCTCGTGTCTTCACCTCCGAAGGTGAGGATGAATCACACATTCGCTGCTTAGCATATACGAATGGTGTAAGCTTACGTTTCCAACCAGCGGGTTTGCGAAGTCCTCGTAAAGTTTGGTTAGATTTGGCGGGATACTTACCAAGGCCTAATCAGAGGACGAGGCTGAGTTTCGGGTCTGTGAGGATTGAAGCCCCGAATTTCAGGTACTCGAAGTTTCCATTTTGGTTGCCTGTATATTTCCCTTAGCTAATTATAGTCATCAAATAGTTTCTTATCGTTTTCTCTTGGTCGTGTGTAGTCATCCACGTGTATGGTATGAGGCTTGTTGTGTGGTGTTGCCTTGGAGGAGGGAAAGTAAGCAGAGGTCAGCAGTACATGGCCTGGTGGATGGGATCGAGTCTTCAGTTGCTCGGTCTCGGAGTCCGCTTTTTCCCATAGTGTGGCTAGAGTGCTGTGGTAAGTATGGCGCGGATGATGGTATCTGAACGTGGACATAGAGACAACTCTACGTCTCGCCCTCCCGGGATGTATCTGCTAGTTTTGGTCGTGTAGTAACTGCGGAAAAGTTACCCGCCGAGCATGTGGACCACTTGCATGCCACTGACTGAATTAAGTGTACACGTCTCGCGTGTTTACAAGTGGTATACTAACGCTGTTACGTTCCTTACGTGTGACTGTTACCAGTCAGCAGGGCGGTGCACCCCTGCACGCCGCCGGGGGAGAACGGCAGCGGTAAGCAAGGGGGTTCTCTGACGCGTGGGCCATACTAAATGAACCCAGTGTCGGAACAAAGAACAGTGAACACCCAGGGTTCGGGTCCTGTGGCCCGCGCCCCCCGCCCCCCTCCTCCTCCTCCTCCCTCCTCAGCTCCTCCCCTTCCATCCCACCCACACCCCTCCGTCCCTTCCTCTCCCACCATCAGACCCCTCCCACGTCATATACCCTCCCGCCTCCTCCTCCCCGCGTTCTAGCCTCCAGGACATGATGGGTGTGTGTGTGTGTGTGTGTGTGAGAGAGAGAGAGAGAGAGAGAGAGAGAGAGAGAGAGAGAGAGAGAGAGAGAGAGAGAGAGAGAGAGAATGAGGGGGTGAGAGAGGGATGGTTCTAGTGGTCTGCATTTTCATTAGGTTGCGCGAATCATTATCTGTTTCCGAGGGCGAGGGGGGGCAAAAAAGCTGGCCGGGCCGGAAGCCCAGCTCGCCAAGCTTACTGTTTGCCATTAATTTGGCGAACTTGAGCGCCAATTACGGAGCGAGTAGAGCATTTCTAGAAAATTGGTCTGAACGTTGTAAAGGAAAATTGGAGGTATGGGGCGATGTAAACCCACATAAAAGACATAGTAATTTCGGAATCGTAAATCATTTATGCGATAATGATAAAGAACATGGGTTGTGGGTTAGACTGGAACGTAGTATACATTATACAGACTTCCAACCCTTGAGCGCGACCGCATGACCCTTGAACACGACCGTAGGACCCTTGAGTATGATGGCCTGGACTTTGACCTGACCCACATGAACCACGTAACACTGGACAAGCCCCTGTATTATATGTTTACTGTGTGGCCGCTGGCAACTTGGAGGGATGAAGCCGTTGTTGCGATGTCAGTTTCTTTCCCTACACCGCTAAGCTTTGGAACTCTTTGTTTGATGTCTTTCTTTATAGCTAAGACCACCCCCCCCCCCTCCGCATTCCTTCAGAATCTCGTAAACTATTCATCCTCTTCTGTCCTTACTCGTGTAACTTTATCGATCTTCTTTTTTTCATAAAAAGGCTTGGCTTGATAGGGACTTGTCATAAAGGAATCCTTCTTCACGTCTCGTATCTTCTTAAAGACAATAACTCGAGCTGTACAGAAAGGTTGATTCGCCTTAGTTTATTCTCTCTCTCTCTCTCTCTCTCTCTCTCTCTCTCTCTCTCTCTCTCTCTCTCTCTCAGAGATATTACTTCGCCTTCTGCCTCACATGAGGGTTGTCGGCCTCCGTTCCGTGCCCCCCCCCCCCCCCTCCTCCTCCTCCTCCTGTGGCTACGTCATGGAGCGCCAGACATACCACTGTGTGCCACACTTGGTTTACGGGTGTTGTGGTGACGCAAGAACTGTGGCGGAGTTGAAATGTTCTCCACTCCTGCTGCCACGGTTGGAGCGTGCTGCTCCTTACCTCCGTAGGTTTTCCCCTGGCTCCTTAGAGACTGGAGGAAAATCTCTTCATAATTTGAAGTTAACGTCAGAAGCAGGCTGGCATTCATTTTCCCTCCAGCGGGAATGGCACCTCACAGCTCAAGCCGGTGCCGTGGGCGGGCGGGCGGCCGTGAGGACCCCAGACGTCGGGTGGGTCGCCAGAGCCTTGGCTGGTAGTGCCGTGGGACCCACCGGCAGCCCGCGTTACCAGACGGAACGCCGTGGCCTGGCGATGCTACCTGACCACTACCTCCAGCCCGGCCATCATAGAGACTGGCCATTGTGGCTCCTGGGATTCCACCAATTGTTCTCCTGCCATGACCTTTCGGGCAGCCTAGCGTCCGCACCCTCCACAAAAGCTCCTCCCCAACAAACGTTGGGGGAGTTGTGCCAGGGGGCGTGTGTGTGTAGGGTTGAGCTCCATAATTATGTACGTGTGTGTGTGGTAGATCACGGACAGGTACGTGTGGGCGTGCTGGTATTAAGAAGCGCATGTCCGTTGTGTGGCGGCAGAGCACAGCATTGTAAGGTTCCCTCGCGCGCGCGCGCGCGCGCGTGTGTGTGTGTGTGCGTAGGTTAAGAATGAGGGGAAACGAAAGAGAGAGAGGTTCTGACACGAAGACCTCGAGGTGGTAAAAACAGAATTTCTAGGAGGATAAACATGGGGGAAAGGGATAAAAATGTTCTGTTAGGGGAAAATGATCAGATTTCGTCACATGTACGTAGTAGGCGCTCATTTTTCGTGAGACCAAAAACTGTCATGTTTCTCCACCGGATAATACGAAAGTTTCGTCACAGAAAGTGAATGATGATTCACGGCAGGAAGGCCAGGTACTTGGTTGTCTTCAGAATGATGTGTTGTTCCGAGGAAAATGGTCGTGGGTGTGCAAAGGACAACGATCGTATGTCCAAACTGTACTTGATCCTCCTCCTGTCGTCTTGTGGACAAAATGTTCAAGCGAACGTTGTTGCAGTTGTTCTGCCGCAGGTGCGGTGCGCAGTAGACAGGCTGGGGCGGTGGTGGTATTTGTTGATGAACAGAAGGTCCTGAACCATGAGGGTGAAAATCCATAGGGAAGCAGTGAAAGTGAGGGGTTAAGGTAGTTAGAGTGTGGGAGAGGGAAGGGAGAGTGTGGGAGAGGGCAAAGAGAGTGTGGGAGAGGACAAAGAGAGTGTGGGGGAAGACAGTGAGTGTGCGAGAGGGCAGAGAGAGTGCGGGGAAGGCAGTGAGAATGTAGGAGGGGCCAGGTGAGAGGCGACAGGTGTCGTGGTCACATCACAAGGGTCGGATCAGGTCAGGTCAGGTCACCGTGCCTGGGGTTCCCACGCCCACCGTATCCGGTACTTCCGCCCGACCGTGTCGGCCTGACCTAGAATGACCTTTCGTGAACCGTGCCTGACCTGGAATGACCTTACGGAACCCCCTGCCTAACCTGCCATGAACAACAGCCCAGACTTACGCCAACCTTGGGGTCACCTACCCGCTTTCCCCACACCTGTCACTGCCCAGTCACAACCCCAGTTGTCCCTACTCACCCAACACAAGCTGATTGGTTTAGCGACCAATCAGCCAATAGCCAGCCAATCCCTCCATATCAGCGCGTCTCCTTAAATCAACCCATTCCCCAGTCAGTCCATCCGCTCGAACCACCCAATCCATTCACCTAATCCATCCATGACCCACGTGCACCCCCACCCCTTCTCTTCTCCATTTAGCCCCCATTTCCGCCCCTGTAGCACCAGCCCTCTTCCCATGTCACTCGCCCCCATGTCCTTCCCTCCCCATACCCATATATCACAGACTCCCTGCCTGTCTGGCCGCCCCGTCCAACTCGGAACCAAATGCTCATCTTTCTCTTGCCTTGAATATTTCGCTCTTCATATGTTTATTTGTGTAATGAGAATGAATGATAATGGTAATAATAATGATAATGATAATGGTAATGATGATAATAATGATAGTGAGGCAGGTTCATCGTGGAAGAAATGGCAGTGCAAGACAGAGTTGTGATAGTGAGCACATCCTTATTAAGAGAGGTGACCCAGGGTATGCTGAAATCGTTGGGACAAAGGGAGAGGATGAGTGTAGAGGGAATGATGAAGATCGTTGTATCAGAAGTGGAGGGAGCGAGGGGAAGGGGTAGACCGAGATGGAAGGATAGAGCCTACGAGATCATCAGTGTATCATGGCCTGAACACGCAGGAGGATAAGAGGCGCGTATTGGATAGAATGATTTGGATCGATGTGCTATACGGGGGGAGGGGGCGCAGTCCATGGAAATGTCTGTCGGGCTTGGCTCTGATTTCATGCGTTAAACGGGATAGCTATCGTGCCTAAGGGTCGTAACATCGTTCTCAAGGGTCGTAACGTCGTGCTGAATGGTTGTACCATCGTGTTCAAGGATCTTACCGTCGAGCTCAATGGTCGTACCATCGTGCTCAAGGGTCGTACCGTCGTGCTCAAAGGGATAAACAGAATGTTATATTTTCACATCCCTTGTGCTATTAGATATGCAATTATTATTATTATTATTATTATTATTATTATTATTATTATTATTATTATTATTGTTATTATTATCTTCAGCATTTTAAGAATAGAAACTGACATCCTTGTTTGTCATAATACATGTAGTGGAGGACGTGGGCAGAACAAGGGCTGGACACATTCCTTGGATGGGTGGTTGGTGGGCTGGTGGCTGGGGCCAGGGCCTGGGGAGCAGCCTCTTATAAAGAGAATAGATCATGTTTCCCTCTGCCCGGTGGAAAGATGGCCAGGGTCTTCACCACCTCCCTCGCACACCACAACATAACACTCCTCCTCCTCCTCCCCTTCCTCCCCCTCCTTTTCTTCTTCTTCTTCTTCTTCTTCTTTTTCTCCTTATCCTTTTCTTTTCCTTCTTCTCCTCCTCTCTCTTCCGGTGGCCGTGGTGGGTGGGTGTAGGTATGATAGGAGGTAGGGCGGTGGGGTGAGGGAGGGTCAGGGCAGGAGGAGGGGGGGATCAGACTGGGAGCAACACGAGAGTAAGAAAAAAAAGTATGAATAAAAAAGTAAATGAGTCGGAGGTTGGCGGAAAAAATATAAACGAAGAATGATGATTACATTAATTACTTCTCTACAATTGAATATTCATTGTGTTTACGATAATTACTTTGTTCTTATATGGTATTACCTTCTCGATGTGTTGCGCAGTGATGTTTACAGATGATTGTGATTCTGGTGTGTTTCTCACAGTTTTACATATATCTTCCTCATTGTTGAAAACGAAAGGGTAGAGTATAAGGAAAGGCTCATGGGGAGTTAATTTAAAGGATTAATTAATGTATAAGAGATGAACGATGATTATAAGGCTAAGCTGAGGGCTGGGAGGCGTGCTAAAGGGTAGATGGGGGGAAAACACGTCACAAGCAAACTTTGTTATACGCAAGTTAAACTAAGGGTCGATTAGAGGTAAACTCAGCGGGTTGGTATGCTTTTGACAGGGAGAGATTAGGATTAAACCGGTGGAGCTAGGAGGTATTTATAGAGCTAAGGGCGAGAGCCTGTAACTAGGAACTTTGAGATTAGAACTAGGGGTCATGGTTGTGGATCTTCAGGGGGTATATAGGGCTACACAATACAAGTATGACTGTATGGGTGACGGATGTCAATTTCTGGCGGTCCTTCCCCCAGAACTAAAGGGTATTGACTGAGCCAAAGGATGTGACGGTACAGAATGAGGCAATCGACTTTGTCCTAGGAGTTTTTGGGTCGAGTTATGGTGTCACGAGTAGAGCTATAGGGTCCACTTATAGAGCGAGAGAGTGTGACGAATAGAGCTTGAGGGTAGGGACGTGGAGCTAGGTTTAGAGCAAAGGCTTTACGGTTAAAGCCAGTGTGGGTGCGTGGGTGGGTGGAGGGGAAAGTATGCAACACGGATAAGCCTCGTTAAGGTTGCCTTGTGTGTGCACGGGTCTCAACAGGAAACTATACGTAATTATAATGAAATCGGTTTCCTCTTTGGCAAGGTGTTTGCTGGAGGTGAAAGGTGTGTGTGTGTGTGTGTGTGTGTGTGTGTGTGTGTGTGTGTGTGTGTGTGTCTGTGTGTGTGTAACTATTTGTTCTACACTCATGGGGCCGCTTCGCTCGAGCTTTCTCTATTATCTTGGAGCGTTTGAAGCCTTTATATGCCGTGAGCTTTCACAAGTGCATCACTGAGCTTCTTCCATCCATCCACTGTCATATTATGAAAACACCTCTTTACATTTCTTTATATTTTTCTTTTTTTTCACTGGTTTCTCGTGTGGTGTCGTCTGGTTGTTCTGCCTTCGCATCATTCCCTCGAACTGTTGACTGTCGACCTCGTGGTGGAGGATTTCGACTCCAGGTGGTTCCAATCAAATCAACCCTTACTTTTCTGTCTTCCATGATGGGTAGACTCACGGCCTTTAACCTCTCAGGAGAGAGAGAGAGAGAGAGAGAGAGAGAGAGAGAGAGAGAGAGAGAGAGAGAGAGAGAGAGAGAGAGAGAGAGAGACTCCTCTTATTCATCATAGGTCACAGCTGGCGTGTCCCCCTCGTCATCACCTGATGGTTGAGGGTTGTGTTGTGAGATAAGTATGGCAAGGTTACTGCCGTCGGGCCAGACGCCCAATACATCATATGGTTACAGGCGGTGTCACTGCCCATTATATATGTCTTTAGTACAGAAGTACACATAAGTTACAGTTACAGCGATGGGCTCAGCAGGGCGCCCGTGGATTCAAAATTGGATGCGTGGATTTTCGTATTTTCCTTTTGTTGCGTGTAGGTTGTAGTTTACGTTTTCAGTATGGCATTGTACGACTTAGATAGCGAAGAACCTTGAGAGGAAATTTCTTTTTCTTCTGTTGATCACGCACTGTAGAATTTCCTTTATAAACATATTTGGGGAAAGACTGCACGTTCCCTTGACTCGCCTGGAGTCATACGAGGTCGAGTCTTTCCTCATCCAAGGCTATCGAAGTCAGCAGGGATGCCAGATGCCTTTAGTCTCAATCGTCGTATCTATTGATGAAGTTAACCTACGAACCCGTAGTATGTGTGAACAGTTCGTATAGTGTACGTCTTAAGTTGGTTTGCACCGACGGTGTTGTCAGTGGAGATACTGCGTGTATAGAGAGACAGTGGATCGTGTTCTGTGTCCGCCTTGGCTGAACAGGGTTTCAGTAATCACTTTTTTATTTAAAGCATCAGAGGCTTTCATGTACGTGCGTGTGCGTGCGTGCCCGCCCGTGCTCAGTGAGGAAGTAGCACGGCTCACCTGGCGAAGTGACACCTCCTGACAGATCTTCCTCTCTCTCCCCACACCACCACCACCTCCTCCTCCTCCCGTGGCCACGCAGACCTACTTCTCAACCCATTCACAAAAATCCCGAGCTTACTACGACCTGCCCTGGGACCTTTTACCCGTCGCACGCACGCGACACTCAACTCTATAGATGGGTGGCCCAGATAACAAAGTCGTCGGCCGAGATATACCCCAACCCCAACCCTCCGTAACCCAATCTCTCCATATACACATTTTCTCTACTTTCGTGTACGCATCGAGTCGTGGACTTGCTCTATATGTACGAACTGTAAGTAATCCACTTTGGATTATTTCGTCATTCGTTAATGTCTTAATTTTTTTTTTTGGGGGGGTGAGGGATAGAGGGGGAGTAACGAAAGCCTTTGGGACTGGCTAGAATGGCTTTGTCCGCAAAATATACGTTCATAAATTTCCGATGGAACCACCCGACCCTCCTCCATCCTGCCGGATCACTTGTCTTACATTAGGGAACAAGTTGGCAGCGCCGACCAGCAGCGGAGACTAAACCATATGCTAGAGCATCGTAAGGATCAATTTCCTCGTCATCCCGAAGCGCTCACAGTGCCCAGCTGATGCCCGAGAGAACAAGGGGAAAGTAAGTCTTAAGTGCAGGGCACCGAAGCGTCAGACTTCCGTGTTTTGGAATGTTTTTCATCCCCGGCCGAGCGCTGAATGACTGGTATTAAGTTTTCAACTGTTAATTGTGGTTTTCATTGTCGTTCACCACATAGAAATCCGTCGTGGGGGGAGTGAATACCCTCTCCTTCAGGTATGGATGATTAGGGCCGAGTGGAACAACTGGTGGTGGTGGTGTGGTGGTGATACACGAGGATGGAACGCGGTGAATCATCATCATCATCGGCGGCGCAGATGGTGGCAGCGAACGAGAGAGAGAGAGAGAGAGAGAGAGAGAGAGAGAGAGAGAGAGAGAGAGAGAGAGAGAGAGAGCTGAGCGAACGAACGAACATCACTGGAGGTTCGTTCAGTGAGTGTGTGGTAGTGGGGGTGTGGGAGGATGGTGTGGTGGGGGGGGGGAATGGAGGGAAGGGGGGTAGACCCGGTAGCGGCAGCGAGGCTATTCATTCACAAAATCCTCCCCACACTGCAGCCCTGAGTACCAACACTTGCTCCTGGGCTTAATCTAAGGCGCTTGGCTTGTTTACGACTGGATCACTTTATCGGAGAGAACTGGGACTCTCGGGACACGACAGTACATTCGCCATCCCACACACACACACACGATCCCACGATGATATCATACGTCCAGGTATATCCAGCCGATGGCAAGGCGCACACAGGGGGCGTGTGGGTGTGTGTGTTTATTGATACCTGCTGGCGTGGCCTTTGATGAATGAAAGCAGTGATCGGAGCGTGTGGTGGGTTAAGGCGAGTCGAACTTGTAGGGCGGAGAGCACGTCCCGGGTCCTGCCTCGGGAGTCTACACTAACGCATACCCCCCGCCAAAAACCCCCCGCACCCCATTCACAGAACCAAGGTTGGCGGGCTTGTGGTGGTGGTCGCGCTTCAGTGTTGGTGGAAGAGAGAGAGAGAGAGAGGGGGGAGAGTGGTTGGGAAGGGAGGGTGGGAGGGATGTCAGGGAGGGATGTCAGTGGGGGATGGGGGAAGAGAGAGAGTGAGAGAGAGACTGTGTGTGTGTGAGGAGAGAGATAGGGTTGTGAGCACCAACATCAGGAAGGAAGTTGTGTGCAGAGGGGGAAGAATATGTGAGAGGTTGTGGGAGTTGTTGACTCATTGGTTTTGTGAGGAGGTAAAGGCAGAGAGAGAGAGAGAGAGAGAGAGAGAGAGAGAGAGAGAGAGAGAGAGAGAGAGAGAGAGAGAGAGAGAGTTACAGAAGTAACCCTTCACTCACAACCTGAAGACGTTTAGATGAGTTTTGCAGCAAAACAGGAGTGAGGATGTGATGCGACGCCAGGAAACAAGAAATGACACGAGAAACGATGACACATAATGGAAAGAGGCAACAAGACCTGTTAGTCTCTAACGGGATGACATGGTGAACGAACAACAGGTAACACGAGACCTGTTTGACGGTAACAAGGTTACTTGTTGAATGAACAACAGGTAACAGAAGACCTGTTACCCTGTAATGAGGTTACCCGTAGAAAAACTGATTCTTTTTTATATGTATATGTAATTAGTCTTAGCCTACAGACCGGAAATAATGGTCGTCCCGTACTGAGTGGCTCTCTTGTTTTGCCTCTCATGACACGAGCAGAAAGCTTGTTCCAGTGTTCAGTGACCCTGAGTGTAAAGAAGTATTTCACTTCATCTTTGTGAAAATTTTTATTCTTGTGTACTTCGAACATTGTGTCCGGATCACAGGTACTTAAACTACGGTCCACGAAGGAGCCAAATTATATTCAGATAGGCCGTCATCACAGCATGGTTTTATGTTAAGAAAAAAAAGAATACTACTTTTTCCCTTCTATATACGTGGATGATTTTATAGAACCTAGAATTCTCATTCCTCTCTCCTCTACATATCTGTTCGAGTCTAGTCGCTCTGCACTATCGACGACCAGGGAGGCAGCACCACTCAAGTTCGACATTGAGTCTTTGATGTGCCTTGCCGCTCCCTCAGCCGAATGCAGTCTCATTGCTCTGGGGGTAAAGAGGCAGCGTCACGCCTCTCACTGAAGTCTGCCAGCTTGATTCAAGCCATTCACAATACACCGGTCGTATTTCTCTTGTATACTGCCAACAATAACATCTCCAAACTGTGGACATACCGGACACTAAGTTTAGTGAAGACGCTATCATTTGTCCTCAACCTTCGGGTCTCTTCTGACAGCGCTGGTACCTTCGTAAGTTATGCTGTGCTCACGTTAACGAACGCTTTAGTTGTGGTACCTGTGCCACCATCCCTCCCTAAGTAATCGGAGGGTGGATGACCCACACACTAAGCGGGCGAGTCTAAGTGGTCCACATCTAAGGAGAAGTTGAAGGCCCCTGGTTTATTATATCCATATTTCCGTCCTATTTGGTAACAGGCGCTAGGGTCGATGTAGAGAAGTAGTTACATAAGTGTTTATGTAAGTACTTACAAGAGAGAGTCAGTAGGTGGTGAAACCCAGTGTTATAAGGGAAGTAGATGGGTCCAGTTGATACAGCTGTTGATGGGGTAGATAGTGTAGAAAGTGTGTGTGTGTGTGTGTGTGTGTGTGTGTGTGTGTGGTAGATTGATGGGGAGGAGGTAGGAAAGGTCAAGAAAGAGAAACGACCACTCAGAACTTTGGTAAATGGATTGACCATAATATTAAGGGAAATTCATATATATTATGATATTCCGAATTACTGTCTAATACGTTAATGCAAATATAATTGACACGATTTTTATCATTTTTATCACGAGTTATATTCTGTGGTGATATGTTGAATATGACGTTACGATCATATGTGTTTTATCATAACTGTCTGATTCCATTAATGTACATATTGGTGGTTATAGGTTTTTGTGTTGTAAGAATGATACTTTAGTCTTTGTGGCGTTGGTAAGCTGGTTTGTTTTGGTCATTGTTGTGGTGAGAAGAGAGTTGCTGTCGTGGTGATGGCAGTAAGGTTGTGTGAGATCGTGGTTGTCGTGGTAATGTGTGGTTCTCATGGCAGTGGCGTTGATAGTCTTGTGGTGTTTGGTTGTGGTTGTGGTGGTAGATGTGGTCATTTCTTCGTGGTAGTTCCAATGGTAGTGGTGCTGATGCCATGCTGGATCTGTGGTGGCTGTGGTGGAAGTGCTGTGGTTATGTAGGCCGTGTAGTTAATGTGATGGTGGTGGCATTGGTCACAGTAGAATTGGTATTACTGCGACAGTGTGACCTGGGTCGTAAAAGGTCGTTGTGGTAATGGTAAAGGTGACGGCGATGGTGGTGGTAGTGCTCACAATGGTGGTTGTGGTGGTGGAGTGTGGGAGGAGAGGACCTGTGGCCCGGCCCAGGTGGTGGCGACAGATCCGACAGCAAGGAGGGAGTGTGACACCGTGGGGTCGCCAGCACCATACCTTCCTCCCCTATCCCTTCTCTCTCCTCCCCATTAATATCCCCTCCCGTCCCGAACCTCATAGGAACCTTCCCACTCTCCTCTCCCAAAAGGACCCCCTCCCCAAGTGATGGCACGGCAAAACCTCTCATATACGGGACTGATTCATCTAGTGAAAAAAAAGAAAAAAGAAAATCCGGACATACTGGCCAGTTATATGTCGAGAGATGGCAATGAAGAGTTATGGAGGGAGAGAGAGGGAGGCGGGGGAAGGGGAGATCTGTGTAATTACCCTATTTGTAATTAACTACTTGTACAATATGGGGGGAGGGGGTTAATGCAACCGTAGGGCCTCCATCTCTCGATTGTCCTGTACTACCAGTAAACGTTTTAAACGTCTGAATCTTGTGTGTAGTTTATTGCATGATACGTACGATCCCGCCTCCCTTTTACCCCATACCCAGACCCTTCCCCTTTGATAATATCTCTCTCTCTCTCTCTCTCTCTCTCTCTCTCTCTCTCTCTCTCTATATATATATATATATATATATATATATATATATATATATATATATATATAATATAATGTAAAGGAAAAGGATGATCAATAGTAGAATATACGAGAGACTAAGAAAGTATAAAAACCAGTTCGTCTGGCATACTAAGGAAGCAGATTTATGCGTGAGATTGCATTAACTATTACAGTTTGGGAAAAATATAATTGAACCTTTACGGTTGCCAGTCACAGAAGATACACGAACATTTGTAATCTGGAGTAATAAATAATTTATTAATGAAGACAAATATAAAAGCTTTTATGGATAAAAAGTGGCTGTATTCAAAATTTTGATGTAGTAGTGTTTTAATGAAGGTTATATTTTGTGACTGAAAATCTAAGGATTTTTAGATTTTCGATAGAGCACTGTGACACAGAGAAATTTGTATAAATGAAGCAATATTTGAAGAACGTTTCTGCCGGTATTTGATGCATAAGAAGTTGCACGGGAGAGCAGTGTGATATCAGAGATAGCATGATAGAAACAGTAACAGGAAATACAGCTTTTTTATTCTAACTTGAGATCCGTGTTTAACATGACGAATAGAACCTGTGGGAGGATTACAAACGAAACTGAAATACTTAAAAGAGAAAACCAAAAATATTTGAAAAGTAGGGCTTTTCAGATCAGATATTCTGGTTTGGATATTAAACCCCCTCCCCAGAAAACTAAAGTCCTCTTAATTACTTTTACTATTAATGTTATGTCCCCATTAAACGGGGCCTCAGGAAAGTCGGGTCGTGACAGAAAAATTATTTTTTACCACATCTAATTACTGCAAGGTTTAATAACACGATAAAGTATCCAAAGAAGAATTTTTTGATCACAGAGGCTTCTTTCATTCTCATCTCAAATGCTTTAGAAAAGACTTTAAAGAAAATCATATATATATATATATATATATATATATATATATATATATATATATATATATATATATATATATATATATGGCCGAAAAGCAAAGCAATAGATTTTTTTTTAATTCATGCCCCCCAGAAGAATTTTGCGTTAGAATTGGAAAATGATCTGTTGAATTTTTGATATTGTTGGTAGTAAGGGAATTGTGATGGGGTTATTGATGTGGATGGTGGCAAGAGTATCGGGAAATGGGTGGCGATAGTAGTGATGTTATAATATTGGTGTTGGTAGTGATGATGGGATTGCAGCAGTGGTGTTGGTAGTGATGATGGGATTGCAGCAGCGGTGGTGGTAGTGATGATGGGATTGCAGCAGTGGTGTTGCTAGTGATGATGGGATTGCAGCAGTGGTGGTGGTAGTGATGATGGGATTGCAGCAGCGGTGGTGGTAGTGATGATGGGATTGCAGCAGTGGTGTTGCTAGTGATGATGGGATTGCAGCAGTGGTGGTGGTAGTGATGATGGTGGTTAGTTACTGGCCATACAATGCTACAGAAGAAAAAATGTGTATTTACTAAATGTTTTTTGTTGATTCTGAGAGACTTGGAGAAGAAGACCCCTCTCCCTCTCTGTATACCAGATTAGAGAGTTCGAGTATGTCATTAGATTTCACATCATATCAGAATTTCTCTCTCTCTCTCTCTCTCTCTCTCTCTCTCTCTCTCTCTCTCTCTCTCTCGAGTCGTTACACCGGCTCTTGGCAACAGCGATTCGTAACGGGTCTTTTTCCTTTTTTTGCGACGATATCTGTCGTTCCATGTGCGCCACCTGGCGCTTTTCCATCATTTTTCCTGATAGATAATAATTTGCCGCTGTAAAATGGCTTCCCTCTTTCTTCTCTCTACCTCTTACAGGAGTTTTGAGGTAATACTTAAGAGGACGTGGGTCGACTGTGGTGTCTTCTGGCCAAGATAAAGAGGCAGATATGCAAGTTAATTTTCCGAGCCGTGACGCAAAAGGGGCTGGAAGTCTGTGTGTGTGGACAATAGCAAAACAGGTTTCAGCTGAATTTCACGAAGAAGCTATTTTGTCTTTTTGTGCTCCTGATGGCGATAGCTTTCAGACGGAGCGAAGGCGGAGTGTTGTCGCAATGATACAGAACTGTAACAATGGCAAATACCTTGATAACGATCGTGGTGTGTGTGTGTGTGTGTGTGTGTGTGTGTGTGTGTATTTTTTCTATACGATGTTTGTTGTTAGTTCCGAAGGTTTTATCTTTTGAATTCTTAATGCCCACCTGAGTGACGCCCGTCAGGGAGACGTCAGAGTTATTTTGAGTGTGACCTGGTTATGTATGTGAAGAACTCTCGGGTTGATACAGTCGTGTGTGGGGATTTGTATGTGATTTCATCAATGTCTGCAACAAACTGAGTGTGTGTGTGTATGTGTGTGTGTGTGTGCCCTATGAAACCCCCGCGACCCTTGAGAGAGTTACCAGGTCTCTCCATCCGTCTGAGATGAACTTCCTAAGAAGGACGTATCCCTGGGCTGTTCCTGTGGTTCGGATATTCGTTTCTGGCTTCGTATATTCTTCGAGACTTTGAGGGATAATGCAATAAAGAGCCCGCGGCGGAGATAAAGCGGTAACGAGATCATTCAATTGAGTTCTGGCAGGGAGAGTTGCCAGATATTCGCGGTGACTTCAACTAGCTTGGCAGGTCAACATATTTGCCAAATCGGGGGTTATTCTTTTGTATTTAGTACCGCTTTTTGGAAGTGGTTTGCGGCATCGAATGGCGTTTCCGTCGGTGTGTGTAGGACATGTGGTCGGTAAAATCGGTAAACTTGCCGATATCATCCCAAAACGATAGTTCGAGGAGGATATTTCGTTTATAAACAAAGGGCTTCCGTCAAAGCACGAATTGGTAACAGTTGGCGGGTCAGCTGTGGAGGCTCGGCTTGTGTCCCGCGGTTAGTATATCCTAGGACACGGTCGGTAGTGGACGTACGCACCCGGGACACACCAACATGGGTCATGCTTTTCCAAGAACCTAGTATGGTGCCGCCGCCAGGGTCTGATGTCGGTGACGCTTGTGGTGGAATACCCTGCAGCTACTTCTGGTCGGGCAGCAAAATAACACAGTGGAAGCCATAGTTGCAGAAAGGGAAAAAGAGAAATATAGAGCCTTTTTTGGTGTGCAAACTTAATATATGTTTATATATAGATATTATAGCGCAATCCAGTGAACAGAAACTTAGCAAGTAGTGACTTCAACGCCGGTCTGCCGTGGTGGGACCCGCCTCTCAATAAATACCTTTCTAGTCAAGATCAACCATTTTCTTAGATTTTATTTATTTATTGCTATTATGTATGTGGATTTCCTACCCCCGCCAAACAAAATGGGAATCAAGTCACTCAAAACGCTTACCAAGCCTACTAAGTCAGGTAAGGAGCAAGTTCTTCTGTTTTTACTGTTTGTTTGCAACGTGTTTGTGACCTGTGCTTGTGGTGGGGGACACATTGTGACCTGGGGAAGCATTGCTCTGGTTTACCTGTCAGGTCAGATTTTATAGGTCATTTTGAGTTACTGGAATCGCACTCCGTGATATATACAACGTTAATACCCGTGTGCCATTAGCAGAGTGGGTGGAGGGTGTAACTGGATGTGTTTGTGGTAGTGTAAGTTGATAAGTGTTAAGTACAGTCATGTCATGGATGGAGTAAATCGGGAATCTTACATAAGCTGCCCCTCTGTGAGATGTGTCGCCATAACCCTTTGATGTCAGTTCATCCAACATGATTCCCGTCGTCAATGTCGTTTCATTATAGACAGTCGACCTGAAGTGCGTAGTAGGGAGGGCTATATGAGACCACATCATGGTATAGGTTCCTTCCCTAGGTTCCCTTCACCCCCTCCCACACCCTCCGGGACGCTACCTGTAACCTCTGCCCCCTCCCCCCACTTCCGGCCGTCCCCACCCTCACCCCCACCGCTCCTTGTTGTCACCTCGTCTACGCCTTCTTCGTCCGCCGGACGCAGAAGGGAGACCGACCCGTGAGGCGTCTCCATACAGTCAAACAGTGGAAGCAGAGGGTGGGCCTGTGCATCCCGGGGCAGAAGTAGCCAGGTTTGAGGTAAAGAAAAGAGAGAGAAGTAGCACTTCCGGCGAGTGTTCCCCCGCCAGCCTAGAGAACTAGCGAGCCAGCCAGCCAGGCTCCGCCCACCCGCCCCCTCCGCGGCCGGGCGTCCCGAAGGGGAGGAGCTTAGCACTCACACTTTTTCTCGCGCAGGGGATCTGTTCGAAACTTTTTTTTTTTTTTTTTTTTTTTTGTCTCTCAAACCTCTATGTATTGGTCAACATGAAATTTTACCTGAAAGTTATATGAACCTGGATGTTCATCATTAGTGTGGTAGGTGGTCTTGAAGTTACATTCGAGGTAGGTTTAGCTCAAGAATCACGAGGAGATTTCAACTCGAGGAGGCACGTTCCGATGCACGGCGGGGAAAGATATTAGAGCACCCCCTCGTGCCTGTAGAGCTGCTCGGTACAGCCAGAGCACTGATGTGCTAGTAGAGCTGGAGCACTGCATCGTCTATAGAGCTTTAAGGTAGAACGATAAGACATAGAGATGCACGGTAAGGATGGCGTACTGGTGTGTCAAATGATGCTCGCTTTCTGTCTTTTATTTCTGCGGCGGCTCCTTCCGGTGGTGGGGACCCAGGGGAGGTCAAGTTACACCCTTCTCCCCCCTCCCTCCTCCTCCTCATCTGCCGGGGTCTCTCCTCATCCATCCCCTCATTCTCCTCTTATCGAATTATGCTTTACTCTTCAGACGTATTGAGAATGATGATGTGTTGGTTTTGAAGTGACGGCTTGAGCGGGCTGAAGCACCGCTCGACTCCTATTACAGTTCATTCGGTCTGTTTTGAGTTCTGGGCAATAGCGACTCCCGTGTGAGTTTGAAGCACGGTTCCCGTGTGCTTGAGTGTGATAAATACGGTCCATAGATCCCTGACGGAAGGTGGGGAGTGCGTGATTTACCGTATATCTGGCACCAGCGGATCGTAATGGGTGTCATCCGGGGTCCGGCCGGCGCGGGTGGGGGGAGGGGCTAATTTAGCGCGCGGCCCCATCGGAGGAGAGCGCCGCCCCTCCGCTGTACCTCGCAAAGTGGCCAAAGCACGGGCACCACGACTCCCGCCCCTGCTGCTTGGTGCTATATTCTTTGTGGTGAGGAGGAGTGGCAGAGAGAGAGGGAGAGAGAGAGACGGCGGTGACTGGATGATAGTGTTACAATTAACACTGCCGAAGTCTTCACAATGGCTCAGTTGTAGTCTACTTATCTCTGGTGCTGCACTAGCGGGCTGCCTGGGCTGGATTCCGACATTTTCCATGTTGGTATTTCTCGCTACAGATACTTTTAGATTTTAATTGGAAGTCTTTTTTTTTTTTTTTAATTCTGATGTCTTTAATGGGAAATGGTCCAGGTCACTGAGGTACGGAGTTGGCGCCAATTTTCTCAGGACGGGGCTTTGCCTCCCTGCTCGCCGCAGTCTTATGGCCGGCACCTCCCTCACCACCTCTTCCCTTCACCCATCTTCTTCCTCTCTGTCCCTCCTTCCCTCTCTCGCTCCCTGCTTCCATGCCCATCTACAGTACTTCCTTCTTCTCAACCCCCTGGACAACAAAGTGGGTCTCAATTGTGCGGTCTAGTTTTAAAGCTCCCACCATCCATTTTCACGAGCAAACTTCCAGGCTCGGGACATTTTAACTTTTCATTGTGCGTCGGTCTTTCTTCGTGTTCAGTCGATGCTCCCCGGATGATTCGGCTATTGTCGGCCGCCATTCTTGGGGCCTACCCCCTCTCCCGCCGCCTTTCTTGCCCCGCTTCCGATGGTCTTCCGAGGGTCGATTTTTGCTCCGTCTTCTGTTGTGGTGTTTTAATGTAAGTAGATATCAGATATTTGTTTATCGTTATGTGTTGAAGCGTGGCCGATTCCTCCTTGACGGCCGATAAGCGGGATGGCATCAGGGAGGGCGTCCCTCTCTCTCTCTCTCTC
This sequence comes from Panulirus ornatus, assembly GCF_036320965.1. Taxonomy (NCBI): domain Eukaryota; kingdom Metazoa; phylum Arthropoda; class Malacostraca; order Decapoda; family Palinuridae; genus Panulirus; species Panulirus ornatus. The sequence goes on from NC_092292.1 coordinate 19,646,008, forward strand.
GCGAAGGGTTAGCTTCGGCGTCTTCTGGAGTCGGCTGGTTAATTCCCCTTTATGTAAGACGTGGGTCCGGCTTGGGTTACAGGCGTGACTTAAGACGGAAACCCAGGAAAGGTCTTGAGAACAGCGCTGCCAAAGGACGGCGACCCGATTCCGAAATGTGGGAGATTTATATTTCTTTATTCCAGTTTGTCTGCACAGGACGAAATGACACGAGTTTGGAAGATGGTTAGTTATCATATTCTTAGAAAATAGTTATTATATTCTTAGAAAATAGTTATCATATTCTTAGAAAATAGTTATCATATTCTTAAAAAATAGTTATTATATTCTTGGTGCTTGTTGGTCTGTAAAGTGAAATGTTGATTTTTATTTTTACCAAAATGTGAAGCGGTTATTTTTTGATGTCTTTTAAAATTTCATTCTTTAAATTTCCAAACAAAATTATGAGCGTAGATAAGCGGAATATATTCACAAGATTTCTTACGGACCAGGTGATGAAAACGAGGTATTACGCCATAACGCTTGATAATAGTGATGCAAGGAGGTCAAGGGAAGGACCTGGGGAGTCCCGCACAGGTCACCCGAGGCTTCTTGCTGCTGCTGATGATGATGAAAGACCTGGGGAGTTCCATCCAGGTCAACTTAGATGGTGGAGGACCTGGCAGTTTTCGGCCAGGTTATGCGAGGTTGCCGGTGGTGACAAACCTAGTGAGTCTTGCCTGAGGTCACCCGAGGTTGGTGGTGGACCTGGAGTGCTCCGTCCAGGTCACCCGAGTTTACCGGTAATGGCAGACTTGGTGTGTCCCCTTGTCAGAACACACTACAGCTGTGTCTCGTCTTCAAGCCATAGCTACAGCTGTCTGTCCTCTTGGTACAGCTGTGTGTCGTCTTCATGCCTTCGCTCCAGCTGCACTGTCTCAGTAACACTTGCTACTGCTGCACGTTCCTTAAACTTTTAACTGCATCTGCGCATTTGGCTTCCCAACCCTCTCTGCAGACGTATCACTAACTTTGCAGTTTTGACCAACGACTGACCGCCCCCCACCTCCCTCCCCCCGGTACCTCGGCCAAACATAGGCCAACCAGAGTTGTTCCCCTCGTCCATCAGACAAAATCACTGACCCTTGGCAGCGCTGGCCACAACTGCGCATCATCTGCTTGGCCGGACCTGAGGCCCAGGCCAGATCCCCTCCCTCCTCCCCCCCTTTCCCCCATTCTCCTTGCTCAATTTGAGCCTCCATGAGGGCTGACAACCGTGAATGGCTTCCAGTTAATAAATCGCTTATATGGCCCTTGTGTGGGCGAGCGAGCTGATCCTGGTGTCTGGTACTTCGCCAGAGCTGACGCCGAAGTCTGGAGGAACCTGTATGGGTCTTTGAGTGTCTGGCTGGTGATGTGTAGGTTATGGTGCCTCCCTTTCTTGGTATGCCGCTGACTGATAGCGCAGTGAGGTGGTCTGTGTCACATCCAGGGAGGTTATTGACTGGAGAAGCACCTGCGTTTTGTGAAGTGGGGATGGGTTCGACTGTGCCTACCTGAAGGAGACATGGGTCCACAGAGAAGGTTAGAATTACCTAAGGAAGGTGTGGACTCGCCTTTGAGAGCTCAGGACTCGCCAGTATTATCCGTTAACCCACCTGAAGAAGGTCTAAAGTCACCTATGTGATCCCAGGACCTTCCTGAGGAAGGTATGGACTTTTCCATGAAAGCCTTGGCCTCCGGAAGAGGCTGAACTCTCCTGTCAGAGTCCTAAGCTCACCTTAGGGAGACCGGGCCCCGCCATCACTCACGATCTATCTGCATTACGTGGTAAATGAGTGACTCAGGCGGTTGGAAGGGGCGTAAAATCTTCGGTAGAGCCAGAGGGCAGACCTGACCCTGGCCGCCGCCCCAGTCTCCAACCCCCCTCACACACTTACATACTACCGTAGAGAATTGTTAAGTAAGGGGCTCCCTCTGTTTGCCTACTTTAATGTGCTTATGGTGCATTAGTTGTTTTGGTAACACCACACTTAGGGGAGCCGGGTGCTGTCTGTCGCCCCGGGGAGGGTTTGTGGCGCAAGGCACCCGTGTCTGGAGGGTCACACCGCCCCGTGTGGCTGGCTACATGAATGGCAAACAAAGAAAGTGTATTCTGTGGTAACGGAGTGACTCCGGGGAGGAAGTTGCCAAAAAACTGGGGTGAAGCAGGCGATGCCCAGCGGCCGTAGCCCGCCCGACCACCGCTCCCGCCTCTTGGCCGCCGCCGCCGCCGCCGCTCTTCTTCTGACACGGGGGCGCCTGCTCCTGCAGAAGGCGCTAAACTACACCTCCCCTCACTACGGCGTAGGGAGGGGAACTTGTGGGCTCGCGTGACACGGGGGAAAAAAAAAATTACGGACTCCACAAGAAGCGACACGTTTGGCCTGTACTGTGGGTGTCGGTGAGGTTAAGAGCCTAAGGCTACGGTGATGTAGAATATGATGATCACGTTGAGCGTGGCAGCCACGGCGGAGACTACCCGGGTCCCACAAGACCCCGAGGCCACTTGTACGCGCGGAGGCAAAGTTCCTGTGACCCCAGCCCGACCCTAACGTGGGAGGTGGGCCAGAGCCTGGGACACCGACGCCGCCGCCTGGAGGACGCTGCCCCGCTCCTGACGGAAGAGGTTCCTCCCTCCAGGCCTCAGGGCAACACTTCACACCTGTAGGATGGGGGCAGGTCATCAGGCTCCCCTGTGTGATAGCTGTGGTGTTGTTAGATGTGTGGTGGCTGTGGTGGTGTCTGCCAGGTTTGTTCGTAGATCTGGTTTCTATTCGTTTCTATTGTGATGATAGCTGACGTGTCTCCTAGATGTGCCGATAAGTGTGGTGTTTCCTAGGTGTGATAAGAGTTGTGATGTCTCCTAGATGTGATGATCCTTGGCATCTACCAGAGACGGTGACAGCTGTGGCGTCTGCCAGGTGTGTGGTAGCTGTTACGTCTGCCAGGGTGGGTGTGGTGTGTGCCGGAGATAGGGCCTACCTGTAGTTACATTAGTAGTTTTCCTTAGGTGAGAAGTTTGGTTGTGGGTATCATACAGTTGCCTCCCTGTCGTTCCTTAGCTCGCTCCTCCCACAAGCTCTCACAACCTTCCCTTGCCTCTCCCCCAAGCTCTCACAACCTTTGCTTCACCTATCACTCTCTTTCCTCCCCCGCGGCCTCTCCCCACACCACCCTACCTCTCCCACCACCAACACCTCTTCCTTCCCCAACTTCAGCCTCCCATGCCCTTTGACCTGACGGTGACCCAACCCTTTCTGTGCTACAGTGGGAAACTCGTTCGACTGTAAACCACATTTGTACCTGGTAATCCGGATCTGTGTTGAACTGTTGGTACACACACGCGCACACACACACACACACACACACACACACACACTTTTTTGAGGCAAAATCTAGTCATCAGTCGTCTTTCCTCTCTCTCCCCTAAGTTAACGTCAGAATATGTTTACGAATACATTTCCCTTCGTCAGATTCTAACTCTGAGCCGTGAGACTCACTGTACTGATTGGTACAGTGAGATGGTGGCGGGTGGCGGGACGCGCCAGGTGGCGATGGTCGAGTGTGTGGCGAGGGGCGTGACCCAGCTGTTGCCACCTGCTGGTGTGGAGGAACCTGTGGACGCTGTGGTGGTCGGGAGACCTAGCTGGTGTGATGTGGATCCTTCGGACGTGGGGTGGATGGGAGCTGCAGGTGGTGTGTTTGGGAATCCTACGGATGATCTGTTGTACGGTAATACGGACGGATGTCGGCCGTGTACGTCGCTGACATCACGTCCATGACTTCATGGGTGACTGTGGCGACTGAAGCTCTCTGCCTGTGAGGGTCCGTGTGTCCGTGTATTAACATTTCCTGAGTATTGGTGAGTTCTACACTCGTGTTCCCCGTATTTACAGAAGAGGATTTTCATTGTCATTCGAGAAACTAATTCAATATTGAACCCCCGTCGTAATGACGGGGAAATTATAGTTAACTGTCATGATCACCACAGAATTATAGAAATCTCTGCTGATGACTTTGTTTTTGCGTTTGAGGATACGAATATAAGATCTTTTCTTCCTTCGAATATAAGGATTTGCGATGATGCCAAAACTGTAACGCATCCTCGACGCCCCTTTCTTCTCGTGAGCCTCCTGGACCAGGGCAAGTACACGTTAGGTCATCATCACTGGCTACCCCCCCAAGCCCTACCTTTCCTCCATCAACTCCATCGCCTTTTCATGCGAGCCAATGAAAAATCATTAGCGTCCCGCTAGTCGACGGGCGGGCATGCATCAACCGGTCGGCCGTGTTCGGAGAAAAGAAAAAAGACGATCGGAGTCGCTTCATCCGACACGTAAACTCCATCAAGGCGAGGTAGCGGGAGGGCCGGCTAGAAGGGGACGTCCCCTTCGCCTGCCGTGGACCTGGTATGTAAACAGGCATTTAAACTCCATCATCACACACCAGCGGGGGATCCAACACCGATCAGCTCCGCCCGGGTGAATGGCGTAATTATTCGTATTGTTGACTCACGAATCGCCAAGCGTGATCGAAATAATCGCTGGCGAAACAGGTAATGCGGCCGCCAGCGCTGGTGGCCCCACGGGGGACACGTCCAACAAATACTCTCCTGACGTGGAAGGTAATGGCTCTACCACCATTCTCCTCTGGGCTGTGATGCAGTGAGGGGCCTCCAGCACCGTGTTCCATGGGGACGTGATGACGTGGGGACCTCCAGCACCGTGTTCCATGGGGATGTGGTGCCGTGGGGACCTCTAGCACCGTGTTCCATGGGGACGTGATGCCGTGGGGACCTCTAGCACCGTGTTCCACAGGGACGTGGTGCCGTGGGGACCTCCATCATCTTGCTCCCTGAGGACTGGGTGTTGTGGGGAGCTGCCTTCCATCCCTTCCCCTGTGATTACCGACATCACTTACCGGTTGCTGTTATTTATCGACTGTTACTTTATAATCAACGCCGCTCGTTCATGCCCATCGTTTGATGATCGAGATTAACGTCGTCAGCTGTATCCGAGCATCGTCAGCTGTACTCTGGGGTATTTCTGTACTCTCGGAGCCCTGGAGGTACAGGCTTTCACCCAGGATGTACACCTCTTGCCAAACCTCTCGCAAGGAATTCCCTCGACCCCTTTTCTCACGCGCTGACAGACAGATGTCTCGACCTTTTAAATTATGGCATTATAATCGACGCTTAGGCACAGGGGTTTTACCATTATGATCGCTGCTCCGTGATCTATGAGGAAGGTGTGTCATTACGACCAACAATGCCGTGCTGGGGAGGAGGGAAAGGCCAGCCGGGCCTTCTTTGCAAGTTCTCGGGGTCTGGTACTGGCGAGACGCGGGTCACGTCCTGTCAATAGTATCGGCTGGGGTATCTGATACAGTGATCACTGCACACATCATTACTCTCGGGAACCCGCTCACTGCTGCTTCTCACTGCTACCGTCCGCAGTGTCATCACTCCCACCTCCCACCGCTGTTTGTTTAACTGTAATTTGTATCCTGAGATTGAGGTTTTTAGTCGTGTGATTTTAGGTCGACACGCTGACCGACGCTAGAGAATTCACTGGACTTTTGACGCTTGGTATGTCATTATTCGTTGATAGTAAGGCCATAGAACCTCTGATCATCCTGGATCCTACCTTCGATGCACAGGCAGACAGAAATGCGCGCGACCTGCCCCATACACCAGGCAAGGGTGACCTGTCTTCCCACAGTACATTATGATTTTGATCAATCCAGCATGTGTGTGCATATGTGTTTGGAGGGGGAGAAAGTGGCGAGGTTGGTGCCATAATACGGTCATCCACGGCTCTCTCTACCCTGCTTCCGGTGGCCCTCACCGCCACCTCCCCTGTAATACACCCTGACCCTTATACAAGTGACTGGCTCTTCTGCCCCGTAGGTTGGCCTATATTCCCTTCCCCTGCCTGGTGATATGGACCTTTTTTTTTCTTTCCTGTTTTGCCTCTAGTACGTTCCCTACCCTACTTTCAGGACCCTTCTATTTTATTTTTCTTTCTTTTAGCACTTAGAGTTTAGGAACTTGATTATGATATGTAAAATATCTATTTTCTCAATGAAATTCAATATCATGGTTTCTGGTTTGGCCTCCGCTATACCCAGGGCCTCTGGTCTGGTCCCTGCCATAACCAGGGCCTCTGGTTTGGTCCCTGCTATACCCAGGGCCATTGGTCTGGTCCCTGCTGTTCCTCTGCTATGGCCCTTGCTGTATCCCCGGGTCTTTATGGTTCACCTACGTATCATCATAGACGTAGTGTCAGACGAGACGCGCCGAGAACGAGGCACACGAAGGGACGTGATACAACGTGCGATCAGGCGCTGGGTGGTGCGGGCGACTAGCGGCACGTATGTGCCCTGCATGCTGCCACCCCCTAGCGTCATCTCCAGCCTCGTGTCCTCTATTGTGCTCCAGCAGACGACGATGGTGAATGCCTCTTCCGCTGGAGCGCCATACAAGACAGTCTAACTCTGACGTCGCACTGGTGAGGAATGCGACAGGTGTATGAGGCATTGTGACGAATGTGTGTTCACATACAGTGATCAGAAGTTAACAGGAGACGAGTCGTTGAACTGAACGAGAGGACGACTTCTCACCGTCTTCAAAAGAAGGGGACTAAAGCAGATGATGGTACCGTTCAAGCACCTCTCCTCTCCGGACTGGGAAGCCCTTCCGTACTAACACCTTCCCATGAGGCAGCCGCTGTTGGCCAGGTGGGAAACTTAAGGAAGACATTAATAGTATCGACTTAGTGTGACACATAACCCGCTGGGGACGGTGCGGACATCCAGACTCCTCTAACCACGACCTACAAGGAAGATATATGTTATAATTTACTTGTCAAGTACTGGAAGGTGTTGGGTTGCTTCACCAAGGCTAGTTCAGTGCTGGGGTGGTGGCCAGGGAAGAGCCCCAGTAGTGCATGTAATCAAGATACGAGATGTGTTAATGGACGGAGGTTCATCGGTGTGGCACAGGTGATGAGACTGGTACTAGGTTTAGCGTTGTACCCCAGCCTGGTACTCGTCTCAGCGTCTTCCTCATAGTAGTCCCGTACGTCGTTTTCATGCCCCCAAATACGTCATCATCACGCGCAATACGTCGTTCTCATCCCTCGTGCGTCGTCGTCCTGCCCCTGATACTGCTTTCACAGATGGTGATGAATCATGGGGTCGCGACGTGAAGCAAGGTGTTGCCTCACTAATGATCGTTAAGAAATGCCTGTAAGATGACTGAGGAACCAACATGAATCAGTTTTCATTGAGCAGATTGCGACCTGAAGGATATATTAACCCAGACAGTTTGTTTTGGAAACGAGATACACCCAAATGCTCTCACGGCGGACGTCGCGAAATATCTTCCCTGGTTTCGAACACACAGTTCGAAAATTCTCATTCCCTGCTTCACCACGACGGTACCGATCAGGGTCACTTCTCATAGGGAAAAGGATAACACTTTTCCTCATAGTTTTTGTAGTAAATCATAACCCCGGACACTCTTAACAGTACAGCGTTTCGAAACAATCGACACAGCTCCGACCCTTTGGACTGACGCTGACCCGTGCAGACAGCGAAACAGTTGGGGCACTTAACGTCCGTTTATCATCGGCTTCTCACAGTTATTTAGTCAAAAGATTTACGTTTACTGTGAAACACTGAAGATAAATCATGCAGTCTCCAGCGATTACGTAAGATGGTCGTATGAACAGCGAAACCAGAGAACCCAGTCTCTGAACTCTACTAGAAATGATCCTTTGTTGGACCGAAGGGCACCAGCGGTGAGTCCATACTTAATGCAGTGAAAAGCACAGTTGTGGTGACCATGAAGCGAGGCAGCTTTATCAACATCCGGGTCCAGGTCCTCAACATTATACTAACAAAAACACGATTCATTATACACCGGTGGTTTGAAGGTGTCGGAAGGGAACTTAAGGTCCCACGAAATACGCATGATCACCTGCATTGTGGTTCTGCGGGTTGCCGCCACGAACGGTCTAATGTATCAGGTGCTAACGAGGACAGCCAGGTCGGAGATCGTGCTGCTGGGGTAAGAGAGAGACCTTGGAAACGTACTTTAGGATCTTAAGGACACATGTGCAAACCTCCCGTTGGCGACGATGGCGTCCTGTGTTATTCGTGCGACGCTGTCGATTGCGAGCCCCATGCGCTATGCTCCTGCTGGTGTTGGGGAGCTCATGCTCCGTGCGCTGTGCTCCTTCTGACGTAGATGACGTCGTGTTCCATGCACTACGCTGCTGCTGACGGCGGTGGCTTCATCCCCTGCGCCTTGTGTCCTTGCTGAACTTCGATGACCTCATGTCCCGTACTCCTGCTGGCATCGTTGACCTTATCACCCGATGCGCTGTTCTCCAGTTCGAAGCCTTGGGTCTCCGCTAACGTCACCAGCAAAACTGACCATGAAATCATTTACTTTGTTTGATATTGTTATAGCACGCATGCGAGCCAGCCAGCACTTTTCACCTTCCCGTTCGACCATGATCTTGAGCATCATCTATGTCCTGTTATCCTGTATCGTCCATCATCGATAGTAATTTAGATATAGAATTAAGAAAAGGAAAATAAATCATTCGTCTCCCTCAAGGGTAAGATAACTTTCGAGGTAAGATATAGTTTCTCTTCCATAAAGAGTGTTTGGAGGAGACACCCGCTTCCAGACCTCCTTCCAGGCTTTCCAGTTTTCCCTGCATGCCTTCATTAGGGCCCATCCAACCGAGAAAGATAACAGTGTGTATATTCTAACTATCATCTCAGGTAATCTAGTGACGGGGGAGGAAAAAAGAGAGCGAGATCTTAGATAACATCATGTTCTTTGTTGGGTTTGTCGTCTGTGCTGGAGCATGAGGTATTGGTGTACAGGTCGCATCACGGTGGCTCCCAAGGGTGTACAGGTCACGTCACAGATCTCCTTAGGTGTATAGCCTGCGTCACAGGGGCCCTGGAGTGACAGCTCACGTCACAGGGGGCCCTGGGGTGTACAGCTCGCGTCACAGGAGCCCTGGGTTTACAGTTCGTCACAGGGGCCCTGGGGTATACTGCTCACGTCACAGGGGCCCCTTGGGTTTACAGATCGCTTCATGGGAGCATGGGCCTCGTCGTGAGGGTGTACACGTAATGGGGGCACGGGATGTACAAGCCCGCGTCACTGGAGCCCCAGACTGTACGAGCCGCGACAGAGATGGCTTTAGGGTGCACAGGTCGCCTTGGGGTGTGCAGGCCGCGTCACGGGGGCCCGGGGTTTACAGGGCGCGTTACGGGGTCCCGTGGTGTACGGTCTGCGTCACAGGTCCGCTGCGCCGTGGCGGCCGTCAGGAACAAGCGGTTAATGAGGAGTCGCCTCTGGCCTTGCCGGAAAGTGTTCCTGCGGTTATACGTCTCAGGACCCATCTTCCTCATGACCAGTTATCAAGTGAAAAACGAGCCACACATCGACCCTACGTGCTCCGAGGGTTGATAGCTTTTTGCTTCGGGTTCAACTGGTTACTTGTTGTTTCCGGCGAGTCGCTGGCAGACCCTGCCGGCAGAGCGGCGCTTGCGTCGCCCCTCGTCCCCGTGACGGAAGAGAGGCGTCAGAACGTTTGGACCTCAAGTTCAAGAAACGCACCACCAGATGGCTCCCCAAACCCCTACCCCCCTTAGTGGGTGCGCAGCGTTCAGCCTCAGATGTCCACCAACTCTGAGCGGTAGATCTCTAATGCTTCTCCGTGGTGGTGTGGTGGTGGTGGGGGGGACATCAAACCTTTCGTCTTGGCCGCTCATCGATCAGAATAAACCAGTTTCGGAGACCGTCACGCCAGCTTCCCTCATACAGCCAGTGTGCCGGCCGCTAACACACCTCACCGTCCACACTCATAAAAACTCATGTTCCAGGTTGTAGCGAGACTGGTGGCGAAGGTGATCCAGTGAGGCGAGGGAGGTGGGGGCTGGTGAGTCACCTGAACTAACAGCCGAGCCTTGCGTAAGCTAGGTGATCCATTCCCCCCTCTCTCCACTCTGTAGGCCCCCCACTCCTGCTCCCTGGCGCCCTCCTTCAAGGGCTAGACCGCCTGTTACACACAGAGGAACGCCCTGACGGGGGAGGTGCCTACCGTATGGTGGCGACGGGGATGAAAGCGGCCAACACGGGAGAGGCCCAGTGGAGGGTGATCCTCGATAACATTAAAAATGGAGAACAGTAGCCGATTGGCCATTATGCGGACACTGGTATAAAAAGGAAATGTCTGTCAAGCGAAGGTCGCGCACACAGGGAGGCACCGCCCATCTCTTCCTCAAATGCTAACGAAGTAACGAACCTTGGCTTAGCGCCCCGCCTGCGCCATCGCCTCCGATGCCACCCTTCACCGCCGCCACCGCGTCCCTGGGTGGTTGCAGCACCTTCCGCTGCACCCAGAACACCCGACGTTTTACAAGAAATAAAAATCAATACCGTCTTGCCTCAGCCTACATGTAGGACTCTCGCCTCACTCGTCTCCAGAGGACCAGGTGCACCGCGGGAAGGAGAGCTCAAGATGTTCCCCTCGTGGTGCTCTTTTCACCCTTTCACACCAACCTTTCCTTCCCTTCCCCCCCCCCCCCCCCTTCATGTATCTTTCATCGGCCATTCTCCCGCGCGTCTTGTCCCCCCCCCCCCCTCCCCTCCCCCAGCTCCAACCATCACTTCCCAGGAGGGACCCAGTGTGGAAGAAAATGGCGGGAGTTCGCAGGTCAACCTTGCTGCCCGGGAGAGGACCTCCCCAAGTCGGTTTTTGAGGCGTTTCGCCAAGGGAAGGTTCCGAGTGAGGTTGTAAAACGCCAGCTTAACTATCCCTTGTTGCATCGCAGGCCACAATTATGTTTATATTCCGGCAATCATCCTCAGGACCTGGTTAATGATATGCTGTTGGGGAATCTGCCAAGTGGCAGTGCTGGTACACCAACTTGGATAATTAGTAAACCCGCTTCTCATGCAGGTCTGGGTCGCCACAGCCTTGCCGTGTGGGTCTTTTGAGCCACCACAGCTACAGACTGTCTGTGTGTCTGGTCGTTCTTGCGAGTCTGGGACGCTACAGCCCTGGACCTTCGGCGGCTGTCTCTTCGTTGCTCCGTTCTAGAGTCTCGTTAGTATTTATAAATACAACAGGAAGGTGTTTTATTTTCATGGCCACTTACTGTACGGTATTTTACATTTAAAGCAGGGGTTCGAGCTTCGCCATGGTCAAAAATGTCATTCTTATTATTCATTTACGCGGCTCTTAAGAGAGACTTTCCTTGAACTACATCGCGGAAGTTAAAGGATTGGATACTTTGTGTTCGTGACGCTTTTTGCCACAGGTTTGGCTGATGACCGGCGGTCATGTCGCCGCTGGTAGGGATGGTCTTGTCCCTGAGCAATGCTCAGGTGGAGAAGGGGCACGGCGCTCCCTCGTGCCCAGCAGTGCACAGAGGAGGAAGGGTACGGCACCCCACAGGTCCAGCAGTGCTCTGAAGAGTAGGGGCATCTCACAGGTACCCCTGGGGGTTTCTTGTGTCTCATGCGAAAGCCACGGTTTCCCCTCCACTGGGCGCCGAATTTTGCGAAAGGCAAATTAAGTCTGGGACAACAGACACCGATAGATGGCTCAGGACGTGATTGGTGGAGAGAGTAGTGGGTGTGGGTTGCCTTCAGGCCCTGCGTAGGCCTACAGCCTCACCATGTGAGGTGGTAATGGCCTCGACCTCACACAGACTGCCCACGTCTGTGTCACTCACTGTTCTGTCGTAACTGCAGGTCGAGCCACGCTGACGTAAGGGCGGCAGGCAGGAACTGGAACCTAATTGTTGTCCATCAAGTGAATTACCACGCCAGCCAGCGCTGGGCCTAACCTCTCCCCCCACCCCCCCAACCTCTCCTTTAGGGACTGGCGATCACCCACGATTGATATGATTGGGGAGCTGGAGCAGAGTGTAAGGGATTGGATGTCGTGATTGTGAGAGTGTAAGGGATTGGATGTCGTGATTGTGAGTGTAAGGGATTGGATGTCGTGATTGTGATTATATGTTCAAGTGTATGATGTGTACTGAAGTGTTGTATTGATGGGAAGATTAATTAGTTATGAGGGAATTGGTACAAGAAACCTTCAGTGGAATTGAGACTTATTTACCAAGTTTTGATATAGACTTATAATCTGTTATTATCATTATCATTATTTTCATTATTATTATTATCATCATTAGTAGTAACAGTAGTAGTAATGGTAGTAGTAGTAGTAGTGGCAGTAGTATTATTAGTAGAGGGATTAGTTTTGGGAGTTCCTATTGTGTTCAGTTATTCCTCACCAGCGTAACCACTACTTGAGCTTTCGAGCCAGAGTTCTCGCTGGGGACGAGTAATCTGGGGCCAATAGTAGTAGTAGTGTCGATAATGGCAATACAGAGAATGTAGTGGCAACACCAGCCAGGCTCGTTCTGTCGGTGTCTGTCTTATTGCCGTCTCAAGTATGTCTGTCTTTGGCCTCTCTCTCTCTCTCTCTCTCTCTCTCTCTCTCTCTCTCTCTCTCTCTCTCTCTCTCTCTCTCTCTCTCTCTCTCTCTCTCACTTCCTCCTCCCCTCTTCCCCCTCTACCTACCTGACACTGATGTGTGTGTGAGGGTGTGGAGTGGTCGTCACCCAGGACGGGTCGGGCCACAGGTGCCGGCCAGCTGACCTGGTCGTGTCACCAACACGGCCCCACTCATCCTCCCCCCCCCCTTTTGGTCACAGTCTTCCCTCACTTGTGTTTATGGCCTAAGATGCTGCTGCTTCCACACGTGTGTTTAATTAAGGCTGAAAATCGTGGTGCCGTGGAAGGCGTTGTAAAATACTCTGTAACTCGCGTTTGTAACTTAAAAAAAAATGTTCGGATCTTGTAAAATAGCTATGTACGTACACTTCCTTGTGGCTCATAACAATGAACACCTTTTTGTTTTTCCGCGGCCTCTCTACCAGGGGAGGACAGCTGTTCCTGGCGACATTAGGGAGGGAGAGGAAGTTCTAAAGGGTGGAATACATTCCAAGGAACGTCGTATCAGATTCCAAGAAATGTAGTTCCTTCCCATGGGAAACCTGGCTCTGTCCCTCACCGGCCGCGTTCACATGTGTCGCCCGTTCCCAAGGCGGACGTGTTCACCCTTACCCACACGCACGCACACACCCAGCACTCAGGTCTTCCCCGCCTGCCCTCTAAATCCATCAGTCCTGGTCACACGTCAGTGTCTGGTGTGTCCGTCGATGCTGGAGCGCAGTCGATATGGACACTCCAGGTTATATGAATGGTTGTGGCTTTTACCATAGACTCAAAACAAGGAGTTTTCCACAGGATGCGAACACGCACATAAAGCCACACAGGCGTCGCGTTCCGATCATTCATCCGTACGTTCGTTTTTTTTTCTTTGGGTTTTAGAAACTCGAGGTTCTCGAGGGTGATTCTTGCGAGCATTTTGTAAATCGTCGTGGAAGATCCATCGTGTCAACGGTCGTTCAGAGGAAAATTCGGTGTCACACGCGTTTAGAATGTGTTAATTACTATTGTAATGTAATGTATTCTTTTATTTATATCATTTTATCTACATATTTTATATCATAAGTTTCAAGTTATTTATATATTTTAGTAAAAGGTGTGGGAACCACGTTCTCAGTACGTCATCACAAGGTGGCAAACATGCTGGGAAACAAGGGGTAAGTTGCGGTGTTTCCCTCTGCACGGGTCATTGTGGTACACATGTGTACCTGCGGGGGGGCCTCGTCCTCGACCCCTCGCATGTGTATACCCGCTGGTTCGCTGGAGCCCCTCACTCGAGGGGGAGAGGTCCAGACATATTCGATAATGGGGGAAACTTTTACACATCGGCGGGGAATAATCAAATACGAGGCGCGGTATGAACCCTGCTGAACTGCATGGCGCAAATGAGGAAAAAGTCTCGAGTGTAACAATATCTGGTGACCTAATGCCAAGTAAGCAGTTCACAGGAACGGGATTGAGGGGGGGCGAACAAAATTCTTGGATTTACAGTTAGGGTCATCGATTTGAAGTCCAGGGATATTATTCTCATTGAGGTCCACAGTAAGAATATTGTTTGTGCTCAGTTTTGGTCACCCGGGTTGAAAGAGCGATATAGTTAGGATGGAGGGAAGACCGAGGCGAGCCACAAAGACGATTCCTGGACTGAGAAACAAATCCAATAAAAACCAACTCAACTGCTCGATTTTCTTTAGAGAAGAGAGGGTTAAGAGGTGATCTAATACAGGTATTCAAAACCAACAAAGGCTACAGTCATCTCGATCTACCGAGCTGCTTAAGGATAGATTGGTCTGAGTTCCCTCGTCGTAATGGATATAAACGCTGGGATTACCGTTCTGCCTCGGATGAGGGTAAGTACTATTATTTCAGCGCGGTTGTTGACATGTAGAATTGACTTTGCCAATCTACGTGGTTGAGAGTAGTACCATAGAGACGTTTGAAGTGTAGACTTGATACATGATTCGCTTCAGATCCACGAATGACATTGTTTTACGCCTCTTTAGATTCATAAAAGCTTTACCATTTTATTTTCTTTTGTCTTCGAAACATCTGTATGTCTTCATGTTCTAACCACATCAGTGTAAGAGTTTCTGATCTCTTCCCCCATTACAGACAGCCTTGTAAGGCCCCAGTGGGCCCTTGCTGTTTGAATTCCTTTATATAGATTTGTATAATGTAGTATAAAGGGGCAAAAATATACGTCATAAAGTATGACAAGAAGCCATAATATATTACTGCGTGTATATATATATATATATATATATATATATAAAAAAAAAAGAAAATATACATATATATATATATATATATATATATATATATATATATATATATATATATATATATATATATATATAGTGGTAGAACTAGTATGGGGCTGTTGGTGATGCACAAAGATGGGAAACATCTTGCAACAGTTCCAACGGCACAAACACACACACTGAACCCTTCCCTTCCACCCTCCCTCCCCGCCTGTGAGGGAGGCGCGTTCCCACGCGCGTGTTGGCGGCGGCCGCGGGTGGCGGGCGTGCATGTGGCGGCGCGCGGGTCGCCGGCAACAGGTTAGACCTTACTGACCCGTGACCTGTTGCGTGGACCTGTACAAGGGGGAGCAGCTGAGGGGCACCGCGCCTCCTGTTGTGTGTCTGATGGGGGAGGGGGCGTCATGGGAACTGTTGCTCCGTCGTGGGGGAAGACTGTGGTATGCCCCGTTCGCTGCCTGCATGGAAGGAGGAAATTGTATCGCTTACCCATGGTGCTTTGCTTCTCTGAGTGTTGGACATTGGTTATTGAACGTGGTATTGATGTTTACGTCCTGCTGTGCTGGTGATAGTCACGCGGTGTTGTGGTTATTGTGATGTGTTTACTGGCTTATGTACTCTCATGGCAGTTATACTATTATGATTATTTATTATTATTATTATTATTATTATTATTATTATTATTATTATTATTGTTTCAATATCAACGTTGGTATTACTGTTACCTTATTATTATTATTATCATTTTGGCGTCCTATTTGATATTTCAGCACGTTGTCATATCTTATGGTTCCCTGTCATGTTTTGGCACGCTGTCATATAAATGGCTTCCTACCATACGTAATGACAGTTCGAGTGGTGTTATCGCTGTTTACCTTGTATTATGTCACCCTGTATTATGCTTATGGCATCGTGGCGTATGTGATGACACTCTGTCTTGTATTATCAACCCCGTTTTAGATTATGGCACCGTGTCTTATACCATGACACCTTCTCATACTTTACAACCTATATATATATATATATATATATATATATATATATATATATATATATATATATATATTATTAAGATTTTTTCATACATACGCGCCATTTCCTGCGTGAGTGAGGCAGCGTCAAGAACAGATGGTTGAGCCTTAGAGAGGGAAATCTTCACCTGGCTCCTTTCTCTGTTCTGTTGGAAAGGTATTTTGGAAGGGGGGATTTTCAGGTCTCCCCGCTCCCTTCCCTCTTAGTCTCCTACGACACGAAGGGAGTACGCGGGCAGTATTCTTTCTTGCCTGTTCCCAGGGATATATATATATATATATATATATATATATATATATATATATATATATATGGTAAATTATATGGGAGGGTATTGATTGAGAGGGTGAAGGCATGTACAGAGCATCAGATTGGGGAAGAGCAGTGTGGTTTCAGAAGTGGTAGAGGATGTGTGGATCAGGTGTTTGCTTTGAAGAATGTATGTGAGAAATACTTAGAAAAGCAAATGGATTTGTATGTAGCATTTATGGATCTGGAGAAGGCATATGATAGAGTTGATAGAGATGCTCTGTGGAAGGTATTAAGAATATATGGTGTGGGAGGAAAGTTGTTAGAAGCAGTGAAAAGTTTTTATCGAGGATGTAAGGCATGTGTACGTGTAGGAAGAGAGGAAAGTGATTGGTTCTCAGTGAATGTAGGTTTGCGGCAGGGGTGTGTGATGTCTCCATGGTTGTTTAATTTGTTTATGGATGGGGTTGTTAGGGAGGTAAATGCAAGAGTTTTGGAAAGAGGGGCAAGTATGAAGTCTGTTGGGGATGAGAGAGCTTGGGAAGTGAGTCAGTTGTTGTTCGCTGATGATACAGCGCTGGTGGCGGATTCATGTGAGAAACTGCAGAAGCTGGTGACGGAGTTTGGTAAAGTGTGTGGAAGAAGAAAGTTAAGAGTAAATGTCAATAAGAGCAAGGTTATTAGGTACAGTAGGGTTGAGGGTCAAGTCAATTGGGAGGTGAGTTTGAATGGTGAGAGGCTGGAGGAAGTGAAGTGTTTTAGATATCTGGGAGTGGATCTGTCAGCGGATGGAACCATGGAAGCGGAAGTGGATCATAGGGTGGGGGAGGGGGCGAAAATTTTGGGAGCCTTGAAAAATGTGTGGAAGTCGAGAACATTATCCCGGAAAGCAAAAATGGGTATGTTTGAAGGAATAGTAGTTCCAACAATGTTGTATGGTTGCGAGGCGTGGGCTATGGATAGAGTTGTGCGTAGGAGGATGGATGTGCTGGAAATGAGATGTTTGAGGACAATGTGTGGTGTGAGGTGGTTTGATCGAGTAAGTAACGTAAGGGTAAGAGAGATGTGTGGAAATAAAAAGAGCGTGGTTGAGAGAGCAGAAGAGGGTGTTTTGAAATGGTTTGGGCACATGGAGAGAATGAGTGAGGAAAGATTGACCAAGAGGATATATGTGTCGGAGGTGGAGGGAACGAGGAGAAGAGGGAGACCAAATTGGAGGTGGAAAGATGGAGTGAAAAGGATTTTGTGTGATCGGGGCCTGAACATGCAGGAGGGTGAAAGGAGGGCAAGGAATAGAGTGAATTGGAGCGATGTGGTATACAGGGGTTGACGTGCTGTCAGTGGATTGAATCAAGGCATGTGAAGCGTCTGGGGTAAACCATGGAAAGCTGTGTAGGTATGTATATTTGCGTGTGTGGACGTGTGTATGTACATGTGTATGGGGGGGGTTGGGCCATTTCTTTCGTCTGTTTCCTTGCGCTACCTCGCAAACGCGGGAGACAGCGACAAAGTATAAAAAAAAAAAAAAAAAAAATATATATATATATATATATATATATAATATTGTTGGCCACAAGTGCCTGGTATGAACATGGCTATGGGCAAAATTATGTGGTGGGAGAGCTAAGGTGCAGAGAAGGGCGAGGGGAGAGGGTTGGGTATGAGCGTGGGAGAGTTGGGGTGAGAGGGAGATAGTCCGGTGAGAGTGGGGTGAAAAGTGAGACAGTGGTGGTAATCCTTGCACTTAAATCACCTCCTTATCCCTAATGTCTGCCCCTTTGACTCGAGGTTGTTCTTCGAGGAGAAAGGGCCTCTTCCTCCGTTGCAGAGGGTAGCCGTTACATCCACACACACTCAAGTTTTTGGCAGTTTTCTAAAACGTCTCTTGTTTACAGTGAGTAAATTTCTTTCTCTAGAACTGGTGACTGGTGGATTAGATCTTCCAACGACTATCTGTGTTTGTGCCCTTGGTTTACAGAAATACATGAACGACTTGCATGTGAAGAACTCGACGTGGGAGAAGTTGTCTTGACACAAGAGGCTGATTCCCTCCCTGTCTTAAATCAGAAGCCCAAATCCCAGTCTTGTATTAAAACAATAACCAATCCTTTCCTTGTATCAGTGCAGAGTCCTCCTCGTAATGTAGAGTCCACTTCCCTCTTTGTCGTAATGTAGAGTTCATTTTCATGCTTTTATGAGCACAGAATCCACTGCCTCCTGTTTACTGGTCTGAATTTGGACGAGATGTCGCAGCTGTGATCTGGATGGCACTTCCTAGCCAGATACTGGAGCACTATCATGCTATTTGTTATCAAATCCCACATACACATAACATACATTACACACGGCCGGTCTGGAGTGACTGTATTGTCGTGGACGTGAGTGGAACATTTTTTTGTGTGGATCTGAAGCGTTGGTCGACATTATACCTTCTCTGTGTGAATGTTTTTTTGTTTTGTTCTTTTGCTTTTATGGGAGTGAGGGTGAGAGGCGGGGGTGGGGGGGAGGCATAAAAGGAGAGTGGGAGTGGGGAGTGAGGGATGGTTGGGAGGATCAAATGAGAATGTTGGAGAGTAGTCATGTGAGAGTGGAAGGAGGACAGGGAGTGGGGCACCAGGACGGAGCGTGGGGTAGGACAGGCGTGGGGTTGGGGGGCAGGGTTGGTAGCTTGGGTTTGGGGGGATGGGGGAAGGAGAGGGTGGCATGTGCTGGGTGTCGGGTGGCGGCGCGCGCCACCCAGCATCCGGCACCCTGGTGCCACCCGTGACGGTGCCACTCTTGGCTCGGCTTGGCCGTCTCTGACATGATAGCACCCCGTCGCTGGCACCCTCATGATATCTCCCCGTCCCTGGCACCCCCACGATATCTCCCCGTCCCTGGCACCCCCACGATAGCGCCCCGTCCCTGGCACCCCCATGACCATGTCCTCACCCTGGCTCTTCATGAGCGCGCTGCCATCATTGTAGTGCCTTTAAATCCCATGACAGCGCTCCGACCTTGGCAGTCCATGATAGCTCCCCAGCCATGGTACACCATGATAGCGCCCCAGCAGTGGCACCCCACGATAGCGCCCCGACCCTGGCACTCCGTGATAGCGCTCTGGGTCAGATTACAACCGATAGCCCGTTTTCCTCGGACCGCCGTTTTTACCTCAGTTTTGAAACCCTGGCCCATTTGTGGGTCGGTGATTCTCTCTCTCTCTCTCTCTCTCTCTCTCTCTCTCTCTCTCTCTCTCTCTCTCTCTCTCTCTCTCTCTCTCGTCGGTTGCCGCCCCAGCTTCCACATTTGTCATATATCTTCCAGGGACGAGCATTTCTGACGTGCAGCGACTGGGTACGTGTCACGCGAGTGTTTGGGCTCAGACATGACGTGGGGGCGCGTTCTCAGAGATGGACTCTCTTCTGTTTCGCTTCTCTTTTTATCTTTCGTTATCTTTTCATATCAGTTTCTTTCCCGATTCTTGCCGTTCGATATCGTAACTCTTTGTTCTTGTTCCACTTTAATGTATTCGTTTTTTTTTTTCCTCGTTTTCCCTCCTTTTTCTCCTCTGTTTCCAACATTTGTTGCATCTCGTTCATTTCCTCAGTTCCCCTGTAGCTCCCCCTTGGCCAAGGTCACTTGTTGCCTCCACATACACCAGGCGGGTGGAAGCGTGTGAACCCCCCTCACCAGGCGAGTGCAGATGGATGAACCCCACATCAGGGGGTGGGGGTGGACGAGCAAAACGCATTTCGTCTATTCTTTCTGCATTTTCCATCGAAACCAAATATTCGAAGATCCTCGTCGAACACGCGCGCGCGTTTGTGTGTGTGTGTGTGTCAAGGGGTCGTTGTTGGTCACGCAAGACGAGACGCTGGCGTGTCGTGAGGTTGTCTGTCGTACAGTACAGAGATGACGGTAGCGTGTCGTAGGCTGTCGTCCAACACACACACATGAAGCTGATGTGTCGTCATGGCAAAATCCTTACGTCTTTAGTGGGAGGAGGAGAAAGACGGTGTGTGCGTGTGTGTGTGTGTGTGTCCTGGGACATGTGAAAGTTCCGGCTTGGCGTCCCGAGGGGACGACACGTGGTCAGGTTTCGTCTTCTGTTTCCCCTACGGCCTTGTTTCCCCTCTGTTTTATGTGCGACCGTTGCTCCATCCGAGTCATCAACCCCTCTTGTCACCGTTTTTTCCCTGTTGGTGCCGTTATTGTCTGCCGGCAGGTCTGTTGTGTCTATAGTTCATGACCTGGAGTGGGTTATCTATTCATCCTCCTTATTGATCACCATCTTGATTGGTATTGACATATTTTATTAATTTGTGGTTTTTGAAGTAATCAAACCATCTTCGCGATGTAGGAGGTAGTTTCCACGCGCCGTCATGCCCGTCGTGGTAACCTCTTTAGAGAGTCATCCGTTATGTATCTGTTAATTCCATACCTTTGTCCAGTAGCAGATGCCTCTCTTCCCCCTCTCCCTCCCTCCTCCCCCACGTGTCCAGAATTACCTTTCCCTTTCTTGGGTAGATGGGGAGAGGGGTTGTGGGGTTTGGCCTCCCCCCCCCTAAGAGTCAGGACTTGACCCCCCACCCCCATCCCCCTTCTACGGACGGGTTGGAGTTGGATGGGGGTGGGTGAGGTTTAGGGGGCCCTAACGGTTTTGGCTCGTGTGAAGACGAAGGATCAGGTTGTGTGTGTTGTCTTTGGGTTGTATTTCTCTTCTGTGGGTTGTGAATTATGAGTGTGTGTGTGACGGGAGCTAAGGTGGATCGACTTCGAAGGCTCGGGACTCGGGGGTTAAGGTCAACTTCTCAGGGTTGGGAACGGGTTAAGGTCTGTTGTTTGGGTTGCATCAAGATGGCGCCTCTCCTGATCATTTTTTTATTGTATAAAGATGAATAACCAATAACTGTATTTTGATAAGGGATATCAAGGTTATACCCTGACGTAGACGTTTAAATCTAACCTAACCTCTTTTGACCTTTTTTTGATATTTTTTCATTTGTTAGCCGTTCTTTAGGTGATTAAGGATTGGAAATTTAATATTAGTGATTTGAAGTTTATATACCATTGTTTAATCATGTAATTTATGTTGACAAGATTAGACTACATGACCCTCAGGTAGGCTGTGTGACCTATAGTTAGCTGAACTTACCTTAGCTTTGTGACCTGAGCAAGACACGTTCTGACCTGAGCTTGACCTGAGCGTGGCTAAGCAAATGGACGAATGTCGACCAGGGTTAAGCCATTACTTACCTGAGCTAGGTGTCTGACCTGTACTAACCTGTGCTTGACCCCTTACTGACCTCATTACCCTTGTGTCACGACAGATCTGCCGGCGCCGGTGCCGCCCCTGACCCCGGGCACCACCAAGAAGATGACGGAGGCCCTGAGGGCGTCCTTCGCTTCCTGGGAGAAAGAGCGAGAGAAACACAACATTACCAAAGGTACAGTGCTCACCCCTCATGGTTGTTGTCCTAGTGTGGTGGTGGTGTAGTGGTTGTTTTGGTGGTTGTGTTAGTGATGACGGTGTGTAAGTGGATGTGTGTGTGTGTGTGTGTGTGTGTGTGTGTGTGTGTGTGTGTGTGTGTGTGTGTGTTTATTCACGTAATA
Source organism: Panulirus ornatus (assembly GCF_036320965.1). Lineage (NCBI taxonomy): Eukaryota > Metazoa > Arthropoda > Malacostraca > Decapoda > Palinuridae > Panulirus > Panulirus ornatus. Next base: position 19,667,719 of record NC_092292.1, read on the forward strand.
TCATGAAATACGCATAGGCGACGTGTGATGGAGGAGATGGATGCACGCGCGTGTGTGCGTGCACGTTGGGTGCGCCCTCTCTGCGTACCCCCTCTCCCCCGTCTGAGTGAGCCTGGAACGTCAGATGACCAGTGGACGGTTCCAGCGGCTGCTGGCGGTGTCCGCCCGACCTCCTCCCCCTGATGGGCAGGATACGGCCTCGCGACACACACACACACACACACACACACACACACACATACACACGTGCCTCCCGCTAACGATGGCACCTTAATGTAGGGTGAAATTATACCGGAGCTGCCGGCAGGCGGTGTACGCCCGTGCCCCCACCCCGGAGGATCCCCACAGCACCCGTGCCTGCCCTGAGGCCTTCCACGCCCACCCAGCCGCCCGACGCCCAGCTGTGTGGCACGCCTGAGGCCCTTGGCTGAGACTGCATGACAGCGGCCCGGGCTGGACGCTGGGAGTACCATGTACATGCTTGGGGTTCCTCCTGCACGTGTCTGGTGTTCGTGCTGGTACAGTCTGTGATGGAAGTGATCCCTTCTGCACGTGATGCACGTCATCCCTGCAACATATGTTCCACGTCATCCATCGCTACACTTGCATTTCATCCCCGCTACACAAGCTGCACGTCATCTGTCCTCACGTGCTACACGTCATCTCTCCACCAAGCGCTGAACGTCATCCCTGCCCCCATGTTGCAGCCCTCCACTATCACGTCGCGGGCGTCACGTCAGGAGTTAGTTTTCCTCCTGCATCAGGGCAGCAGCTGAGCCGAGCCGCAGATATCAAGGCTGTGTCCTTGAACTGTTGTTTATCATGAGCGTCATAACTGTATACGTATTGCAGGACGACCGACGGCGACAGTTCACTGCCACGTGGGGGGACTCGAGGTGAGAGGCACGTCTTCGGAAGTCACTTCGTCTGAACTCTGAAAAAAAAAAAAGAATACCGGAAGATCCCGACTATAAAGTGCTATAATCCACATTGCCAGAAGGTGGGGAAACTGACCCTAGCAGCGGGGTGTAATTGGGGCCACATTGTCGTGTGCTGGGAGCAGGACAACGCGTGTTGGTATCCTCCTTCTGGGGGAAGATCTGGCCAGTCACGTCCAGACCACAACACCGACCCACACCACACCAGAAGTAATGGACCTGAATTTTCCTCAGAAACAAATTTTGATCCATTTATTTATGCGTCGCTCCACACCGGAACGAAGGGCCCAGCTGGGGTGAGGACGTCATGATATGCTGCTGAAGAACACAGTTGAAGAACCCATTTTGTCCCTGTTTGTTCACGAAGTGATCATGATGTAGAAATGAATGGCTCTGGGAGGGAACATAGTGGGTGCTGGTCGTGGCTGATGTGTTAAGCTGGCCTGCTGGTCCTTGGGGGCGGCTGCTGGTCGCTGCTCGCCCCTGGTGCAGTCTAGTAATGAGGGTAATCTAGAATCAACAATAATGTTCCTTCCTATTCACTATCAGCCAACTGGCGTTTTCTGTTCCGCACCCGACGCTTGGCATATGTTATCCCTTCTCGCAGGGAACCGTCCTGTCTCCGGCTGGTTCGCTCACGGCCACGGAGCGAGCAAGGATCGCGGCCGAACGCTCCAGGAAGTGGACGATAGGGACTCGTCCTGAACGAGTCAGTGTATCCCTCAAATAACGAAAAAGTCTAAGTTAATGTTGTGTTTTATTGGGTCTCCAGGACCCGTAAGTCGACTCTGCTGCTGCCGGCTCGTGCTGTCGCTTAGCGGGGGCTCAACCAACAGAGGACCTTGGCCGACCGTAATGCTGTGTATATTATCGATAAAACCTCGTGCTTTTACCACTCTTTTTTTGTCTTGCTTGTCTGGGTTGTGTCGTGTTTTGCTTTCATAATTGAACACGCTCATTATATGGACGTTATCGTGGTGAGGTGAAGATCAGTGGCCTTCTTGTTCTATGTTAGGAGCTGTAGAAGATGAAGAGGACCCCATGTGTGTGTAGTGGTGTTATTGGAGGTTGGTCGTGGCGATTTGAGGAGTTGTCCCTGAGGGTGAGGAACCTCTGCCTACCAGCTGGCCGGCCGCCCATCACCCGTCGCTGCCCACCGCCACCCCTCACCTCCACCACCATCCTTGCCACCGTTACACCACCACCACCTCAGGCAATTGCCAACACCACGACTACTGACTGCCACCCTCGGTACCATTATAAGTCCACTAAGACTACTAGTATCACTACCGTATTCTCCACAACCCCCTCCCTCCTATTCTACAACCCCACCACAAGCACTCTCGCTCCAGGAGCAGGTGGGTGGTGAGGGCATCGTCGGCAGGAACCACTCAGTGATACCATCATACACGTGTTTCGTCGTCCAGGGAGGCACAGGGGATAACCAGGAGCCCGGCCTCACGACGACAAGAAACGGTCGTGGACCTTGTGGCTACTTGCAGGGCCCACCAACAGTTGCTTGTGGATGGTGCTTTCGGTGGTGTAGTGAAGGGCAGGCGTGTCGAGGGTAGATGATGAGTGTGTGTGTGTGTGTGTGTGTGTGTGTGTGTGTGTGTGTGTGTGTGGGAGGGGGGGTGTGAGGGTGGCGGGTCTGGAGTTGGTCTTGATTACACTGTTGATCATTGTGCTATTAGAACCCCGGCCGCTCTACCGTCAATCCCCTTCAATCACGCTCATTCTTGCTCTGGTTTTATGCTTAGTCTCCGTCGTGACGCACGGATGACCTGTCTCAAAAATTTTTTGACCCTTAGGCTCGCAGGCAACAGAATGCGGCATCCCCGGGGCATCTTCCACCACTGGTTGCATAAGTTACCTCGGATATTGTTCTCCTCCAGAGTACATATAAATAGATGAATTGTAGCGTGATCATGTGGGTAGAGGCAGGGTGAGGAGGGGGGCTGGCTGGGTTGGCGGAGGGAGGGGTACCAGGGTGGCGACGGCTGCTGCTGCTGCTGCTGCGGCCTGGGCGTCATCTGGGTAGCGGCCCACCACCACCACCACCACCACACGCCCATCCGCACGCCACACACTCACAAACTGCTGCCGAACTGGGTTGCTTGACGCACGCCTCTGGCCACACTTCCTTCGTTACCGTGGATGTGCGGAGGAGGCTGGAGGACGGCCTCGCCACCCACCCTCGACTCCTGAGGAGTCGGAGGGGATCCGTAAGTGCCGAGCTGGGCGACCTGATCGGGTAAGTCACCAGCCGAGATGCGATGCTGCTGCTGGGGTCCGACAAGGCCGTCTAGCGATAGCCGTCCTCACCACCTCCCCCTCACCCCCTCCGCCCTCATCCCCCCTAGCCGTCCGCGACCTTCTCCGCCTCGCTTCCTCGTGCATCGTCGTCCGTCCGTCATCGTCATCATCCAGTTGCTACGCATCCGTCCGCCTGCTCGCCGAGGAAATGCCAAGTGGTAGGAGACGACAGCCGGTCACAAGTCAGGCTGTGGGGATATTTTTGTCAGGAGGCGATCTGGGTACCTGAGGCCACGCTGGTGTCTTGATAGGGTTTCCTGTTGTTTGGAGGCGGGAGGTAGGTTGTAGGGGGGTGGGGGTGATGGTTGGTAGTGATGGGTAGGTAGATGATGGTGATGGGGAGGGTGGGGCTGATGGTTGATAGCGATGATGGCAGCGTGTGGGGGGTGAACTCATGTTGAAGAACAGGATATTGTTATAATGTTGAGGGAACTGGATAAGACGTAGATTCCTTAGAACATACAGAATATCCCTATAGATATGTGGAGACTGTGGGACAGAGTTTGTTGAGCCTTTAAAGACTTTATTAAAAGATGATGTCAACGGAAGTTGTGGTGAGGTACTGGTGATGTGCAAATTTATTCCAGTATAGAAGGGATGAGATCGGTACGTATAGTATGTATATATCAAAGAAAGTAATTCAGATATTCAAATCTCTCGATTGCATTGAATTCTTGAGTGATGGATAGTTTGGATATAGAGGTGGAAACCCGTGTTATAATCTTGATAGATATTTATGAAGGGGTTACTGAAATGTTAAAGAAAGGGAGACGGATTCTGTTCATAGGAATTCTGCAGAGGTATTCGATACGATGCTGTGTGATGGATTATTTGTAAAAATGAAAAGGCGGGATGATATCACTTGGGAGGTGGAGAGATGCGTCTGATGATGAAATGGAAGGGTGATGATAGCAGATAGTGGAGTGCCACAAGGCTATGACTTGGGACCTGTTATGTTTTTGATTTCTATTCATTGTAGGAGTGAAATCGGTCGTTAGTATGTCTGCAGATGATACAAAACCAACAACACAAAACCTTTATGTGAATTACTGTGGAGCTTCGTGGGGGTAGTCAAGATGTTATTGGGGGGAGGAGGTAATCAAGATGTCATCGTGGAATTGGCTAGGGCAGGAACCTGGATGACCTCAGTGGAAGCAAGTATTCCTTAAGTGGGGGAAGTTTAGAGAAATCAGATTGCGAAAAAGATCTTGAGATATTAGTATAAAGAACTTCATTGCTTGATAGCCACACTTGGAAGAAACGCAAGAAACATGACGAAACATATGAGACATTCAGGTTCATTGATAAAGGTATGGATGAGATGATATATGATACGTCTGCCAGACATATACTTGAATGTGGTGTATTTGTATGAAATATCCATTTCAAGGAGCCTATTGACAAACTGAAAGGAGTAAAAATTTGCAGCTAGAATGTTACCCACATGGGAGGGTCTGGGCTGTGAGGAGAGGTTGGACATACAACGGTTACATGCATTGAAAACCTGAAAGGGAAAGATGGGAACCTATCATGACACAAGATTCTGAATAGACCAACTAATTTGCATAAGGGTAAAGCGATCACAGCTGGTGTAGGGATGAACAGGGGGGGGGGGGGACAGGTGGAAACGTTAAAGTAGATAATGAAAAAAACGAGAAAGATATGATAAATGACAGATGGAATTCATTAAGAATGTCGTGTGTGAAGGTAAGATCACCGTTTTCAAAGCAAGGACAGAACTCTGAGAAAGAAGACCCCATTGTGAATCCTACTGAGCGGGGAATAAGCCGCAGGAATCGCTGTGTGAAAGAGATCCAGGGGTCGATACTGTACTTAACCTGTCATTGGAGCCGCACATCAGAACTGTGAAAAATGTGGAATGTCTTCTGGCGGATGTTAAAATCCCTTTCAAGTATATGGATTAGAAAATGTTTGGTGAGCTGTACACATCATGAATTAGACAGAAGCTAGACCATGCCCCCGCTTCAGGTCCGGTGGCCGCAACCTAAAGAAAAGCAGAGATACGATTGAGGAGGTCCAGAGGAGAGCACCCCACGATGAATTGAGAGAGCCGAGCCACGACGAAAGGCTGAAGACTCCACAGCTGTACACCGCGGAGGAGAGATGCGAGACGGCTGACCTGATAACGGCCCTGAAGGTTCCTAAATCAACTGGATGACGTTGACGGTAAACAACTCTCTACCAGGTGCGGTACCAGAGAGAGAGAGAGAGAGAGAGAGAGGATAGTTTAGGAGGACGCGGAGAGATGCTGGCTGGAAGGATTTGAACAAGGAGATAGAGTGCCGGCAACTTACAAGGATTTAAAAGTCTTCTAGATGGTATCGTATGTACAAGTGGCGGGGCCCTACGAATGTAGAACTCTCTCCTCATAATGTACAAATCGGTAATTACACAGACGCGCACACGCATGCTTTCTTGCTTGCAATATCCCTCTTTGTCCTTTTAGGGTACATGTAGGCACAAACATATATATTCCTACACTTTTTTTTTCGTGGAGATCATGAAAAATTTCCCGAGTACTATAAAAATTTCTGACTTAAGAGCAAACATAAATAAGTCGGTGACATGATTAATGGTCCATCATAAATGAATTTAATTTTTTTTTTAACACACGGGTTGTAAAACTCAAGATGACGCACATACTGAGAACACATTCCACTCGCTAACATAATGAACAACAGTTTTTATCCCAGGGCATAACAGGCGGGACTGACCCAAACAGCCTGCTCGAGCAGTAAGCCATTCACGCATAAATAGGATTACAAATTCCGTCCTTTTTTTTTCTTTTTTTTTGGTGGTTGTTTGAGTGACTCCCCTGAGAGTGCTGGGTCGTCACAGTCCTCAGGGCAGGACAGGGCAGGTCCTAGCGCCCCTAAGGCCAGTCCCAAAAAACTCTTCCTCAGGTGACATAAGGTGTAAAATTCATATATACATCTCATCATGGCGTCGAATGCGAGTTGTTGATGTTTCAAGCGTAGACCACTGTACTTTCTGATGGGCGGAGGAGGAGGTGGTTGTGTATTATGATCCTGGGGTGTCGGCTGCGGGTGAAGAGGTGGCGGTCGCAAGTTTACGACAGTGGGCCAGCTAAGCCGATTGTGGCTTCTGGGGACATCACGGCGTCCGACCCCTCCACGTCTCAAGTACTCGCTGGCTCTCCTGGCCTACGTCGAATGGTTACTGGGTGGAAGGGGCATATTTGTTAACTCCATCATAAGTCTAGCATACGCAGAGGGGAAGAGAGGAGAGGTGCCATGGCGTGGCACTACAGAGTCACAGGTGACGGGAAGGATAGCCAGCTGGCACCATCTCGTCCCCCTGCCAACCCAGACACCGTTCCTGCCCCAAAACGGACGCACCACACTCCATAAACCGTCTCCTTAGCAGCAACCCTCTAAAATGTCAAGCAGACGTAACACAGGAAGAAAACGGACTTATTCCTGCCCCCGGTGTGAGAGGTGTAGAGAGTGAGGGGGAGAGCGGCGGAGGACTTCTCGGTGATGAGCGTCATAAAACACCTTAGACAAAGTGTTGGCCAGGTACACCGCCGCCTCCCCTCACCAGCCTGTGGCCGGGACCTACAGCACCAACATTTACTGCCTCATTATCCTTCTCTTAAGGTTCCTGCCGTAATGTGACTCGCCCTTGATGCTGGATTGCTTTTACGTAGGAAAACGTTGGGCGAGGAATTATTCTCCTGTTGTGAAGGAGTCTATACGGAATTTGATTGAAGAGGATAGTTTTATAGCCGTGTTATAATTGTCCCTGGCGACATAAAGCGCTGGTTCGCCGCGTAAGACGCCCCTCGGAACTGTGCGAGCCATTTATGGCACTGTTCTGGTCTGCATCGGTGTGGCAGCGAGGGCAGTGCTGTGTCAGGGCCTTTGGCAGTGATGCTTCTGGTGGTCGTACTGGGTGCAGTGGGTAGAATGTGTGGGTTGTAGTAGACGGAGTACTGAGGCTATGTTGAGCAGCGGGACGTGTCGGGATATGGGCGGGATGTATGGTATGTGGGCAGGGGGGTATGGGCAAGCGAGCGCCGAGTGTGTGTGTGTGTGTGTGTGTGTGTGTGTGTGTGTGGCAAGGAAAACAAACAGAGGGAGGAGCGGCTGCAGGCAGGCACTTGACTGACCGCTCCTCACATCACACACTTACACCACAAAGAAGGCGTCGACAGTCACGCCGCAGGGATCACCCCCACCAGAGGCCGCTCCTGCCGAGGTGCTGACGGGTGCTCCTGCTCCTCGAGCTGGGAGAGGAACCTGGCCAGGGCTGGGACGGGGATGTCCCCGAGTATGGCGAAGCGTCCCACAGGGCTTGGGGTGGGGGCTTGCCAAAGGGCTGGAGTTGTGACAGCCACCATATACTGCGCAGGTCTGAGACGGCGAGAGACAGAGTGCCCATTTCAGGCCGGTCAACTCGAAGCGTCTCGGAAAGAAAGAGAAATGTCTTCTGTGAGTTAGTAGTGGGTCGTTGGAGGACCCGCCACACGACCAGTCCTTCTCGAGAATGTCACTGGACCTGTGATCCCAAACCTTTGAAGCTTCAGTGCGTCTGTCTATTCGTACTTAGATATCCACTTCTCGGGAGAAGGTCAGAGCGAGTGATCAGTACGCGTATGCGGCGAGATGTCGACGTGCGGCTGAAGTGGTCTGCACGTCACGAAACTCATATGAGAGGCGTTTCTGGCGGTCATCTGTGTACCTACTGTCATTTCCCCGGATGTTGTAGAAGATAGTTTATATAAAACAGCAGAAAAAGAAACTAGACCCTCTGTTGCAGGAATGCGAGGAGATATATCTCCCTCGTCATATTCACCCTGTCAACACACAGTCTTTATTCTGTCAAAGTATATTCTTCACGTACCTCATCATAATGTATATATCTCCTTCGTTTTCTTTTTTTCCTGTTCTCGTCTTTTTGTTTATATCTCCCATTCCTTATTCATGAAGAAAGTTTAAGTCATCTGTGCTACCTCACCTCGTCTTTGTTCTCGGCTCTCTTATCATGTTCTATGTTTCTACCATCTGTTCATTGTCTGTCATACCAGTTCCATGTTCTTTCACAATTCTGTCGTATCATTCTCATTTCCATCACTTTTTTTTCATTTTAATATTTCCACTTTTTCTTTGACTTTCTTTACCCTGTTTTCTTTCCATTTTCACCATTCCTCTTTACGTTGCTTGAAGTTGTGTTTCCTGGTGTGTTTTCTGGTGTGGTGGGTAGGTTCTGTGATGAGTGTTGTAGTATGGTGGTTTGTGGTGTGGTAATATTGTCTTGTGGTAGGGTTTTATTCTGGTGTGGTGTGGTAGTATTGCGGGTGTGGTGGTACTGTGGTGTGTAGTTTGATGCAGAGTTGGGTGAGGGGCGTGGGGCTGGGTGGCGGGGCAGCAGGCGCGGGCCAGGTAGAGGCGGCAAGGTGCACCAGGGATAATTAGCCAGCGTCAGGTAGCCTAAACAATAGGATGCGGCGACAGTTATACAAACAGCTGATGTACAGGACTACCCCTAGCGTGCCAGGGACCCCTGCTGGGTCGCAAGGATGACCACCCTGATGTGCCAGAGACCCCCCAAGCGTTCTTCGGACGACCGCGAGCCTCCCATTACGTCGTACGAACGACCATCGACCACCTGCACACGGTTAGTACTACCTGAACTTGCATCTCTCTGTGTTCTTATTGTCTGCAGTAAGCATAGACGACCGACCACCCCACCACACACAGGTTGTCCGGTCAGTCCGACCGTTCAACCCTCCGTACATCTGCAATGACAGCAAGAGCATGCGTGCGTGCCTGTATGCGCAGTGCAGTCGTCACGCAGATCCCCGCGCAGCAGAGCAGTCGTGTTGGTTACTCGCTGCTGCTGTTGCCATCTGTCTCCGGCTGGGTTTCAGCTGTCGGCCACCTCACCTGCCGGAGCCTCAAGGTTCCTCCTCACCACCCCGTCTTTGTACACCTGGACCTTCGCCTCATGATCTGTCACTGCAGCTCGGCGTTTACGCAACGCGCTCACACACGTACACGCGCACTGGCTTACGCAGGCGGACGTTCACTCCCGTGTGAGGGATCGTTTGGTTTACCAGACTGTTTGTTGCTGAACGTTCCCATCTGTCGTGTGAGGTGCAGAGTGGCATGTCTGATGGATCCTTGATGGCTCTCATCCGTTCTTCTCTGAAGCTCAAGACATGGTACTTATGTACAAGGTTAGGTTAGGGCAACACGAGTGTAAAACTCCCTCACCGTAACACGCAAATAGTAAACACACACACACACACACACACACACACACACACACACACAGGTCCCTTAGTTTGCGGTCGTGTCACGTCCTAAGGGAATTAGTAGGTGCACGTGCCGCGTGCGGCTGAGGGGAACGCGTGTGCATCGCTCCAGAGTGTACCGGCAAGCGAATTACGTGTCGGGAGATGGCGATTTGTTGGTCGGTCGAGAGATGCTGGAGTGAAGGACGAGCGGGTGCTGGATCGTCGGTGGCGAGGTCTGGATTGTTGGTCTTGAGGTGCTGGAACGAGCTGTGTGTCCATCAACCCTTCAGTTGCCTGATGCACTAGTTGATCCAAAGACGTTAAGTCTAGTGCAGTTCAGGTCACCGGTCGAGCTGGTCAAGGGTCGTCCTCTTGCGCTGGATAGAATCGTCTTCGGCATTTATTATTATATTATATATTTTTTTTTTTCATTAGTATTTTCCCATCCCTCATTCCCAGTCGCCCTCCGAGCATGAAGGACAAGAATGATATGTTTGTTTTTTCCTCTTTTTTCCCCCCTCGTCTAAGCTGAGGATGGTCACTCCTCCGTTCTAAATGGGCCTGATCCCTGCCAGGAGGCCGCACGCGTGAAGCCCTTCTGTTGCCACTCGTTCGTTCGCGTGACGCGGTTCCGGATCAATAATTTTCCATTTATTTTTCCGATTCCCGGAGGTAGCACACGTCACCGTCTTTCCCATAGCTAAGGATGGTGGGTTGAAGAGTGTATTTGGCTCAGAGAGAGAACAGGGTACTCGAGGCGAGGAGCCAAGGGGAGAAAATCGTTGCGAAGTCAAGAAGACGGGAAAACGTAGCGGGGCGGCGGGTTCCAGCTGGCCGCCGACCAACCCGCCCGTCTGGAGCAACAAAACAAAATGGCGGCCACACCACTTGTTTTCCAAACGCACGTGGTCGCACACGCAGACACAATCATTGACTCCAGTACGTCGCCGTCGTGAAGTCCGACCGACGTAGGTGCGAGATGCGGTAACCGGAGGAGGAGATTAACAAGAGCTGCGGGAGGCCCAGGTGGGGGGCGCTCCGGAGTAAGGCCTGTTAGCGGCCAAGCACCTGGATCCTCAGGTAAATACACCAATTAGCCGGAATAAAGGTGAGACTCATTACGGCGCCCCTCCGCCACCTCCACGGGGATATGGTACTCCAGACGCAGACCTCCCCTAAGAGCCAGGTTTCCAGCCGTAGGGATAATGTTTTCTTTCACCAGGATTGTATGGGATTTATCCTCCCACTCTGTCTTTCACGGTGAAGGGTTTTGTGGCGGCGAAGCTTTCACTTGTTAGTCTGATGCTAGTCTGTTCTCGTTCTGGAAAAGAAAAAGAAATGAGTAAAAGTAAATACTGAATTTTTTTTCTCGTTAAGTTACTTAAGAGATGATGTGGAAACAAAGAATATGCAGGAACGAACGGATTCCAAGATCTCAACCTTCGCTGGAGCAAGACGAAATGAGAGTAAGTCTTGAAAGTACGTCTAGAAGGATGAAGAGGACATAGTTCAAAGTTTAGTGCTATAGACGCGGTAGATGGAGCCGAGCAGTGAGTGTGTGTGTGTGTGTGTGTGTGTGTGTGTGTGTGTGTGTGTGTGTGTGTGTTGAGGGGCGGTACCTTCACGCCAGGCATAGTGTAAGCAAGCAGAGGAAACGCTTTAGTTTTGGCAGTGAGTCTTGTGGTCCTTGCTGGAACAAATACTACCCAGACTTCCATTTTTTAGGCAGTTTTGAAAATAATGACACTCGCTTTCGTTTTATTTCAATAACTATTCAGAAAATATAATCTGCATGTACTAGATATATGATAAAAGAAATACTTATACATAGAAAATTACCCTTAAGTGCGATGGTATGGCCCTTGGGTATGATGCCCTAACAAGCCTTTGATCGAGTCCTTTAGACCGGGCCCCTCATACCCACGGGCTCTTTTCTATCGTCGTGTTCAGGGAGTGAGGCAGTTGTCGTCCAAAGACACAAGGCGGAAGGTGTTTTTATTGAAGGTATTAATGTTCAGAGCCTCCTCAGATCAGAATGGATGGGAGGCTTCACACTCAGGGTGTCTGGAGTTCTTCCTCCACTCTCAGCTGAGGTTGGCGCTGCTCCTCCACTCATAGCTGAGGTTGGCGCTCCTCCTCCCCTCATAGCTGAGGTTGGCGCTCCTCCTCCCCTCATAGCTGAGGTTGGCGCTCCTCCTCCCCTCATAGCTGAGGTTGGCGCTCCTCCTCCCCTCATAGCTGAGGTTGGCGCTCCTCCTCCCCTCATAGCTGAGGTTGGCGCTCTTCCTCCTCCCTCAGCTGAGGTTAGCGCTCCTCTTCCACTCTCAGTTGAAATTAAGCTTTATTCCCTAGGCTGTATTCCTTGCTGTTCTAGGGATCAGGACATTTATCTCTCCATGTCGACTCTGACGCAGAACTGTTTTGGCAGTTACATAGTAAACCTGACCCTCTAATCTCGAATTATATCTGGAAAGGAGTCGCATGATGACCAAAGATACTGCAAGTGTTTTCCAAAGCTCTTGACCAATATACCTTTTCCTGATGATTCTCTAGTGAGCGCTGTAACTAATCTTTTCTGTAGTAAATGTTATACGATTTCACATGTTAATGCCCATTCTAATCTCTTCGCTATTATGCATCGTTTGTTCCCCAATTGTCACCGTTTAAAGGGACCGTGTAAACAGATCATCAGGTCAACGTTAAATGGACCATGTAAACAGACCATCAGCGCATGAGGCACTAGACTCATGAATGTTACGTGTTTATCGTGACGAAATCGAGGTCATTACAGTTGATATGAAAGCCGTCAAACAGGATGGGACCCAGTGCTGTCCCCTGGTACATCCCGCTCCCCAGGAGAAGAGAAGCTTATAATCTCCATTAATCCATTTTAACAGTTATTTTGCTGGATTAATGTGAGACAAACTGGAGGGAGAAAAAGAAAAGCCAGCTATCCTCACACTTGGACTCAATGATATAATGAGTGGAGATGGACCTTCTCACATCTCCCTCTCGGGTGAGGGGAGAGTGAGACTGGACCTCGTCTGACCTCTCTCGTCTCCTCGGTCACCCGATTAAGTTCTGGGAGGGCGAGGACTCCTTTGGGAGTGAGGTATCCGTCTGGGTGTTTGTTTATGATCCCAGCGTGCAAATGGGATCTGCGGAGCCCCTAATGAGGCAAGGTAGCGGCGGCTCATTTACCCCTAGTGACCTATGGCATGGTGTGGGTCGGACGCTGGACAGGCCTAGGGCAGCCTTTGTTTCTTTATGAGAGGAGCTCGTCTGCCTGGCCAGGCCAAGCCCGGCCCGGGAGGTGGGTCTGTAATGGAGCCATGGAGCATTTAATACACTGCCTGTTTAACTGTGCGTTGTGGTATATGTGGTACAGTGATCATTTCACTGTTATCATCAGTGCTTACAATGATGGTTGGTAAACTTTAATTGCTAGTAATGATGGATTGGTTAAGATCTGTTTTCCATTCCTGTTCGCCATTCTTCGTGCTCCTCCTCCTCCTCCTCTTCTCTTCTTCATCTTCAGTACAATGTTCCCCAGACATAAGATGTTTACCTTTGTCAAATGACTGACAGCGTTTGAGATGTCTAGAATGTTACTAATGTATTCCTGGGCTGTTGGCAAGCACTAATTTCAGCTTCTTATTTTATTTCGTAATGATAGTAATCATTAGCCAGTAATTACCCTGTCTGGCCAGCTGTTTTCCTCCTAGTTCCCGGGTGTTGTGAGTCCCACAAGCGCCACAAGTCCAAGGTCCCGACTGACCAGAAAATTGTCCCGTGGAGGCGTTGCTAATTCTTTATATACATAAAAAGCCGTTGATATATGAATGGAAGACCCTCCCTGTACCTTCCCTGCATCATCATTCCCTCCTCCCCCCCTCCTCCCACCCTCTCCTGTCTCAAGACGCCACCTGTCTAGCGTCCCGTCTCCAGACGCTGCAACTCCTGGCAAGCGTCTGCCAGCCACCAGCCAGCCACCCCCAGCATCTGGTCAGGGTACCGTGTACCCTCCATACATCTGCCTTTTGTACTGTCCACGCTGTCGTAGATACGTTTTACGACACCTGCGTGTTCAGGGTGTAACGTAGGAAACACGTACACTGTAGGGAAAGTAGATAAAGGTTGGGTGTGGTACGAAGGGAATAGGTTGGCTTGGCTTTGGTGTAGTGAGGCAAGTTAGATGGAATAGGTAGGGTGTAGGTTGGTTGGCGTGAACATAGGTGTGTGGTGAAGTGTAGGGTGATTGACTTGGGTAGGGTGTAGGCGTGTTGGCTTAGAGTGCTTTGTGTGTGGTGGGGCGTAGGGTGAAGTAGAGTGTTGGGCTCTGATTAGGGTTTATAGGACAGGGTGTAGGGTGGATTTTCAAGTATAGGGGAGTTTTGTAACAATTACTACTACTGATGACTTGTAATCAGTTATCACTTATTATTTTACCTTCATTATCATCCCATGAATAATCTCTGTAGAACTGACCAGAGGTAGCGTAATCATTCATAATAATAACAAAACTAATTGTGATAATGACACTGAGGATAATCATGATAATATATTAATGAGCAGCCTGCGCCTAACACTTATAGGTCGAGGGAAATCGAACTTACAATCTATTGAAAACTCCAGAGGTTCAAAAAACTTCCTTTAGGTACGCCAGTCCTCCCCGGCAGTTCGTTACTTGATCCTCAACTTTCGAACAAGGTCTCCCGTAGGTGTGGCCAGAGGTTTGTGCACGTGGATCTCATGTGCGCGCGCGTATGTGTGTGTGTGTGTGTGTGTGTGGACGTGCAGGGCACCTGCCCGGGGTGGAACACGTGCCTGCCAGCTGCCGCGAACACACATGCTGACCGCAGCTGCCGACGCCTTCCTGACCTTACCTCCATACCACCTCAATTTTTAGCTCGTCTTCTCCGCCTCGTCATGGATACTTAATACGCCATTGTGGATGTATATGTATACTTGTAGGCAGTGTGCTGTACGTCTCTGTATGTATATGCATTATATAAGAAATCGAGAGGGGTAGAAGGCCTTGGCCAGCGACACCCCCCCCCCCCCCCACGGGCCTGCTGCTGCCAGCTGCTCGATGCACCTTCAACGTCTCAGACCCGCCTCTTCGCCCTCAGCCTCCACATTTCCCACCATATCTTGCTCCCTTCCCCCGTACACCCACTTCCCCCACGCCGTCGTCCCAGGTTACCACGTCATAACTGCAAAGTGCGGCAAATCAAGCGTGCGTAAGTGTGAATTTAATGGCTTATGATACGCTACTTTGGCCAAGGCTCCTGGTGTCTACTGTCCAGCTGACAGTATCGTCCGACAATTGAATGTATTAACGAACTTTCCACCGTCACCAGATGCCTTGGACGTGGGTGGGTAGGGTGCAGGCCAAGGGTGGGGTGTGGTGGGGGATACAGGCTTGTAGATTTATTAGAACATAGAGCGCTCCTCAGCTGTCGCTCCATCAGAGTTGTGGAAGGTCGATCAGCTGTCGGTGTATTAGAGTTACAGAACGTTGATCAGCTGTCGCTGTGGTAAAGAACGTTGATCAGCTGTCGCTGTGGTAAAGAACGTTGATCAGCTGTCGCTGTGGTAAAGAACGTTGATCAGCTCTTGGTGTATGAGTTACAGGACGTTGATCAGCTGTCGCTGTATTAGTTATAGAACGTTCATCAGCTGTCACTTTATTAGAGTTACAGAACGTTCATCAGCTGTCGGTGTATTATAGAACGTTGATCAGCTGTCGGTGTGTTGGAACTTGGGAACGTTTGGCAGCTGTTCTGCTGCGGTCAACTGCTCGAATGATATCAGGATTATCGAGGATGATTCTCATGGCTGTTTCGTTTGTAGCTGCGTGTTTAACGAGAGTTGTTCATCATGGGTAGAACCAAACAAAATGCCAAACATACCTGACTGTAGATAGCTTTATTTGCGTTCGTTTTCAGCAGTGCAAGTGACCTACAGACCTGTTCGTTGCAGTAGATGGACGAGATACGCTTGCACCATTCTCTACTGCATGCTCACATGTGATGAATAGAATGTAGATAGATAATTCTCATCGCCTCGTCTCTCTCTCTCTCTCTCTCTCTCTCTCTCTCTCTCTCTCTCTCTCTCTCTCTCTCTCTCTCCACATTGATGGTTAACATATTGTTCTTCGTATGGATTTCTGTGTTGCCGGACTCCCCCTGCTCGGGGTCACACTCCCATTAAAAAGTCAGTCTTAGTGAGGTTGTATCACTGGGAGTAGGAGTCTCGTCAAAGAACTTCTCACTGCAAAGGGATCTGCGTCTCCCTGCTGCTGGAAGTAGCGCAGCCTTGGGATGCAACTTGCAGAAGCCTTTTGAAAGGTACTGGATCACACCAGTAGTCTTTCATATATATTGGTATTAGGTTAAAAACACTTTTGCATGTATTTTCGTTACCAATATGTATTTAGGTTTGCGTATATATACATACATGATAAGGTGCGTAGGTGTGAATGTATGCGTACATGTCATCTCGCTTGTGTGTGTGTGTGTGTGTGTGTGTGTGTGTGTGTGTGTGTGTGTGAGCATATGTTTGTCTGTGTATGTATATACGTGTGTGTGTGTGAACGTGGGGTGTTTCTGTGTCAGCATGTTTAGTGACACACAAGGCACTATGTATCCTCACGGCTAACAGGTATATAATTAACTTTCATATATGTCCGCTCACACTTTGGTTTTCCTAGGAAGCAGGTGGTCTCCTTGTGGTTCGGGGAATGTTGGGAACACATACTTCAGCTCCTTCAGTGACGCTGTCTTCCTCTCTCTCTCTCCCCTGCCTGGGTATCGCAAGTAACTGGAAGCAAGTCATGAAGTTGCGCGGATCGACACCCAGAGTGTGTTGCTTCTCTCTTCTTTTTTTCACCCGTTCCCTCAACCTTTTTGTATCATTGTGACTGTGTTGATGAGGACGACCAGTTTCATCGACAGCTGTAGAACATGGAATGCAGGAGCGATAAGATAGTAGGCGTCCGATACAATTCGTTTTCTTAACTGTTGGGCATCCGTGTGTTCCCGAGCGTTTCAGGGTGGGTAACAGAGATCTGGTAGGGTAACGAGACACTAGTGTTGATGTTATGCCTAAGACTACAGTTTTGACCTGGGAAGAAGGAGCGCCGGTCTTCCAACACAAAACACCTTTGTGACTGCTGAATCTTCAGTGTTTTTTGACACCAGTGTTGCATATGTTACATAAATGTTGTGTGTGTAAGACTGGGGTATTATAACACTGGTTTTGTATGCATAGCACCGAAGTGTATATGTAACAAGGGTATTGTATGTGTAACGCTGTGTCTTCCATATGTAACATGGTTGTTGTATGAGTAGCACGGGTTTTGTATGTGTAGTGTAGTACACCATTACACCATTCTGGCTGTTTAGTTCTAACTCTTCTAGTCTGGTTATCCAATTATCTCTGTCTCTAGCTCGTCCAACTTAACGTAACGTAATATATCGTAACGTGACGTTATGTGGCATAACTAACACGAAGTGTCACGCATTGTTAGTTTTGATTCCGAAGTGTCTGTGATACGTTGGGTCCGAGTCTGTTCCCCTTGCTCCCTCCTTCAGTCATCGCTCTCCCTGTGCCCATCCGCTCACCACACACTCACTGTCTCCCCTCCCTCACCAAACCCTCAACCCACTCCTTCCCTCACTCACTCCGCACGCACACCACCTTTCCCCTGCCTCACCGCACACCCACCCCACCTCTCCCCTCCCTCAAGTGCACTCACTCCACCTCTTCCCCTCCCTCACGACAGAAACACTCCACGTCTTCCCTCACACACCACGCACTCACTCCACCTCATCCCGCCCCTCACGACACATTCACTCCACCGTTTCCCTCCCTCACGACACACACACTCCACCTCTTTCCCCCCCTCACTCCCTCCCTCCCTCACTGGTGACCGGGCCATTATTTGCACCAGTGTGCCCCAAGTTGTGACTTCCGTGGCCCTTCCATTTTCCTCGTCTGAGAAATACTGGCGATCCCTTGTTAGGCAGTCGGGCGGAGTTCCCAAGACTTGTGTATGTAAATCCCGTACACTTGCTGCTGCTGCTGGTCTCCCTCGGTAGGGCCCGGTCCCACAGGCTCCTCCCTGTGGGAAAGATGGTTCTCACCCACATTGTTCACAGGGTCGTTTGGTAAGCGGGTTCAGGGGGAAATATGTGCCGTAGTGCTGGTGGAATTTTGAGCATTGTCCCGGGTAGGGGGGCACTCGTGGCGATGGTCCTCCCGGAGCAATTGTAACTGTTTAATTGTCGTAATGAGGGTGAAGAGGGAGGTGGATTGTGATAATGAAAGGTCCTTCGCTCGCTCATTGTTGTCCTCTCTGTTCGTTAAAGGTTCTTGTGTTTCTCTCAGTCCCTCCACAAGTTGCTACTCACTCCCTCCGTGTTCCCTTGTGTTCTCCCGAGGTCGGATTTTGTTCATGGTTGTTCTCGGGTTCACACGGAGAAATATACTTTCCCATGGAGTGGTTATACGTAAATTCGACGTAGCTTTGATAGATGTGCGATGTCTTAAATATCTTTCATGAAACCACGCCGTGGAACTCTGTATCGAAGGAGAATACTAAAGTCACTAAAGTCATGGTTAAGTGTATTTCATATCAGATCACCTCGCGTTTCAAGAGCATGTATTTTTTTTTTAGGTAGGTAGCAGAGTATATGTTCATAAATTTTAGGGAAGTGCATCCGTAGTTTTGCCTTTTTACTAATAGAGGAAGATTTTATTTCTATGACGGACGAGAGGAGCACGTGAGGATTGCCGGGCAGGACAACCTCACATGGTGGCTTCCGATACTAATATCCTTTATCCTAGGATAAAAGTCGTCGGTTTTCCTCGGGCGTCCCTCTTGATCCCGCGATCCCTTGACGTCGTCATCCCTGAGGCGACCTCGTGCAGACGGACGGGCGGGCGGAGGGACGGACGGATAGGCGGAGAGAGTCCCAGACGCAGGCAGATCAGAGTATAATCATTGACCCTTAGCATGTGTGGTGGTGATGGGGGTTGGGGGTGAGGGGAGAGAGGGAGGGAGAGAGAGAGAGACGTTTCCATCTTCCAGTGCCTCTCCCTCGCCTCCCCTTACCCCTGATGGTCCTTCGCTCCCCTTCCCCCTGATGGCCCCACTGACCCCATGCCCCCCTCCCCCTCCCCACTCTCCCCACCCCCATCAGCAGCCTCACAACAAGTACACAATAGGTTGTCACTGTAGCACTGCCGGCACTCCACCGAGTCCGCCGTGTTTCTTTGTTTAGCCCGGCGGTGCTTGCAGTGCCCTCCTGCTGTCTCCCCTGCAGGTGCCCTGTCACCTGGCGACGCCTTGGCCACCTCAGGGTGAGGAGGGGAACACCTAGCGAATGACCTCTCTCCTCCCCAGGGTGAGCCTCCCCGAGGGGAAATTGTCTGTCCGTATTACCGGGGTCATATTTCCCCTCATTTGAATACGAGGGTGCCCTCAGCTGGCCGCCCCACCCCGCCCCGCCCCTGATGTTTATAATGGTAGTTACCCACTGAGTATTATTGTTGTGTCTTGTGTGTGTGTGTGTGTGTGTGTGTGTGTGTGTGTGCACATGGTGTAGTGGTGATGTTCAGTGTAGTGGTTAGTGTTGTGACGGGTAAGTAGTGGAAGTGGTGGTAGTGGTTGTTAGTGATGGTGGTGTTAGTAGAATTGGTGTTGGTGGTTGGTGGTGGTGGTGGGGGCGGCAGTGTTGCCAGCTGGGGAGCTGGACACCCGGTAGGGATGCAGGGTGTCTCCCCCTCCTCCTCTCCCCCCCCTCCCACCCGCGGGCCTGACCCCAGATTTGTTAATGATAGTGACTGTGAAATTTACATTCTTATTGTTCATGCATACAGGGACGATAATACTCGTGGAAAATGTATTTTTCTCCCCTGTGTGGACGCGGGACGGGCTATCTCTCGCTTTACGTAAAGATAGTTACGACTTTTGTAAAAAAAAAAAAAAAAAAAAAAAAAAAAGCATTACCTATAGACGTACCTACGGTGCACTATGACGTGGGTGTCTACGTTCCACGGCTGGTCTGGTCGTGGCTGGCAGAGACGGCAAGAGACGCTGTCATGGGCTCGGCTGATATGGTGGTAACGTGTGGTAGTGTATGTGGTGGTGGTGGTGTCGGAGTGTGTGGTAGTTGGTGGTGGTTGCGGTAAAGTGGTAGTGGTGGTGATGGTGTGGGAGTGTGTGGTGGTAGTGGTAGAGTGGTTCTGTAGTGGTTTTGTAGGCATTGTGATAGTGGCAGTGGTAGCAGTATGATGACACTGTAGATTGGATGGTGTCACTGCAGACACTTAAAGTGGCGGTGGTAGCAGTATGATGACACTGTAGCCTGGGTGCTGGCACTGCAGGCACTGTCGGAGCGGCACCATTATCCCTTAACAGGAGGCCAGCGTGATGGACGTTAATAGTGGCTCAGCTTAGCCGATCCTGGTCACCTGCTGGTCAGCCCGGGGTGGGAGTGGTGGAGGGAGGATGGTGGAGTTGTGCAGGGGGTGTGTTGGAGTGGTGGATTGGGGGGTAGGGTGGGGGAAGGGTGTTTAGAATGGTGGAAGGGGGCGGTGTAGGGAGATGTTGGAATTATGGAGGGGGTGGTGGAGTGATTTACGTGTGGAGATTGTCCTGGAGTGGTGGAGTGGGGTTTTTGGAATAGTGTCCGGAGCAAGGGAAAGATTGGAGAGGTGGTTGGGGCAGGGGTTGGGGGGAGCTGGAGTAGCGTGTAGGGCGAGATTGGGGAGTTGGAGTAGTAGCTGGGGGTTGGTGGAGTGGAAGTGGTAGTTTGGGGTGGGGGAGATGGGAGCTGGTGAAGCGGCTGGAAGAGGCGGGAGGATCGGGCGAGGGAGTGTGTGTCTTGGGAAGCATTACTGACCGACTCCATAACCATCTGGCGTGCGTAGCAGTGTCCTACCCCTTATTATATATATTTCCCCTCTCATGTTTTCTTCGAAGATATTACAACAGGAGGAACGTAACTTTACTTCCTTACTCGTAAGATTTCTCGTAACTTGTAATGTGGCGCAAATAAAGTTAAATTGTAATAGATGGCGAATGTTAACTAAAGTATTTGTTGTCATGGTTGGTTTACTGTCATGGCTTGTTAGAACCTGTTGGCCGGTGTTGATGGAGGGGCGGTGGGGCGGCAAGTGCTGACCGAAGGTGGCCAGAGTCGGCCAGAGATGATGGGGGCGCTTGTTGTGAGTCAGCAGGTGGTGGTAGGGGAGGATGATGCGAGTCAGCTGGTGGTGGTAGGGGAAGAAGGATGATGTGAGTCAGTAGGTGGTAGTAAGGAGTGTGGTGTGTGAGTCAGCAAGTGGTGGTGAAGGAGGTTGTGTGGGTCAGCAGGTGTTGGCGAGGGATGGAGTGTGGTGTGAGTCAGTAGGTGGTGGTGAGGTAGGTGGTGTGAATCAGCAGGTGTTGGTGTAGGAGGGAGGTTGGTATGAGTCAGTGGATAGTGGCGAGGGAAGGAGTTGTGAGTCAGGAAGTGCTTACGTATGATGGTGTAAGGCACTGTGTTGGTAGGGGGACGGGTCTGTGTCACCGAGGGGTGAGGAAGTACCTTATGAGGGTGTGTTGAGGAAGCGCCCTGTAAGGGGATGCGTGCTGGAGGAGACACTAGTTACCTGTTACATTTTCCTTTTCATTCTTTTATTGTCTTTCAGTTGTTGTCTTCATATATTTATATGTTCATCTCTCAGAATAATTTTGTTTCGAACTGACCAAGATTTAAAAATCAGTACGCCATGGGTAGAACCAGTCGATCTGCTGGAGACACTGGCGCTTCCTCGTGCTGCTTTACTGACGGAGGCCCTGACGAAGATATTGTTTGTTTCAGATCCCAAACAGTGGTCAGAGGACCACGTAAGGCAGTGGCTCATGTGGGCCATTAAGGACTTCAGCTTGGAGGGCGTGTCGGTGCACGAGTTCCAGATGAAGGGGCGCGACCTGGTCGGCATGGGACGAGACTCCTTCCTCGCCCGCACCCCGCCCTTCATGGGCGACATCCTCTGGCAGCACCTCGAGTTCCTCCAGAAAGGTGAGTATAACAGGTTTAAGGTTCGCGCCCTGTAGGAGGGTCAGTAATCAAACATTCACTTCCTCAGAAACGTCAATTTTCACATCCTGTAAAATGGTCCATATCCAGAGTCCACTTCTCTCGGAAAGGTTCGCATCCTGTAGAAGGGACCATATTCAGTGTTCCCTTCTCCCAGAAAGGTTGAACCTATAGACCCTGTGATCATATGATGGTTGCAGTTCATCCTGAAAGATCACCAATACTTAGGGTTCGATTCTTCTCGTAAGGTGATACAAGGGGTCAGTCAGTGCATCGAAGCAGGTAGGTGCACAATGTCCAGTTCAGTTTTGAACAATTCTTTATTCCTCAAAGGTCAAGACTCAAGTTTCAGTTCCTCATTAAAGGTTATTTAGAATGTTTTCTCTTGCATAAGTGTGTGGTCAAAAGGTGAGGTTCATTTCCTCCAGAAGGCCACTGCGTCGAGCTCTTTTTCACCGGGAGGGTCGGCGGCGTCTCGTTCCTCCAGAAAGGTCGTTATGCATTGTTCACATCCTTCCAGAAAGGCCAGTCGGGTCATTCTCAAGCACCCAGTTCCTCCAGAATTGGTGACTGTGCCGCGACCCCCTCCACAGGGGGTCATTCTATGCGTCCTAGCTTTTCCCGGGAGCGCAAACATCTTCCCCTGGGCACTGGACATGGAAAGGCAGATAAGTGAGGTGGATCATTATAGAAGCAGACTTGTGCTTTGCTCCTCCGTCCAGGAACACCATCGCTCGCCTGATTCGTCACGTTGCAAACCGTCACGACTAGCAATATGCGGCCCTCTGTCGCCCCGGCTCCTTGATTCACCGTGGTCCCTCTGGGTTTCGTTAGTTTCATGGTCCCCTTTTTTTTGATCATTCACGGTCCCTTGGTATATTAGGTGGGTTACCTGGAGCAGCCGGGCACTCCATGGCCTCCTCCTCCTCCTCCTTGGACCCAGCGTTCCCTTGAGTCCCCGCCCTGCCGTGTCGGAGTCGGTGCTGGTGGTGCCGTAAACAGGTCCCGTCGGCTTCTTTTGATCTCACGCCCACAACCAAGGATAGAGTAAACAATGCCAAACAAACTCCAGGTAACATGGGCCTCACAGGTGGACTGTTTGTGGATATGTGAGTGTATGCATGTGCATATGTACTTTGCTTTCGTGAGGTTCCTCTTACCTGTGACTGTTTCTGTGCGCGACGAAAGACAGCATCGTCTCTCTCTCTCTCTCTCTCTCTCTCTCTCTCTCTCTCTCTCTCTCTCTCTCTCTCTCTCTCTCTCTCTCTCTCTCTCTCAAGGTTAATGACTATATCAGTTCGTGTGTTTTACAATACCGTTTGTTAGTAGGTGAGGAGGGAGTCTTGAGTACCATTAGGTGTACGAGTGTGTGTTTAGGATGGAGTGCCACGAGATCTGTGTGTGTGTGTGTGTGTGTGTGTGTGTGTGTGTGTGGAGGAAGGAGTGCCACGAGATGTGTCCGTGTGTCAGGGCGGGTAGCCTCAAGCGTCCCGCTCTCAACGAATTATTAGATATGAAACAGGATTCGCCGCTGTCCCTCAAGTACTCGCATCTCGACAAATTATTAGATATGAAATAGGAGGAATAGCTGACCTTTGGCGTCCCCACCAACACCTCTCACACACACGGGGCGAAGCACGCGGAGGACCTTATCAGCCCCCTAACCCTCTGGGATGAAAAGAAAATCTTTACTTAGGACTTAATTCAAGATCATTATAGTTGAAGCGTGGAGGTGAGACTGGCATTAGTTTGATGAAGGAGATGAAGACTGTTGGAGGAAGAAAAAGAGGAGGAGGAGGAGGAGGAGGAGGAGGTGAAGGTGCGGTGAGGTGAGAGAATTTATTTTCTTTTTCTTCCCTGCTGGCGGACGCTCTTCAGGAATTCCTGTATTGGATTATTACATTGTCTTTCCCTCTTTCCTGAGCGGAGGAACGCGTCCCAGCGGGCGATGGGATGCCAAGCGATGCTATATATATACTTAACACCGCTCGGTCTGTCGGTCGGTCGCTCGCTCGCTCGCTTCACGGGGAAGAATTCCACGTTTGACGCTCTTGATAACCTTCGCGTCGAAAGTTTTTTTTTTTTTCACCCCGTTTTTTTTTTTTTCCTCCTAGTGTACATCAGTCACAATAGCGTCAGTTGTACAGTGTGTGTGTGTGTGTGTGTGTGTGTGTGTGTGTGTGAGGGTCGTCCGCTCTCGGGGTCTGCTGCTAGGGGAGTGGGAGGGAGCGAGAACGGGTTGGGTGTATGTTGGTGTGTGGGAGGGAGGGGGGTAGGGGGATAGTTGTGGTAACAAAGGGTTGTGAGAGTGGTGTGCCCCCCCCCCTCCCTCCTCATTCAGCAGCAGAGGTAGTTGTTGTTGGACCTAAAATGGTATTTAGCAATTCGGGGTCTTCATAAGAACACGGTTTCGACACGCCCTCACGAGCGCTCCGCTCATAAGGGGGAAACTAACACGTAGTGAGCAGACCCCCGGACCACACGGGGGGTGGGTGCTGGGGACGGGGATTGGGTGGGGGGTGGTTGGTCCTTTCCCCGTCTCCCTCGCCTCCTCATTGCTTGCAAGATGTCTAGATGGAAACATCCCCCCGTCGCCTCCAGCTTGACCCTACGAGGAGTGAGAGAATGTCAAGGCAACTTCCCTTAACTCTAAATGACAAGCGTTAACGGCCATTACATTTGGTCCTAACAGCACTTTTGCTGGGACCGGATGTGGACATGGGGCCCTCCACCCATGTTTGTGAAAAGTTGGTAACCCCCGCCTCGCCGCTCCCGCCCGCCCGCTCACGTGACCAATTTTTAGCGCGGCCCAGGAACCGGGACAACTTTACTTCATGCTCTTTCATCTCCACCCGACGCTGTGGGGAGTCGTGTTCATCATCATCCACTCGAGGTTAACATTGTGGCTCTTCTCTCTCCAGAGCAGATCTCGAACAGAGTCAGCCTCTCTCTCTCTCTCTCTCTCTCTCTCTCTCTCTCTCTCTCTCTCTCTCTCTCTCTCTCTCTCTCTCTCTCCTCCCTCCCTCCCCTCACCCCCCCTCCCATTTCTCCCTTCCTTCCCACCCCTACATCCAGACCCCCTCCCGCTCCCGCCCTCCAACTTCCTTTTATCCCGATATGAAAACTTGAAACATTTCATCCCGTTTTCTACCGTCAGGTCTCTCCTGCTGGTTCATACAGTCCGGTCGGCCTTGAGTGATTCCTTTGCGTCGCTGGAGCGTTTATATAAATATGAGGATTCTCATTTTCACAGATTATCAAGGATATTATATTTTTTGTCTCCTCGTGTTTCATGGAAGCGAAATTCAGATATTTTGATATTGAAAAAAACTAAATTACTTGGACGAGGATCATGCAGGAACTGCAAGGACGGACAGGATCATGCAATGGACATACACGATAGAATCTTCCAGTAGCTCATACTCGGCACTACTGGGGATACGAAGCCGTGTGCTCGACACAGCCACAAGAATGGAAAAATCGAGAGAGGAAAGAAAAAAATATTTGTACACCTTTTTGTGTGCTGGTATGTATACACGTGTGTAAGGATGTAAGTTTAAATGGTGGTCCTATTTAGCACTTTAAGATCGACGAAAAGTTTCTTGAAATAGTGTAAAGAAGAGAGCGATCGCTGATTTAATCCATGTTATCAGGTGACTGATGTAAACATCATCGGTTGACTGATTTAAAAGCCATAACATGTAGTCAGCTGATCCACGTGAATATCCAAACACGCAATCAGCTGATCGACATACACAACGCGACACGTAATCCGCTGATTGATGTAAACAACCAGACACATAATCCCAAAGATGGGTGGAATACAGCCTCACAATCTTTCCAGCCTCCATGAGAAATGAGATAAATCTCAGCTTAACCTTCACCCCTCCCCCAAGTTAATGAGGTCCCCCTTCGCTGTACCCTGGCCCTCATGAATAAATGAGTTAGGGATGAACCTGACCACTACCTTAAGAAATGAGTGGGATAACCCGTAGGCTTATGCAAGCCGCACTTTATCCTCACCCCGACTTTATGAACGAGACTCATCTAACCTCACTCCCACCCTCATGTATGAGACACCTTACCCCACTTCCACGTTCATGAATGAGACACCTTACCTCAGACCCGCCTTCGTGAATGAGGGACACACCATAGCCTCACACCTCACTCTCCCCTTTCCATTCGCTGCGTCCGCTTCCCCCTGCCCCACCCCCATACCCTCACCACCACCACTACCTCACACCTCCTCTCCGTTTCCGCTTTCCTGGGGCCGACCCCAGCAGGATTGGTTTTCCCGGTTGGGACGGTAACGTATCGGGGACAGTACCGGGAACCAGCCTGGCCAGGAGAGATCATCACTGATCCAGCTTTTAGTTTTGCCAACGCTGGGAACTGATATTTAACTCCCACTGGAAGAGTTGTTGGTATAGACCAGCAGAGATGAGGCAGATCTAACAGCCATGACACAACGACGTAACCGAAACCAGCAGAGATGTCTTGCACAAATCCCTGCTATACTAAGGACCTCAGACATAGAGAGCTATGACTCCTGTTAATCAGAACAATAACTGATTGGTTATTGCGAACCCAAACTATGGTCTTTAGAACAGAAGTTGATACTCGGTAAACTCTATTTTTTTTTGCCCATTGTATCTTAATTGCCCGATTTTGAATGTGTACCAATAATAGGCACTTTTTATAGCTCACGGTTGTTTGTAAAGTCACTTTCATGTGGAATTATGGGATTTTTTCCCACAGACGGCGCTGCGAAATCAGATCATCAGGATTAGTAGTGAGATGAATTGCTAGATCACGAAGATCCTGTTCCTCTCCCATGGTCTGTGTCCTTGGACAGTCATGGACAAGGACAACAGTGTGTGTCACACTTGTCCTTGGTTACTCACGGACCATCAAGTCGTCCCATGCTTGTCATGAGTGACATGGATGAGGAAATCTGTCACACTTCCTGGTTCACTCACGAACAACGAAAACTCGTTCGTGTCCTTCGGACATCCCTTTGTTCACCTACGGACAAGGAAGGATATAACCTTTGCTCACTCACGGACAAGGAAGGACATACCTTTTGCTCCATTAGGGACAGGGAGGGACACGACTTTGCTCACTCACGGACAGGGAAAGACGCATCTTTTGCTCAATTTCGGTCAGGGAGGGACATACCTTTGCTCGCTTACGGACAAGGAAGGAAGCCTGGTGCGTGTCCTTGGTCACCGAGGAACAACAATGCAGGAGAGATCCCTCTCCTAGTAGATAAGTAGGAGCTGACCGCTGCTGGCGGATATCCTGCGCTTCCTGAGCCCTCTGTCTCCTTCCGGGGTTATTGTGAATGGGATAAACTAGGTGGGGGTCTGTCGTATTTTAGGGAGGGCTGGGTAGGAATGGTCGTCGTCGGGATGGGATACCCCAGCCAGACGAGGGTTGGTTATGATCTAGTAAGGGCTGCTGTAGTCAAGGCTGGATCTGGGATGGCCTTAAGGGAGCTGGAATAGTCTAGTGAAAGCTGAGATAGAGTAATCAGGTCTGGGGATAGTTTAGTGAGGGCTGGGGTTGCCCAGTGATGGCCGGGAATGGTCTATGGATGGCTGGAATAATCTAGTGAGGGATGGAATAGTGTAGTGAGGGGGTTGATAGTCTAGTACTGGTTAGTGTAGTCTAGTGAGGGTTGGGACAGTCTAATAAGGGTTAGGGTAATCTAGTGAGGGCTGGGATAGTTTACTAGCGGCTAGGATGGTTTATTGAGGGCTACGATTAAGGGCTGGGGTAGTATTTTGAGGGCTCGTATAGCCTAGTGAAGGCTGAGATAGCCGGGAACAACGCAGGGGTAGCCTAAAGTATTGCCCTGAAGTGGTGTGCGTAGGGCGTGGGTTAGGCTGTGTTTGACTTGTACGGGGTTTAACACAGTCTTGCATGTATCTTGAGTGGATCTGAAGAAGATCCTGGGTTAGCGAGAGACTATGGGATAGTTCAGTAAACTCCATGATAATCAAGCCGAAGCCTTGGGATGGAACAGGTGGAGCTGAATATGGTTAGGATGGACAGGGCGCTATGGGGGATCATAGTAAAGTCTGGGGAAATATCCCAGTTTGGAACCCGGAAAAAAATCCTCAAGAAATGTCAGTAAGATTTCTGAAAGTGAAGCTGGGGAAACAGTGAGGAAAATTCCCGAACTGAACGAGGAAAATTTACGAACACAGAGGTCGGAAAAATATCCCAGACTGACCTTTTAGGAGCAGCGTTAAATCCCACAGGACATAAGTACAGGTTTACATCAGTTTAGGTTTAAAAGAACAAGGATATCCCATTTTCTATAATGCAAATGATTTCGTTTTCTTTATTTCTTTTGTTGTGACCAGCGTTGGCTGAATACATAAAGATAATCACAGAAGTAACTGTCTCCCACGTTAAGATATATCAAACACACACAAGAACTCAGGAGTAGAGGTATTAAACAAAGACGGGTGGTTACATTTTTTGTTAGTGTCCCAAGAATTTCCCATTTTCTGTTAAGTAGTTACGTTTTCCGTTGCCTTTGTTTGGCGCTGTAGTACCGAATGTCGTTTTCTTGCCCCAGCCTGAGAGTTAGTTGACAGAGCTAGGCGGCCAAGTGGATCATGAGGGTGAATGTAAAGGAAAGACGTTTTCACGGAGCTTGATGGAGAAAACTTCGTGAGGTAGACAGTGAATATGTTTATAACACAGAGACGAGTCGAAAGCACCATTGGGTGTTGGCGTTATCTTGCCTCCACTCTAGCATCCTGTCTCGATTTACGCCCTAACGACCTCTCTTATCGCTGCCTCTTATCGCTCATTTATCGCCCGTGTGAAGAAACGCGTGTTAGACTCTCCCCTGAGATACTGGCACAGGAAACGCTGGGCCACAGGCGTTGCTCAGCTAGGCTGGCTTTGATACGCCAGCTATGTTAAGCAAGCCAGATCAACCCCAGATAGGATGGGCCAGTAAGCCAAGCCAGTGCCTCCCCACCCAGTCTAGTCGGCTGGCTGAATCTGTGAGGTGAAGGATGATGGAAAATTAATAAAACAGTGAAGGTAGTTGAACCAATTTGATCCCAGTGGGTCCATGGTAACCAAGCCAGTTACTGAAACCATCCAGTCAGCCCTCTGACCACAGACCATCGATCCAGTCAGGTCTCTGACCACAAGCCATGGATCCAGTCAGCCTTCTGACCACATACCATGAACACAAACTTTTCCTTCTTCAGTCAAATACGATTTCAAAGAAATTTGTGGCCCGATGATATTTCTTGCTTTTCGTTCAAGTTTCTGAGGTTTTGGTATTTAATGGTGGATGTCACCAGGTGCTTTGCAGTTTTAAGCAACCTACTTTTCTTTTCCTGGAAGCTGAGTTTTGCTCGTGCCATGGGTGGATGAGCCTATCAGTCGTGTCCAGTTTGCTTGAGGAGTTTCAAGTGTTGTAAAGAGGTCATAGTGTATCTGTTAGTTATAACCAGCTTCGTCGTATTGTTGTGTAATGATGGCGTTTATACAGGTAGGATATCGCGAGTTATCATTACGATTGGGAATGAAAAAGAAAACAAAGAAGATTAACGGAAAGGGAGACTTTAGAGTACAGTTTAACAAATAACTTGCTGGCAACAGAGTGGTGTCGCGGGGAGTGCCCGGGAGCCAGCGTCCAGCGAGAGTGGCACCTCCAGTCGTCAAGAAGGGCCAATGCCTGTACGTGTGTGTTTGTGTGTGTTTGTACATGTGGCAACTGGCAGTGTCTTTAGTCTCAGCCTCAGACAAACATCCACCGCCAATACTGCCTCTTGCTGATACCAATTTTCCACACACAGCCATGTCTACTGGATGCCAATTAACATCACCGGTAGTGCTAATAACCCTGTAGACCACTTAGATGCGCCCCCGCGCGTGTGTAGGTGTTAGTTGTAAAATGTGCGGCGGTGAAGAAGCCTGTAGCCCCGGGCGCTAGTGTTGTGTGCAGTAGCTAACGAGATAACTACAGTGTGATCTTGTGAGAGCTCTCCCTGCTTATCATGCTCTAACAAATGACTAACACAGTGAAAGCAAGACGGTAAAACAGTGTCGAGTGCACAGTGTCGAATGCCAGCGTCGGGCTTAGAGCTCGCTGGAGGGACAATGAGTCGTTGCCGATCCAGCTCGACGCTCTTGACCAACTACTACTACTACAGCTATGGTAACGATGACGTCCCCCCCCCCCCCCCTCGAACTGCCTTCAACTCTCGTTACTCAAGCTTGTCAACGGACACAGTCAGACGCATTTATAACAGTCTGCTAATCCCTTGGGCTCGACGAATCGACTTGCCCTTCAGCACGACAGGACGGCCCTTTGGTGTGATGGCCTGGCCTTTGACCTGACCCCCTCAAAACCCAGGCCAGGATCTCCCAAGGATCGCACCGTCGTGCCAAAGGGTCGCACCTTCGTCTTCATGGGCTAAGTTGCTTTGCTTTTGTTAATTGCTCTGCAGCTTCTAATGATCCATAGATTGTTTTTATCTCTCTCTTTGGGAGAATTAAACTTCTGGGTTGATCACCATCCCATGTCTTTATTGACCACCTCCTCCTTATCATCTGCAGACGTCACACATCACACAGTAAAGTTTCCTTGTATTTTATGCTGGATACAGGGATGGAGTGCCTTATTAGTGTTATGTAGCTCATCACACAGATTTTCTACCTGATTTGCTCTTTCATGGAACTTTTAGTAATACACTGAACGTTCTAGCTCCTCTTGTCAACTTATTTAACACTGAGGCAGTCGCAGGCTTAGCTTCTTGCCTCTATGTGTACGTCAACGCAGTGGCATTGTATTCCAATCTTCTGGAATCTAATCCTACTTCAGTTATCAGTTTTCCCTGCTTTGTTTTCCTTAATCAGGTTGTACTGTATCCTAATCTACTGTTTGCCAGTCCAAGCCATATTCGTTGACTTTCAACGAATACAATCTTAGATTTTACTCCGGGTTTTGGTCAACTAATGTTTCCATTACTAATCCAAAGTTTTTTTCCGATCAGTTGCTTATATAGGTAGTTGACGCTAACCTGCTTCTGTGCATCATTTAGCCTGTAGATCCTCTTCGCATTTGAAGTCATCGCGAGATACTACCCTGTCCGTCATGCGATCACTGGTAGATAACTGGAAAACCATCATCATTACTACTCGATTACTCCAGATTGTCGTGATTCTTTCATTAAACGCTCCTCCAGATCTTGTTGTTTATCCTCGACTGTAATTTGCGGGTTGTAAATAAAGCGAGTCTCAAGCCGTCAGTTTCAGGAGTCGGGTATGGGGGTCGTCCGCTGCAGGAGTCGGGTTGCTCGGTGTGATTCAGGGAGTCGTGCCTTGTGGACCCTTTTGCGTGCCTCGTCGGGGTTGGTCGAGTGGCGTCTGTCTCCGATTCCGCCAGCCAGTCATGTGGCTCCTCTCTTGCGGAGGTTGTTCATCCGGCCAATCACAGGATTCGTCTTGGGGGAGAAAGATTACACGGCCAGTCACATAGGAGTTTCATATCTTGATACTCAGCCGTTCATATGACACCCCTTAGTGTGTGTGTATATATATATATATATATATATATATATATATATATATATATATATATATATATATATATATATGTGTGTGTGTGTGTGTCGAGTATCACGGAAGATGTTCAGTGACTCTGAAGATTCCTGTTTGGACTCAATACTGTCTGAGGTCCTAGAAATCGCAGTTTGGGCCAAAATTGACTATGAGGGCATCGTACCGACTGATGGGGCTCCGTGAGTGGATACACGACCCCTTGGTTGGCTGTCTTTGTCCTGACTGGCTTTTTTTTTTTGGGGGGGGGAAGGTTTCTGACTGGATGTGAGGTCCCCATATTGGCTGCATGGGTCTCGAACTGACTGCGCGGGCTTGAGTGACTAAGAACCCCTGATTGTGTATATCCCTCCCCATCCCCCCCAACTGGCAGTGGCGGGTCCCAGAGTGGCTTCCAGGGAACCCAGACTGACTGAGAGGGGTCCCAGACTGGCTTCGAGCGTCCCAGACTGGCTGTTCTGGCGGGCTCCCCGCCGACCCCCCCGCACCACTGATAGCGGCACTCGGCCGAGACTGTTTGCTCTTCACGCTCTGGTTTAGCGCCGCTCGTGGGATTGTTTGCGCTCGTTAGAATGTTTACGCGCAAACAAAAGGACTTCGTGAAAGAGGATGCCGCCAGCGTCGGTCCTTCTGTTGACAAGACGATCCGTTGGTTTACCTTTTTTTTTTCTCTCTCTTTTCCCCCAAAAGACTTGCGAATCATCGCTTTTTCTCTGAAGAAAAAGACGCATTCTGTAGAACGTTGTGTGATTATCGTACAGTTAGACATCTTCAGAACAGTTGGTGGTTTCAGGAGAGGAGTTCAAGGAACATTGAAACGTGGAAGTGTTTCACGTAGAGTTTCGAACCCTTAACGTAAGGGTTTTCAAACCCTTCACGAAGAGATCTGAACCTTGTCACGTAAAGTCCCGAATCCTTCAGATAGATTTACCGGACACTTTCATTCAGAGCTCCGAAACCTTCACGAGATATTCCGAACCCACCACGGAGCACTCTGAACCCATCACTTATAGAGCTTCGAACCCTTCACGTCGTGTTCCTAACCCTAAAATCAAAGGAAATCATTTAGAGACTTTGTGTCCACTTGGTGGTCCATGGAAAATAGACATTTTGATCAAAATAATATAAATTTAGAAGTTTCAGGAATATAAGAATCTTTAATGAGATGAGTGAAGGATCTGTGTGCGGCACGATAACCGTACTTAGGTAAATTAAACATGGCTGAAGATGTTTATTGTCCGTAACGGACCACTACCACTTGGGCCGTGTTTGTGCAAATGATACACCGTTATTCCCCGGACATCGCTCCAACGCGTCCCTCCACGGGGTTCTTCCAGACCCCCTCCAGCGTCTGGGACACTCCTGCAACCATACCTCCGAGTCCTACAGTCTTGCAATATACATTTTTACGGTATAAAAATCCTACAGTTTACTTTTTTTTCTTTACGTCACAGTCCTGCAGTTTCCTTCTGCATCTTGTTTCATGTCCAAGATGGGTATCTAGAAAACTGTTTTCCTTATGTGTCAGCGTGCTAGTGAGAAGTCCCTCTTTTCCTCTCTCTCTCGTCGTCCAGACTCGCAAAGACCTGTCGCTTCCTCACTCACCTCAAATTCACCACTCCTTCCTTCGTCCTAGACTCGTCATCATCCATCTCCCTCCTGCCCAAATTCATCACTTTGTCTCCCCTCTGACCCGTGGCTACTCGTCACCAACGCCCGTAATAGCAAGAATCGTACGATAAAACCATGATCGAGTGTTGAACCCCCTGCCGTCGCCCCAGAACTCGTCCCATCCATCCAGTCTCTCGTCCTCCATCTTCCAAACCAAAGTCGCCCCCTTTCTCTCTGTGTAATCTCCCCCACCCCCTCACTCACCCCGGTCCAAAATGGCCCCCTGGCTGTGCTCCTCCCTCACCTTCCTTCCTCCCTGGCTAACCCTTCTCCCCCCCTCCTCCTCCACCTCTGCCTCCACCGTCCGTGCCCCGCGGCCACGTCCCCCCTCCACCTGCACCTCCTGTGCCTTACCCTAGTCATTAGTTCCGGGTGGTGAGTCCAAATGATGGAGGTAAGTAGCGAGGGGCGACAGCCGCCGCCACAAACATGGGCTCCCCCCTCATGGTCTCCACCCGCGCCTTCTTGGCTGTAGCAACACCACCTCCTTCACCACCAGCACCACCAAAGCCTCCAACACCACCCATATCACCATCAATCTTGTGTGTTGGTGTTGACGGCACCAGCTTTGGTTCATCCTCCTCCTCGGCCTTGTGTTCGTCTCTGTTCATCGAAACATCATCCTCAACCATCGATCTCATGGGAAAGCGGCGTGGCGACTTCAACGCCTGACCATAGAAAGTGATCCACGATCGTTATTCATATACTTCCTCTTTTTTCTCTCTCTCTCTCCCTCCCTCTCTCCTTGACGTCGTCAGCAGACGAGTATGTCTCAGCCGCAGGTCAGGAATGTTATTTATTGTCTTCTTTGCCTTGCCAGGAGGGAAGGGAACACACAAGAAAAAAGATAAAGAATCGAGTATAATCACGTGTCCTTCACCAGAATCTGGAGAATACACCATTATGATGCATTTACTGAATTTATATATTATATACATTAATTTTAGAGGGAGTATATATACATTATCTATCTATCTATCTATCTATCTATATATATATATATATATATATATATATATATATATATATATATATATATATATATATATATGAGATGGATATGTGTGAGGTGGGGCAAGTTGTGCAGGGGTAGTGTGAGACAGGTGTGAGAGGGAGGGTTCGAGCGGGCTCCCAGCACCCCTGAGCTGCCACACTCATCAGGCAGACATTACATCAAGCATGTACACTGCCGCTCCGTTCCTGGGGTTGGGAAACAGGAGAGAGGGGCTAGGGTGGGATGGGGGTGAGGGGGGTGCGTGTGAGTTACGGGTGGGGGTGCATGAGCCACGGGGGTTGGGGGGCAGAGACTGGTGGTGGCGGCCGCTGCCTCAAGGTGAAACACCGCCTGGGGGGAGGCTGGAGGCGCTGGGGGTAAAGGGCAGCCGCTGAAGGGGAACACGCCTGGGACACTACACCAACAGTCACCAAACTTCCTCCGCCCTGCCCCTCCACCTACTCCCGCACCCCTCCCTCACCCTCCCCTCCGCTACTTCCTCAGTGCCCCAGGCTCCTACCCGGGGCACTACCTGCCATTCTCACCTATCTAGAGGCACTGTAGACCGTCCATTGTAGCACTGTAAGATCTCCATACAGACACTGTAGATCGCAAATACAGGCATTGTAGGCTCTCCATACAGACACTGTAGGTCGTCTGTAAATGCACTTTAGGTCGTCCATACAGACACTGTAGGTCGTCCATACAGGCACTGTAGGTCGTCCGTATATGCACTTTAGGTCGTCCATACAGGCACTGTAGGTCGTCCATACAGGCACTGTGAGCTGCCCTCGTCCTCCCTTAGTCATTAAGAGCATCCATTATCTTCCACCTGAGTACCCTGACCCACCCTGTCCTGCCCCAGGCACTCTAGACTGCCCCACTCCTTCCTGGGGTACCTCGGCTCGCACGTGCCCCTCCTGCAGGCCACCCCAGCCGTCCACATGCTCCTCCTGAGGCACTCTGACCTAACACCCCCCAACCCCCACCACCACCTACCGCCCGAGGACATTGCCACACACACACACACACACACACACACACACACACACACACACACACACACACACACACATGGCACCGTCACACCTACGTGCTTGGGTACAGGTCACCATGTTTAGGCAGGGTTAACCCCTCGTCCCTGCCGTGCCAGTGCGTGCGGTTGTGTGTCAACAGGTGTTGAGTGCTTTTGCCAGAGCTCATGGTTCGAGCCCTGCCATCCCCCCCTCACCCCACCTCACCACTGCCTTCCCCCACTCCCTCAAAGCTAACAGATGTGAAAGCACTCGCGAGTGCTTGCCCAGTCGCACATCCCAGCGGATACGAGTGCTTTCGAAGTGCTGGTCCTGTCGCACCGCCAACAGACACGAGTATAACGAGTTGCTCTCTTCGCACATGAAACATCTGTTATTGTCAATGCATGTTCTTTAACTAGAGTCTTCTTGCAAGCACAAAGCTTCTCCACAGTCCTTAGATATGAGCGTTGTCACGAGCGCAGTCCCTGTCACACCTGATCAGACGTGAGTTCTACATAAGTAGTAGCCTTGTCACACCGCCTAAAGATACGAGCGTTGGCCCTAAGTCGCACCCACGGGAGATTTAAATGCTATTAGTAGTGCTGACCCACTCGCAGATGCGAACGCTGAGACATTTGCTCCCCAGGACATGCGAATCCTGGCCTCGCTGCACCCACTAAACAGATGGAAGCGCTAACCCTGCCGTGCCCTCAGACGTACGTGAGTGCTTGTTGGAGCACTGGCCCTGTCGCACACGCCGTCATTACTCCCCTCCCTCGCCTCCTCCCCACCACCATACCACTCCAGTCACGGACAGATGGCTACCGGCCGCCCAGCACGCGCCGATGCCTGTGTCGCTACGCAGTCCCCAGGCTGCCCCCTACGCAGCTCCCTCGGAAAAAAACAAACAAAAAAATGCGTAAAAAATATGATATATTGATTTCATGAAATTGAGGAAGTAGGAGGCAGAATATGCTAAGTCAACTAGAGCGTGGAGGAACGTGCGTTTTGGATCACCATTTTAAAACATCAATGATGCAAATTGTGGTGTCAGAGGTTGGCGGAGGTATTGTGTGCGTCAGCGGGGAACGAGGAAGCCCTACTGAGTGAGGCAGACCTCAGAGGCCACCTATTGTTGTGAATATTTATTGATGCCGAAGGTCCCCTGTCACCCACACCACGTCCCTCCCTCTCTCCCTCCCTTCCTCATCCCCCCCTCCCCACGACAGAAGGAACCCACCCAACTCCCTCCCTCTAGGAACCATGGGGAGGGAGGGGAGACTCTAGATATTGCCTGAAGGATGCAGCAGCAGCAGCAGTGCACAACGAAACCATTGCTCGTGCACACCGCCCGCATCCGATACCGTGCTATCCCCCCCGTCCCAATTACACTCGCATTTTCTGTGCACTGTGCCTGCATTACCGTGCACAACTCCCACAAAGCCCCAAACTACCACGCAATCGCCCCTCACTACCACACACACACACACACACACACCATACTTCGTCGAAATATTCCTACACTACCATTCTTATCTTTGAATTATCATGAAAAACGTCCGAATCACCATACACCGTGTTCACACCACCGTGCACTCCTGTTAGACTACCGCAGTCACACTCGGACAGTGTCTGGCACTGCTGAGAGAGCTCACTGCCCTAGACTACACAATTCGTAAAGTAGAAATATTCGCATTCATTTTCCCCTTTTTAATTTCTTTCGTACCCGCTGCCGATGGTTTCTCGTTTGTCCATCTCTTCATCTATAAGCTCATGTCCGTCCAGCCTGGCCCAAGCGGGCTAACAGAACCCAGGACAAACCGTCTCGTCGCATGCTGTACCCGGGGGAACACTGCTAGTCATAACCTGAACGCAGAGGAAAACCAAAACACGTCACGAAGCTTTACCTGGTCCCTCTCTGTACGCCAGCCACATGTGGCCGTGGACCAACACACTGTTCTGCCGTTCACCTGACACGTGACCTTGACTCATCCCTGGCGAATATACAAAGGAGCAGGTGAGGGAGGAGGGGGCATGCGTCCCCCTCTCCCCACCAAAAAATAAAGGAGAGGTAACCTTCCACACCCAGATCTCTCGGAGCGGCTGCCCTGACACCCCGGCCATTCGTCGACCTAAGTTCGCCGCCTACGTGGAAGGGGTCCGTGGGACGCACAACTTGCTGCTCCGTCCGTCCACCAGGATAGCGTTGGAGGCTCCAGACGGATCCCCGACCCCTGCAGCACCCCACTCATATTTGTGATCTCGCAATCGTGTGTTTCACACGAGACAACCATAATTCACATATGCCAATATGATTGCGTTATTATTACTATACGTTACGTTATATTGTTTCAGTGTTACAACTACGTATATGGTTATATATATATATATATATATATATATATATATATATATATATATATATATATATAATGAAAACGCACATAGCTATACAGAGAAATGAGTATAAGGTATATAATCACAATTCCCTCATTTCTCACGTGTCATTTGATCCTCATGTTCTAGATACATTGTCTGATCCACAGATTTAGGAGTTACTGTCTTCCTCTCATAGTTTATGTTGACCTCATACAGTAGGAGAAAAGAATCATAAATATCATTTAATGATCATGTAATGCCTATGACTAAGTTGAAGATCTACGAATCTAATTTTATACACATATCATACTGGCCTCAGTAGTTTCATATGCTATATCCTTATCTCAGAGCTTAAGGTATTCCATCCTAAACTAAGTTTTATGCATGGCATATGTTTTACTTGACTCTTTCCAGCCTCACAGCCTAAAGTGGGGTCAGGTGACGAGTGGTGACAGTGAGACACGTTGTTGATCTCTTGTGTCTTTGCCTTACAGACGTGGAGGAGGAGTCCGCCTCCCTGGCCCATGTCCCTCCCACCTTCCACGAGTATGTCCCGGACTTCAACGAGTTCTTGGAAGGCTACGGTGGCCCCCTGCCGGAGCACCGCCTCAACCCCGTGCTCACATCGTCGTCATCCTCCTCCTCCTCCTCACACGGGCCTCCGCCGCCCTCTTCCGTGCCCTCGTCCGCCCTACCGCCACACACTGCAGTGCCTTCCACGGCGTCGTCTTCGTCGGGCACCACCACATCGCCTTCCAACACGTCGTCCAGTACGCCACACCCGCCGCCCTCGCAGTCGCTACAGTACCTAGAGGGTTAGTACCTCTTCCTCCATACCTGTTCACGTTCCTCCTCCTTCAGGAGTACTCTAGTTTTAGTTAAACCCTTCTCTGTGTGTGCTGTATATTCATGTATAATTTTCTGGTGGTGGCTTACAAGTCTCACTTCTGTGGTAAGAAATACTCTTATATGTATTTTTCTTTTTCTGTGTTAAATGGAATTACCATCTCTTATTTTCTTTGGGGAATGATTCACCTTTTGATATCAAGGTAAGGGATTGCTAGTGGGGAATTATGTTATCTCTTCTCCTTACTTTGAGGGAGATCACATCAACCATATTTGGCCGAAGGGAAAATTTTCGACCCTCCTACTTTTACGAGAGACTCGTTTCGTCTTTCTTGGCTGACGTTTTCCGTAAATACCCTTGTGGCCGCTTCCTGTAAACGTACATAGCGAGCGTGGTCCGAACACGAACCTCAGTCATGCCATAATTACTATATTTAGTACCATGGGTGACCGAAGCTGCTCCACGTCACAGAGGACCACATCTGTGTTATGAACGTTAGAGTGACCTGCGTGACCCCCCCACCCCCTGTTCACGAATGTTATTTGTTTGTTCTCGAACGACCGGTAATACTTGTCTCTATACAGCAGGAAGACAGTCATTTGTCGGATCTGTACCTGAACAACTTGACCGACCCATCCCCTTCACAAGACGAACATAGTTGGCAGCGGAAAAATCCAATTTCTAAAAAAAAAAAAAAATCCTATTAAATCATAAACAAACGAGAAAACAGAACGACCGCCGACGGTAGATTTGCAACGTCTTTCAGCGGAAATATTCCAGGGAGTCCAGGAACCAAACTTCCAGGCCGGTGTTGGCGCTCCCTACCCATCTTAGTCACTGGAATCCAGTAGGAAAAACCTGGAGGACGCGCCTGAGAGGGACTCCGGGCGCAGACGCCCAGAACGGATGACCTCTTGATGGCTGTAATTTTGGGAATTCTTGAAAAGAAAGACTCGGAGAAATTTCTAATTACGAGATTAAAAGAGTGTTTTACATGGATTCCTCTGTGTCTGAGGGCGATACAAAGAAAACTGGAATGGTAATGAACATGGGGGTGTTCACGACGACAGAAGTTGATTAATCGGACTTACGATTATGTTATCACTGTTCATTCTTGGATTTCTGGCTCAGGGACCAATTAGATATCAGTGATCATTTTAAACTCAAACAATATCAGTATTCATACAGTTCACGGTAGATGCAGCAGCGTTGTGATACTCCTCAAGCAATCTGGCAAGTTCGTTGAGGTATTCAGTGAGAGCCGTGCATGATCCCATCTGCCGTCAGCACGAAAAGAGACATATATAATCGTCGAAGTACCCTGAACACTCGAAGGTGTTCAAGATGATTCGATTACTGGTTATGGGTCGACGCTGACAACCTTACTGACCCTGGCAGTCGATAGACCAAAATCCATACGACCAGCCAATCACTGTTTTCGTAAGTGATAAAGGAATGTGGTCGAATGATCTCTATTTGTTGATCTCTGAACACATTCATACGTACTACAAACGCAAAGAAGGGGAGACTTACCTTGTGGGGTAAATGAGAGAAGCGAGCATGGATAAGAGGGAGAAAAATCAGAGGATCTATGGTGCTGGACTACGAAATTGAAGAGGAAGTCATATGGTGATGGGACTGGGAGGCGGGGACATGAGCTAAGGCTGACCAAGAAGGGAAAATGGGGCGATGGAACACGGGCTGAGGGGTCGGGGGTCGGAGAGCAGAGCGAGGGAGGAGAAATTGATACAAGAGGAAATAGTGGGAAGAAGTGTACAGGCAGGAAATGGAAGGCGGTTAGCTGAGCTTACAGGTTGATGAGGTAGTCAGATTCCCTCGGAAACAAGTTGGTAAAACTACTTAAACTCGGATGACTTGTGGGTGACCTCCTAAGGGCAGGATGACAGTGGTGACGGGTTGTCTTCTTCATATGGAGAGAAATCGCCTGCTCAGGCAAAATGGTCGACTTATTGACGGGAGGTCATCCATGGACAGAAAGCAGGGAGAGCCCTTACTGGGACGAGAGCTGTCGCTTGGAGGATGACCTCATGGAGGAAGCCCCATTGAGAGCACTGGGAACCCTGATGGAACTGAGAGGTTCAGAGAGAGAGAGAGAGAGAGAGAGAGAGAGAGAGAGAGAGAGAGAGAGAGAGAGATGGTCATGAGGGGTCCCTACACCCATAACAAAGCTCTTGGTGGGGGTATATTCCTCTCCTGTGGGTGAGCGACCCGAGAATAATGACTGGAGGTGGGTGGTGATGGGGGAGGCCGATAGTGATGAGACAATGATGGTGATGATTACGAAGGTGATAATGAAGGTAATGAGCGGCGACTGGCGTGGGCGTGCCCCGCTGTACGCTAGAATCGCCGGAAGCCGAGGCAGCCGACCGGAAAAAACGGGCGATGGGGGAAGGGGGCGGGGAGTGGTGAAGTGGCGGAGGTGGTGGTGGTAGCGGGGCATTCTCACGGCGTTAAGGGATGGTCACTTTCAGCGGCGGGAGAGGTCAGAGGGGAAAGGAGGAAGACAGACAAGAGGAATATCGCTCGTTCGTTGAGTATAGCGATGTCGAACGTGTGTAATTGGAGAAAGCCGATGGTGACGTGGAAGACGAAGGACAATATAATTCACAAGTGCCTTTTGTGGTGATTACTCCCATGAGTCGGGGAGAGAGAGAGAGAGAGAGAGAGAGAGAGAGAGAGAGAGAGAGAGAGAGAGAGAGAGAGAGAAGGGAATGCATTCATTAATTCATGACATTTTGAGGACGCACAGGGATGGCTTCACCCTTGGGGTTGGGTCGGTGGG
This sequence comes from Panulirus ornatus, assembly GCF_036320965.1. Taxonomy (NCBI): domain Eukaryota; kingdom Metazoa; phylum Arthropoda; class Malacostraca; order Decapoda; family Palinuridae; genus Panulirus; species Panulirus ornatus. The sequence goes on from NC_092292.1 coordinate 19,708,658, forward strand.
ACACCAGAACCTGGTGGCGCCACCACCACCTAGCGGGGGTTATTCGAACTTACCTCTCTCATCCCAGTAATTTGATGCTGATAAAGAATTCCGTAAGAACAACATGATGTTAGGATTACTTTATTGTATTGTGTGAACTGCTGAAGGCCTGTGTTTTATGAAGTGACCAAGATGATATGGTCAGGGATGATATATATATATATATATATATATATATATATATATATATATATATATATATATATATATATATATAATTTACAACGTACATTATTGTTCCTGTTCGCATCTGACTAAAGATTGAGTTAAATGTCTTGTCATGAACAAAAAAGTTATTTGTTTCCAAGAAATATATTGAATTTTTTTTTCTTTCACTTAAAAAAAAGTATCATATTGCAGCGGAGGGTATCCAAACAATGCCCCTCAACACGAGCAGTTCCCACTGTGAAAAGATATTGTATAAATTCAATTTCCTGTGCGTCAGCAAACGGAATACACACTCATACGCTAGATTATATATATATATATATATATATATATATATATATATATATAGCTAACGTTGTCGCAAGTCTTGCCTTGACGGAGTCAAAACTTCGTTCGTATGTAATCCCAAGTATTACCCCGAGCGTTCGTAATGGTATTAAGACAAGGAAAAGAAAAAAAGAAAAAACCCTGCGTCATTACCAGATGCGTCACTTTTCCGATTGCCTTTTGTTTTCCCGTGCGAAGCTCCGCCCCCTTTGTCATGACGTCAGAGGTTCCTGCGGGGTCACTCTTGCTGCGCGCGCCCAATGACTGACAACCCCGTAATCAGTTGCCATTGCTCCATTTGCATCATTCTTTTTATGCAGTGCGTCGTTAATATTCTAGGCAGAGATTTATTTCTTTTCTCCACCGCCCGGCCCCCACGTACAAGTAAGAGGCATGAATAATCGAGATATGTCAGGCCCTTTAGAGTCTGCATCGTCTAGCAACCGCGGCAAAAATATATATAGAGAGAGAGGAAGTAGACTGACGGAAGTCGCTAACCGGTAACCCGTATTCACCTACAAGTTGCCTGGTCGTCGGCGTGTCACACAAAAGCATTAATTGAGTGGGATCACACGTCTCTCGGGACCGACCCTGGCAGATCGACTCGCTCTCGCTCCACTTGATTTATTGGCCCCGTGCGCCCCCTGCGGACGAGAGAGGAGGGGCGCGTTGGTGCGTGTGGTACCGGGAAAAAAGAGGCGCTATTTGTTGTGGCTAGTTATTCTGTGTGTGTGGGTGTCTGTGCTCTCTGTCCTGATTAACCTGAGGAAATGGGGACTTCAAGTCTGAGTTCATGTGACTTGAAGAGAATAATTTCATAAAGGAAAATAAGAATTTATCGCAGAGGCGACTTGATAAACCACCTCATCAATAAAATTAATCCCTTGTTGATCAACGTTCAGTTTTGCTGATGACTATAACATTTTGTTAATCATGTGCGAAACATTTATCAATTTCACTGAAGACTTTTCGTATCGACTTTCAGACAACAGAAGGAGGGTGTGGAGCCGGAACGGTAAGGAAGAAGCAGAGTTTGTACCTGTAGCTAGTCCTCCTGCCCTCCCTCCCTTTCTCCCTCCTTTCCTTTACGTTCAACCACACCGTTCAGCACGTTCACAAATGCCCCCTCCCCGGGGACTCTTGTGAACGTGTTGAAGTCCCGGTGAACGTGAGAGATGAGTTATATGAGCGTATGAGTACGTCATACTTCATCTTGATGTTAATTACAAGTTTGGCGAATGAATGCTTGTGATTTTTGTGCTGTGTTTAACAACATTAACCTGTTAACATGTAGCAGTTGTTGAGCATGATGTAAATTTATTTTCTCATAACCTGATTAACGTAGGGTAAGAAAATTCTATACTAATAGTGGATACTTACAATTAAACTCTCTGATGATTATGTAGAGTATATGTAATTATATGCCAAGACCGTAAAAGCAATGTTGGTGGAATATATATTTATCTGTGTGCGTGTAATTATGTTTCCGTATATGATCGTCATCTTTTCTGGCCAGATTTAGAGATTTCTCTTTATACGATGAAAATATGCGGTTTGAGTACAAGCTTTGTCTCAGATGATGGTCTCTCTCTCTCATGGGACGGGGAGAAGGGACCTGCAGACCCCGGGGGAGGAGTAAGGGGCAGGGCGGGGCGAGAGACGACGGGAGAGACCTTCCAGGTGTCTTTCCGTCGCATGACATGATCCTGTCGGAGGCCCCGTCGCAGGAGGTTTCTTTCGGTGGAAACCCCTTCGGGAGTGTCCTCCGACAGATGCCATATCTAGACCGCCTGCCCCAAGACAGTAGAGAGCATAGTAATACAGGAGGGGAGGAGGACGAGATGTGTGTGCAGGGAAGGAGCGGCGGGCCGGCGGACAGGTAGTTACGGGTCCACAGTGATGAAGGGCAACAGGTAGCACCCCACCGGAAGCCCTATTGTAGGACCCACCATGCCCCGTTGCTCCCGTACAGCCCGGCCTCCCCTCCCCTTGGGCGTATCCCTCGCCAGGGCCATAACCTCCCCTGCATCCCCTCAGCATAAGGGCGGCGGCTGGGGGACTGGCCGCAGGGGACACATCCGCCCCTGTGTCACGCAACCAAGCCAGACCCAACCAGGGCGCCCCTGATAAAGCGATGTATTAATGGCTATCTGGAGTGTCGCTCTTTTTTTCAATAGGATATCAAAACCTCTGATCATAGCCGTCCTGTGAATGGGATTAAACATTGTGTTTGGTCAACATCCCAATTATATGGGTCTTGGCCCTCCTACCCCTGCCTCCACAACTACACCCACCCCCACCACCTTCCTGCTCCTCCTCCTCCTCCTCCTCCTCCTCCTCCCTGCTCGAGGACCAGTTCATATTGGGTAATTATATCAGGGGTACCCCGCCCCCCGTCCTCCCCAGATTATGGCGAACATAATGTTCCAATAGAATTACACGGTATTATCACTTATAGTAATTATCTATATGTATACAAGTCTTTCAAACGTTATATATATATATATATATATATATATATATATATATATATATATATATATATATATATATATATATATATATATATGTGTGTGTGTGTATGCATATATTTGGTAATTCATCCACATCGACATGTGTATACAGGCCTTATCATAGTGGCTGAACAGTGCTCACACATTTGCACTGGTGCGATAAACCATGAGTCTTTCTCATGTATTGCCCAGGTTATGACCTCCTTTTTGTCCCCACTCTTGCCCCGCCCAACCTCGCCTCTTGCCCCGCCCCAGCCTCACCTCTTGCCCCGCCCCAGCCTCACCTCTTGCCCCGCCCCAGCCTCACCTCTTGCCCCACTTTAGCCCTCCCTTGCCCCGCGCCAACCCAAATAGAGAGTTGTGTTTGCCCAGCACAGTGTTGACATGAAAACTGTGCAGTTCCTGCGGTTATGAAAAACAACGTTTCCCTCGAGTACACACGATGTGTGGGGTGGTGGAGGGAAGGGGGGGGGGGATGTGACCGGTGCCGCAACTGGGAGTATAACCGGCCGGCCAGGTGCCGGTGACCGGGGCCGGTCAGATAAGACACAGGGACACCGCCATGACGACGGCTCATGAATCTCATTAAAACTTGGTTCGGAAAACAATGCCGGCGTTTGTGGCTACGCCCCTCATCCCAGGCACGCCATCTCTCTCTCTCTCTCTCTCTCTCTCTCTCTCTCTCTCTCTCTCTCTCTCTCTCTCTCTACCCACACGCCCACCACAGCCTGTGTTCCTGGACGGACGGTGGCTCTAAAAGTTACACTGACGCCATATTGGCCTCCCCCACCCGCGGTAGTACGTTCTCACCTCTCACACCAAGACCTCACCTCTCACACGATCCTCGCCTCTCACACGATCGTCACCTCTCACATGGTCGTCGCCTCTCACACCAAGACCTCTCGTGTTTCACTACTCCCCTACCTCTAACCTCTTACAGTGCCGTATCACCTCTCACACCAAGACCTCACCTCTCCCACCTAAACCTCACCTGCCTCAGTACCCTCAGCCTCTCCCACGAAGACCTCACCTCTCACACTGCCCTCACCCCTATTCCCCCCGCCTCCACCGCCGGAACTCTATCATCATTTTCCCGAAGGATTTCCGTAAACTTGGACATCCGGGGCACCGGCTACCGCATCCTTCCTCTCTCTCTCTCTCTCTCTCTCTCTCTCTCTCTCTCTCTCTCTCTCTCTCTCTCTCTTTTCGTCCTCTGATATTTTTCTCAATCGCCTCAAACTCCGTCGTTTTTGATGTTCCATTTAATTTGCGGACTTCTGCACATCTCTCCTAGTCCGCGATTCTTGCTCCCTCTCCTCAGCCACGTCCCCGAGCTGATCCATCTGGTCTTCAAACATTGTATGTGTATCCCCGCCTCCCCCATCCCTCCGCAGCTAACGCAACTACTAACCGTGGTTTCGTAAAGCTAAGATACCAGCCATTACCTGATTCGTTACCCCATCCTCCCGAATGCTGTTCTGTCCTAAGCCTTCATGGTGGAGTGTTGAGTGTGGCGACATCTGATTGAGGCCCATGTGTATTCCGAGTTCCGTCAGGGGGGCAGTCAGATACATAATTTATACCTGTCTATCTGTCTGTCTATCCATCTACATTATAGTAAGAACTTTGCTATAAAAGATGCAACGACGTTCTTTCATAGCGTAAGAGTAGTGGACGACCGGAATGAAATGGGATATGAAATTGTGAATATTGGCGGTATATACACATCCTGGCTGCAGCACTCTGTCCTCAGTCAACCCAACTGTTCATCATTCAATAGGGGCTGGTTGATAATATGGGCACCTGGCTTTGGCCAGGATATATATATATATATATATATATATATATATATATATATATATATATATATATATATATATATAATATCGCAGTCAAAACGATGAATCTAGCTGAAACTGTGGCGAGCTGAAAAACGTACGACTTCTGCCCAAAGCACTCCGCGGCGTCCCGTCATAGCCGGACCGGCGGGAGGTCGCGATGAAATTGCGGAGCGTCGAAGGCTCTGCGCCGCCGGGGGGTCGCGGCATCAGCGGTACACACAATCGACAGATCGCACCATCGACGGAATGCGCCTTTGAAGAGTCACACCAGCGAAGAACAAGGCATCATCGTCAGCGGACGGCAGGGTCGATTAAAAAACGCTAGATCGACTGGCCGCAAGATGGACGGACGGACCGACCGCAGGATCAAAAGGGCCTCAAAATGGCCGGACTGTAGGATCGACGCGTTGGACCGCAGGATCGACGGGTCACACAGGGGAAAAGTGATGGCGGAGTTCGCGTTCCAGACCGCAGCCGCCGCGAACTTTACCTGGGCGGCCTGCGGCTTGCGGCCCGGTGCTGCGATCCTCGCTTGTGACACACGGCAGGATATCCGGCTAAGGGTGAGAGCAGCGTCACTTCCGCTGGTTATCTGGTTATCATGCGGCACGATAACTGCCCTCCACAAGTCCCAGTGGCACGATAACTGCCCTCCAGTAGTAACACTGGTACGGTAATTACCCTCTGTAGGCCGAGTGGCACGAGCACTACTCTCCAATGGTCATACTGGTACTATAACTGCCTTCCACAGGCCCTAGTGGTACTATAACTGCCCTCCACAGGCCCTAGTGGTACTATAACTGCCCTCCACAGGGCGGCGTGGTGCCATAACCGGCCTCCAGAGGTCTTAGTGATACAAACTCGTTGGGTTGCGGACAACTGGCGGCTCTGATGGCAAAGCGGTGGTGGTAAGAAGAGGAATTTTGATGATTTTGATGAAGAAAGATTCCGGCAGAAGATCAGACGAGGGTGTCCTCTTTTACAGCAGCAGTTTTATCAGAGAACAGAGTTGATATGGCGATCTCTCTCTCTCTCTCTCTCTCTCTCTCTCTCTCTCTCTCTCTCTCTCTCTCTCTCTCTCTCTCTCTCTCTCTCTCTCTCTCATTATCTTTATCTTTATCGTTAGATTCACCATATGGATTTATATTTCCTACTTGTGAATGTCTTTCTCCGACGTTGGCTCCACGCGTTAAAAGTGAGCACGATATTCTGATAGTTCCACATTGAACTTGACGGACATTTTGGTGCAGTCTGCGCCTTTCCGTGAGGGAGACGATTTGTGTTTGGAATAGATACTTTAAGATTCCGAACTTGAGGAACCGTCCATAAAATGACAGCGGTGTCGCTACAATTCGCTGACAGTAATTAGAACAGTGAAAACGACAGACTGTCGCAGCAATTCACTGCTGGTCATCCTGACAGCATTGTTAATGGAACAGTGAAAAATGACGGTCTGTCGCTGGAGTTCACTCTGCTCGTCTCCTTGGCAGCACTGTTAATGAAACAGTGAAAAAGGCAAACAGAAATTCCTTTGCCTCGGGTCCTGATACGGCGTTACTCCTTTGACCTTATAGACCAGCGCCTGACCAGGGGCCGGGTCGGGGCAGGAGTGCGTCGGAAAACCCTATCTTGAAGGTTCTCAATCACACTGTGACAGTATTAGGATGTCAACCTTCTGGGCAGACTTCCCAAAGGGCGTTCTTTGGTGTCACTTTATCGTCCTTCTGTACCAAGTCACGAAAACATCCGGTGAAGTTGTTTATATGTTTCTTCTCCGTCGTTCTGCACTCGAAGACCCTTCACTGAAAACTCTCGAGTCAGGATCTTGTGATGATCCTTCGTCCGGAGGAGCTTTTGAAGATGGGGGGGGGGGGTATGCAAATGTCTCTGGTAGCAGCTGGAGACGTGGGCGTCGCAGACTCTTTTTGTAAGAGTGTCCGTCTATGAGTGAAGATAACGACGCCCGGCGACACAGATGTCGCACCCTCTACACGCTCATAAGTTGGGCTTCTTCCTAACAACCTCCAAAAGAGACGCTCCTTCCAGTATTCATGTCCTGGATACTGGCCATCCGGTTCACAGCCACGAACGCTGGAGGTTCAAGACACGTAGGACGTGGACAAGGTCCAGTCGTCACACATTCCCACAGGGACCTCAGCCCGCTTTCCTCTCGTGCCTCTTAAAATGGCACCACACTGCTACACCCACACCAACTCTGGCGTCCATCCCCGCCTGATCCACCTCACGTAACCACCCCTCCACACTTAAGAATCTAGCCAGGCTAACATACCCTCGGTACATACTTCAGGAGGCTATAGTATCGCCCAGAAAATCTCTGGGGTTCCCCTGGTATTACGAACGCTAACTGGTAATTTCCCCGGGTATGAACAAGACATCATACGGGGAAAACACTGTTTTCTAACTATCAGAACGATAACATGCGTACATTCTTCTCTGTAGATTATATATTTTATTTTGAATGCTGTCGCTTAAACAGACTACACCCCTAGTTTTGAGAGCCGTGCGTGCCATGGAGGGAAAGATGTGCCAGCGTCTACATATTTAGTGTCTGGACATTTCCGGCCTTATCTGTTGTTGATAATGTCTTGAGTACAAGGGGTGACCCTTGGGTAACACTGGACCGCGCATCGCCTCATCCTACAGCTAGCCTAACCCCGTCGCCGCTGCCAAGGGTCGTGTGATAGAAGAAAAGAGAAGACTAAAAATCAGACGAAAATTTAGGATTCCTGTAGATGATACAACTTAGTGATCCATGGCCAGTATCTGTATTATAGTGTTGTGTATTGTACCCTTTAAGGAGCATGATATACTACACCCGTGAAAGAGCATAATATAGTTCGCTAGCGAAGAAGCATACGTACTCAGTTTATCAATGGAGAACTTGGGAGACCTTTCTTAAGCAATTTTAAGTTTAGGGTTTATATGTCTTCTGTTGGGGAGGTTCTGGAAAGCCTAGCCAGTTTATGCCTGGAAAAATTTCCACTTTTCCCCTCTTTTTTTATTTTTGAAGGACTTGAGGTAATACAAGTAATTTTTTTTTTAAGTCGTGGTCTACGAAACTGCGTTGTGTTTTTACATCGTTCGCGTCACGTTGCTGTAGATCACGTACACACTTTCTTACCCAGACTGTATTCTTTTACAGTATGACTTCAGATTTAGTTTTGCGGTATAGCTCCACATGCTCTTTTACGGTGTACCTTTGTATCAAATTAAGGCATGACTCCAGATACTGTTTTACAAGATATTGTTTTACAATACGACTCCAGATAATATTCAACTGTACGGATGTTAGACGTTATACGGACGTTATACAATATGGATCCAGATGTTGTCAGATAATTTCGTGGTAATCACCGATGCTGTCAGTATTATGGTATGAGACTTGAGGGTGAGTGTGAGACATTTCTCAGTCACACGCTGGCCTATGATCCTCTCAACCTCTTCATGAGGACGAGTAGTAAAGTTATCCAACTGAGACGTCGGAGTTGTCGCCCTCAAGAGTCACGGTGCGATACGGCGCGCGCCCCCGCCACGCTCACCCATCTTCTTGAGGGGGGGGGGTGTCGAGGGGCCACCGCTCGGGAGGTCAGGCAGATGACCTGCCACCTCTCCTCCTCCTCCACCTCGGCGGCTGGTGCGGTACGGAGGAGAGCACCAGCGAGCGGCCCATGCGCCTGCGGGCGACTTTCAGCGGAAGTCTTACTTTCCAAATACCTTGTTTGTAATGCCGGTCTACCGCGGCATCTGCGGTCGCCGCTGCCTTTCCCGACTGTGCACGCCCGGCCCCTCCGCGTCTCTCCGTGCCCACGCACCCCTCTTCTCCGTGCCTGTCCTTGTAACACGTACGACCACCACCTGTCCTCCTCTGTGTAAGTCATCCGACTGGAACCCCCAGCGTCATAATCCGTACCCACTACCACCCAGTTCTTTGTGACCGCCAGATCCATATACCTTAATGAGAAGGTATGATGATGATAAGGCTTGCCGAATGTGGCGATAGCGATGACGACTGTCGTTAGTGATGGCAGCGACGACCAAATCTGGCCTTCATCACCTGATCCCCGAGTCACGGTGGTAGACAGCCAGCGACATCCTCAAAAGCCGAAATTATGACATCGATTCCCTTACTCTGCGTTTCAGCAACACAGAAGAGAGAACGCGTTGGTGGAAAAAATTACCATGCGTATTAAGACCTGTTCTTCGCTGTCTGTTTTTTTTTTTCCAACGGAATATATCTCCCTGTCGCTGGCAACAGGACCCTCATCGTAGGACTTTGTACAGTCGAGGTTCATGCACCCATCGGGAAAGCTAGAAGGGCTGATTGAAGTATAAGAGTTAAGAGCGAGAATTTCGTTCCTTAATTGTTGGTTCATTAATCGGTGTCATAGACAGAGATTTTGTATTAAGTAGGGAAATTCGTGTCGTGAGCAGATTTGTGACCATCTGCAGGGAATCTGTAGAATCGTACAAGTCAGAAAACATAGAAAATTAATTACAAAACAGAAAAAGAAAAGCTTAAGCATAGAAAAGAAAAAAAGGAAAGATAATCTTCGAAAGTAGGAAAATAGTTGTAAAATTAGGTAAATTGGCGGCATAAATTGGAAAATAAGCTTGTTGAGCTCGTGCATAAGCCACCAGTGACCTGCCTCTCAACTGTGAACCCCATGTGACCCGGTAGATCAGCTAATACGGTATAGAAAGTTGACAATCCTGGGAAGCGAAAGGAGAACCAGTCACGGTAGGTCTTCCATGGAGCAGGCACGTGATTGGCGGAGGTGTAGAGCCAGTCACGAGAGGTCTTTCATATGTAAGGCTTGTGGCTGGTGAAAGAACTGGAGGAAAGTAAATTTAGGGGCAACAGAAACGTATTTCTTTTTCACACTTATTATTATTTATTATTATTATTATTATTATTATTATTATTATTATTATTATTATTATTATACACTGTTCTGTTAAAGCTGAAAAAGAGCAAAAATGAGGAAATTTTGTGTGTGTGTTTCAGTAAGTTCTCAAATGCACTTTCGTGTAATAATCACATCATCAGGGGAGACACAAGAGGGAAATATAGCAATCAGTTGATATACAACGAAGAGACGTAGCTAGGACGCGTTGTATATCAACCGATTGCTATGTCTTTCTTGTGTCTCCCCCCTGATGATGTAATTATTACACGAAACTGCACTTGGGAACTTGGGTTTTATTTCCCCGTGGGCTCACAGGAATAGTCCGTAATAATAATGATGAAGGGTAATCGCACTTCAGTAGTTCAGTTGACTTGCTGAAACTTCACGATTCACAAGAGTTTCATATCCCAACACAGGCACACAGGCTTGCACAAGCCTGTGTGCCTGTGTTGGGATATGAAACTTTGTGAATTGTATACTACTGCTGAGGCGGATTTCCTCTATGAAGCATATATATATATATATATATATATATATATATATATATACATATATATATATATATATATAAGAAGGAGTCACGCGGGGAGTGATCATCCTCCTCGAAGGCTCAGAGTGGGGTGCCTAAATGTGTGTGGATGTAACCAAGATGTGAAAAAAGGAGAGATAGGTAGTATGTTTGAGGAAAGGAACCTGGATGTTTTGGCTCTGAGTGAAACGAAGCTCAAGGGTAAAGGGGAAGAGTGGTTTGGAAATGTCTGGGGAGTGAAGTCAGGGGTTAGTGAGAGGACAAGAGCAAGGGAAGGAGTAGCAATACTCCTGAAACAGGAGTTGTGGGAGTATGTGATAGAATGTAAGAAAGTAAATTCTCGATTAATATGGGTAAAATTGAAAGTTGATGGAGAGAGGTGGGTGATTATTGGTGCATATGCACCTGGGCATGAGAAGAAAGATCATGAGAGGCAAGTGTTTTGGGAGCAGCTAAATGAGTGTGTTAGCGGTTTTGATGCACGAGACCGGGTTATAGTGATGGGTGATTTGAATGCAAAGGTGAGTAATGTGGCAGTTGAGGGAATAATTGGTATGCATGGGGTGTTCAGTGTTGTAAATGGAAATGGTGAAGAGCTTGTAGATTTATGTGCTGAAAAAGGACTGATGATTGGGAATACCTGGTTTAAAAAGCGAGATATACATAAGTATACTTATGTAAGTAGGAGAGATGGCCAGAGAGCGTTATTGGATTACGTGTTAATTGACAGGCGTGCGAAAGAGAGACTTTTGGATGTTAATGTGCTGAGAGGTGCAACTGGAGGGATGTCTGATCATTATCTTGTGGAGGCTAAGGTGAAGATTAGTATGGGTTTTCAGAAAAGAGGAGTGAATGTTGGGGTGAAGAAGGTGGTGAGAGTAAGTGAGCTTGGGAAGGAGACCTGTGTGGGGAAGTACCAGGAGAGACTGTGTACAGAATGGAAAAAGGTGAGAACAATGGAAGTAAGGGGAGTGGGGGAGGAATGGGATGTATTTAGGGAATCAGTGATGGATTGCGCAAAAGATGCTTGTGGCATGAGAAGAGTGGGAGGTGGGCTGTTTAGAAAGGGTAGTGAGTGGTGGGATGAAGAAGTAAGAGTATTAGTGAAAGAGAAGAGAGAGGCATTTGGACGATTTTTGCAGGGAAAAAATGCAATTGAGTGGGAGAAGTATAAAAGAAAGAGACAGGAGGTCAAGAGAAAGGTGCAAGAGGTGAAAAAAAGGGCAAATGAGAGTTGGGGTGAGAGACTATCAGTAAATTTTAGGGAGAATAAAAAGATGTTCTGGAAGGAGGTAAATAGGGTGCGTAAGACAAGGGAGCAAATGGGAACTTCAGTGAAGGGCGTAAATGGGGAGGTGATAACAAGTAGTGGTGATGTGAGAAGGAGATGGAATGAGTATTTTGAAGGTTTGTTGAATGTGTCTGATGACAGAGTGGCAGATATAGGGTGTTTTGGACGAGGTGGTGTGCAAAGTGAGAGGGTTAGGGAAAATGATTTGGTAAACAGAGAAGAGGTAGTAAAAGCTTTGCGGAAGATGAAAGCCGGCAAGGCAGCAGGTTTGGATGGTATTGCAGTGGAATTTATTAAAAAAGGGGGTGACTGTATTGTTGACTGGTTGGTAAGGTTATTTAATGTATGTATGACTCATGGTGAGGTGCCTGAGGATTGGCGGAATGCGTGCATAGTGCCATTGTACAAAGGCAAAGGGGATAAGAGTGAGTGCTCAAATTACAGAGGTATAAGTTTGTTGAGTATTCCTGGTAAATTATATGGGAGGGTATTGATTGAGAGGGTGAAGGCATGTACAGAGCATCAGATTGGGGAAGAGCAGTGCGGTTTCAGAAGTGGTAGAGGATGTGTGGATCAGGTGTTTGCCTTGAAGAATGTATGTGAGAAATACTTAGAAAAGCAAATGGATTTGTATGTAGCATTTATGGATCTGGAGAAGGCATATGATAGAGTTGATAGAGATGCTCTGTGGAAGGTATTAAGAATATATGGTGTGGGAGGCAAGTTGTTAGAAGCAGTGAAAAGTTTTTATCGAGGATGTAAGGCATGTGTACGTGTAGGAAGAGAGGAAAGTGATTGGTTCTCAGTGAATGTAGGTTTGCGGCAGGGGTGTGTGATGTCTCCATGGTTGTTTAATTTGTTTATGGATGGGGTTGTTAGGGAGGTAAATGCAAGAGTCCTGGAAAGAGGGGCAAGTATGAAGTCTGTTGGGGATGAGAGAGCTTGGGAAGTGAGTCAGTTGTTGTTCGCTGATGATACAGCGCTGGTGGCTGATTCATGTGAGAAACTGCAGAAGCTGGTGACGGAGTTTGGTAAAGTGTGTGGAAGAAGAAAGTTAAGAGTAAATGTGAATAAGAGCAAGGTTATTAGGTACAGTAGGGTTGAGGGTCAAGTCAATTGGGAGGTGAGTTTGAATGGAGAAAAACTGGAGGAAGTGAAGTGTTTTAGATATCTGGGAGTGGATCTGTCAGCGGATGGAACCATGGAAGCGGAAGTGGATCATAGGGTGGGGGAGGGGGCGAAAATTTTGGGAGCCTTGAAAAATGTGTGGAAGTCGAGAACATTATCTCGGAAAGCAAAAATGGGTATGTTTGAAGGAATAGTGGTTCCAACAATGTTGTATGGTTGCGAGGCGTGGGCTATGGATAGAGTTGTGCGCAGGAGGATGGATGTGCTGGAAATGAGATGTTTGAGGACAATGTGTGGTGTGAGGTGGTTTGATCGAGTAAGTAACGTAAGGGTAAGAGAGATGTGTGGAAATAAAAAGAGCGTGGTTGAGAGAGCAGAAGAGGGTGTTTTGAAATGGTTTGGGCACATGGAGAGAATGAGTGAGGAAAGATTGACCAAGAGGATATATGTGTCGGAGGTGGAGGGAACGAGGAGAAGAGGGAGACCAAATTGGAGGTGGAAAGATGGAGTGAAAAAGATTTTGTGTGATCGGGGCCTGAACATGCAGGAGGGTGAAAGGAGGGCAAGGAATAGAGTGAATTGGAGCGATGTGGTATACAGGGGTTGACGTGCTGTCAGTGGATTGAATCAAGGCATGTGAAGCGTCTGGGGTAAACCATGGAAAGCTGTGTAGGTATGTATATTTGCGTGTGTGGACGTGTGTTTGTACATGTGTATGGGGGGGGGGGGGTTTGGGCCATTTCTTTCGTCTGTTTCCTTGCGCTACCTCGCAAACGCGGGAGACAGCGACAAAGTATAAAAAAAAAAAAAAAAAAAAAAAAAAATATATATATATATATATATATATATATATATATATACATATATATATATATATATATATATATTTGTGTGTGTGTGTAATTATTATACTTCTGCTTTCACTGGCCTCACCATTACTAAGATCATTTTCATTATTAAAGATAATATCATGAGATTCGAATGTCCATAATTATCATTTTGTAATTACCCACCTGTACAGTACGGGAGGGAGTTCTGCATCCTGTGTGTGTGTCTGTGTGTGTGTGTGTGTGTGTGTGTAGCACTCCTTAGCGAAGTACAAAAACCAGCTGTATCTTAGAGGTTAGTGCTTAAACCAAAGTTAAGCGAGTCTACATGATAAAGCGCCTCATCGCTAGATTGTTAGCGATGGGATTTGCGACATCCGGTGTTAGAGAGAGAGAGAGAGAGAGAGAGAGAGGTCAGGCACTCACTCACCTGGCATGAGGTCGGTGCCTTACACTTGTAGTTTCCCTTTAATTGACTGTGAATTGGGTTAGTATCATAATGTTGAGGGGGGCGCGACCTCTGACCCGCGCGTGGCACCCGGCCTGACCTCGACTGGTGGTAACTGTCGGTGCTGGTGGCAGTAAGCTTCCCCCCCCGCCCTCTGTCTTTCTCCCCATTCTCTTTGGCATCATGTCCCCGACATCCCATTATCACCCAAATCCCCCAGGTCGGTATTCATGCCTGCAATCGAGAGAATTTTTTTCTTATGATGTATGGCTTTTGTTGAGCTGTTTCGTCAATTGGTACATATCATGTTCTCCACCTTTTTTTACTTTGTTGTCCATCTATTGTCCCATATAATTCGCCACATTGCTTCATCTGTTGATCTGTTGGTTACCTGTTGTTTCATGTATTCCCCATTTTGCTTCATTTGTTGGCCACCTGTTGCTTTATCCATTGGTCACCTGGTTGGAGTCCCTGTTACCCACTTGTTGCTTCATCCGTTGGCCACCTGTTGCTGTATCTTATCTGCATTTGTTCCATGTTATCCACATGTTGCTTTGCCTCTTCGCTGTCTGTTGCTTCATCTGTTCAGCTTTACTCATTCTTTTACTCTATTATCCTTATGCACCCTGTTTCGCCCCAGTTGCCATACCTTAGAATCTAGACATTCTTTAGCGATGCTATAACCTCCTTTTGTTCTGCACCTGTTGCAATACCCTATCATGACAGCATACTCATTCTTTGGGGAAAGGTTAGCCTTATACTCCCTGCGTTACGATTTCCTAACCTAACCATTTCCACTGCCTCTCTATCGTTATCGTGGCCTACCCAAGGCGAGCCTAGCTAGCGACAGTCGAGGCTCCTAGGTCTTGGGAAATCAATCAACCAGATGGGTTCTCCTCAGGCTGTCGGCGCCTCCAGGTAGTGGCTCCTTGCGCTGAAGATGGACTTGTAATTGTCTTGAAAGCCTTGTGAGACAGGGTCTTTGGTCTACCGGCTTCGGAAGTGGAAATCCTTGAATCTCCAACAAGACGGATAGATTTTCTTTTTCAAGTAATTCTGTACATTGTGGGCATAATTACCGGTGTTCTGGAGGACAGACGAAAGTTGCGTAAGGCCGAGGCAACCTCTTGGCTTCGTAGGATGTGTCTGTTCCTCGGAGTGTATGTATCCCGTGTGCCACCGTCTATCTCGCTAACATAGGAGCGCTGCTGTGTCGATTTCTAAGCGCCGTTGTGTCGAGGCCTGAGTATCGCTTTATCGAGATCTGAGTACTGCTATGTACAGGCTTAAGCAGCACAGTGTCGAGGCCTCAGCGTTCCTTCATCAAGGCCCTGGTGCTGCTATGTAATAAGACAGCCGCAGTATCGGGGTCTGAGTGCCGCTAGGTCGAGATCCGAGCACCGCTGTGTCAAGGCTTGAGTGCCGCTCCTCGAGCTTCTGCGTGTCATACTGATAGCAGAGGTACCTTACCTACTTGCCACTGTATTCTGTTGTCGACTGTTAATATATATATATATATATATATATATATATATATATATATATATATATATATATATATATATATATATATATAATATTTATTTATTTTATTTACCTCGCTAATGCGGGAAATGGCGAATAGTTTCATACTATTCGCCATTTCCCGCATTAGCGAGGTCGCGTTGAGAACAGAGGACTGGGCCTTTGAGGGAATATCCTCACCTGGCCCCCTTCTCTGTTCCTTCTTTTGGAAAAAAAAAAAAAATAACGCCGATGTGCCCTTTCTGTTTAGTACTGTGTCCCATGTGAGCGCTGATGTATTCATTTTGAACGCCAGATGCATCCCGTGCGAGCGGTGCTCCGCCGCCGAGAACAAGCGGCACCGGCAATTCGTTTTCCATAACACGTCTTACAACAATAGGCATTTTCCACCGTGTATGAGTTGCTTTATTAATTAATACTACCCCAGGCGGTAATTAGCTCAATTGCCTATAATAATTCCTCATTATGGATATATTGTCTATATTTTTGTTTCGAAGGACACATTTCTTGTGAAGAATAAAGGGAAAAAATTGGTCTTTCAGCTCATTGATCGGCCTTCAGGGACTGAGCGATTGCCATCTGGGTCCATCTTAGTATTATCACCACCTTGGCATCGCAGATTAATCTCATTTCAGTTGATCTGTAAAGTATCAGATGACTGCTTTACCAAGTTGAATACTTCTCGGCATTTTTTTTTTTTTTTTTTTTTGAAAGGCGTTTGATGACAGGTCTAATAAGTTCTTTGAGACTTTATTCCCAGGATAAACGACGTCGCGGGAGTCGGGGTGTCTGGCCCCTGGTGTCGACCACGTTATCAGACAGCCAGACAAAGGCTACTTACCATCATTTCGGTCAATTATTCTCTCGATTTAGTATAGTCATTTCTTCTCTAACAGCAACGCATTAAAATGTAAATTACTATTGAATCTCAGAGCTAATGTACATTGTGAGAGTTTCCCCCTCGCAGGAAATGGTAGGTTCCCTTTTTGCCAGCTTACAAATAAAAACTTCTAAGCATATCGCAAATCATCCTAGCTAACAATTGAATTACAGCGTTGATGTGAGCCCGGGACTGACTACTGGCACACCGGTCGCTCGTCAGGCTTGAGGCATCCTCCAGGAGTCGACCTATCGTTGGGTTGTCAACTAGGTTAGCCACAACGTAAACACAATTACAGTATTCAGAATAACTAAATACTTCTAATTTCACGAGACAAGAAAACTAGACACAAGATGAGGAAATCTCATAGTGGCCTTTGAAAGGTGGAAAGTGTGTATTGAAGTTTATGTGATATATGTGGGGCTGCGAGACTGTACCTCTTGATAATAGTTGCCGGCACAATACCCTCACAGGTCATAGGTCATAACCCAATTAGCAGATTAGAAAATGCACAGGTCGCGGGGTCAAAGTGGCAACGAAACGACTGGGAAGTAGGTTCTTCTTGTGCTCAGAAGCCCCTATTACTGCTGGGAAGAGTGCACGAGGTCCATAACCCACATGCATACCCATGACCCCACTATAGCCCTTCTGCCTGGGGCTCACAAGGGCTAAAATTAAAGTCAAGTTGATTAGGGTATCGGCTTTTGGGAGGTGAGGGAGTGTTAGTCGAGGGGTGGAGAAGTGAGGGACTGGAAGTCGTGCCAGTTGAGTTCAAGCACCACAAGGGAAGAGTTGGTTGCGGATGGATCTCTGGAACGTTGACTTCCAAAGCCCATGTCCTCAACTTACAATCAGTGCAAGCTTCACCTGCAACTTAGAGTTTTTGGATGACTGTGCAAGGAAAATTCGTCTATTTATTTCCTTTGTTGTGATTTTTAAGCAACTTACACAACATTGTACTCAAGAAATCAATCGGATTGCCAGCCACCGTCCTGTGAACCAAATTTTACTGTTTAGTCGACCACGAACATGGTCTGCTGGACGCTGTATGGAGTGAAGCCTCAATTTCGGCACACTTACAGTAAGTTTTATAATTCATGACGTTAGGTTACGTTCTTGGCTGTGGAAACTGCACTTAAATTACACTTTACTGTGAAAAGACATGTAGATATTTTACACCCAGCTGAAGTCATATGTAAGTATATAAATAAAAAAAATTCAATTTTATTGTCATGTAACAGTAGTTCATAATTTAGTTCCATGACAGACGAGGCGAGTTTAGGTCGCTGAAGCATGGGGGACAGACGAGCGATCGGGAAGGGCTGCAGTTCCACCGTTGTTAGTTTTGAACGTAGTTCTAATCTGCCAATAGTGTGTGCCTACTTACTGAACATAGTGACAACTGTGTCCAAAAGCTAAAGAGTTATTCATATCCACAGACATTAAGTTTTTTGAAAGCTTTCATTAACAGTCATCCATTTCTATTTTTCATTCTAAGGTTATTTCCCTTATAGCCTTTCAGTACATGTATACCCTACAACTTTTTTCCCCTCAGGTGGCTACCCTAGTGCGGAGAGCATGGGTGCTGTGAGCGAGCCCCCATCGGAAGGGTCCCCAGGAGGGTTCATACCACAGCCCTACACAGAGGCAGATCCAGAGCCCTACCATACCCTGCCTGACTCCCACCACCCACCTGTCCACTACCTCGACCCTTCTGCCCACGACTTCTATAGTCTGCACGACAAGTACCGACTGCCCTACTTCAAGTACCCTCAACCCACAGCCACCCACAGGTATCCCCACGAGTACCCCGATGGCTATTCCACGCC
Organism: Panulirus ornatus; assembly: GCF_036320965.1. Classification (NCBI taxonomy): domain Eukaryota; kingdom Metazoa; phylum Arthropoda; class Malacostraca; order Decapoda; family Palinuridae; genus Panulirus; species Panulirus ornatus. Next base: position 19,726,930 of record NC_092292.1, read on the forward strand.
TCACTATGACCCACAGTTTCAGACGGTGCCACAGGCACTACCAGAGCCTTGGGCGACTGCAGCAGCACAGGGACATGACTTGTCACAGATCAACAGTGCTGTTGGGGCCCTCAACCCGGCCCATTACTTACCTGCCCGCACCGATGTCGCCACTCCAGACACCAAGCCACCGCCCGGCCTGCTGGGCCCCAGTAATGCGACACTAGGCTACCAGACGAGTAGTGGTGGCCCTTGCTTCACTGGATCCGGACCAATCCAGCTGTGGCAGTTCCTCCTGGAACTGTTAACAGACAAAAAGCAGCAGCAACACATTTCATGGACGGGAGATGGCTGGGAATTCAAACTGACTGATCCAGATGAGGTTGCACGACTCTGGGGGATGAGGAAAAACAAGCCTAAAATGAATTATGAGAAGCTGTCTCGAGGTCTCCGCTACTACTATGACAAGAATATTATTCATAAGACAGCTGGCAAGCGATATGTATACCGCTTTGTTTGTGACCTCCAATCGCTCCTTGGGTGAGTCTCTTGGAAATTGCTTTTTCTCATATCCTGAGTATTGCAGATGAAATTTGATTACAAAATGTTTATAGCAGTGTGTCTAAAAAAAAAAACTCTTATACTGTCTAGCACAACATATCATAGCCAATATAACTTACTGTTACTATACTAAATGTAAAATATCTTCACTCCACTGAACGTAACATATCTTTACCAAACCGAATGGAACATATCATCGCTTATTCTGAATGCAACTTATTTTCACTATATTGTAGTGCAAACAGTAAATGAGTGTATACTTTAATTAGTCAGACTAAAACTGAGTGTAACCAACAGCTACTCGCCAGAGGAACTTCATGCAATGGTTGATCTCAAGCCTGAGAAGAAGGACGATGACTGAGCTGTGCTTCCAGACGTCCCTGCCGCCCCTTCCCACCCAGAACTATATTAATGAACAGTAGGTCAGGCAGGCCATGGGCACAGGTCATATAGGATCTACATCTTGACCTTCCCAACTGTAAATGGCCAGCAGCATTTCTTTTTCTGTGCTGCAGCCTTGTGCCTCTAAGTTAATTACAACCTTCATTAGAAAAAAAATTGCCAATTGCAACATTATGTGACACTTGTTGGTAAGCCAAACAGCTACAAAATATACAAATTTAACTTTGTTAAATGGCTGTATCTACAATTTATCAACAATCTGTTTGACTGTCTGAGTGGAACCATTTTAATAGTTTTATTTTTGTAAATACAGTATGCCATTAATGTCGGGCATTTAGACTAGATTGTATGTTTGTATAGTCAGATGTGTGGAGGATGTTGCCCAGTCAATGTTGGTGCGCCTTATGTTGTTGCGCACAGATCGTGTCTGTGCAAAGTTCTTTTCTGCGCACAATTATTGTCTGCGCAAATTTCTTGTAACCAGCCAATTGTACCTGTAACTGTTCTCTGCACAAGACCCGACTGTAATATTAATCATTATTTTTAGTTATGGACTAGTGATTCATGGAGATGACTAATGAGTGCTTTCAAAACTACAAGTGCTATGTATTAGTGTCAAAATAGTAGGCGTCACAGATTGGAGTGGCCATTTTTATTTTTGCATAAATAATATATAGCCCTTAGCTTGCTGTCACTAACTTTTAAAAAAGTATCCTAATGACATCAGCTGTTGTGAGACTGGGTCTAGAAGTTATCGCACTTGATAATGATTTGACCTAAAATAGAACCCAGGACTCTATAACTGTTGATGATTCCACCTTCAACAGAGCTTGACATAGCATTTTCCCATTGTGCCTTCTTGTCCTAAAGTTAATCTTAATCCTGAGGTTCGAACAAACAGAGATCCTTAGGCATACCATCCACTGCACCATCATATTTCAGATTTGATAAAGAACCTGTATAGATAGCTCATGGTACTAAGGGCAAACCTTAAAGAAAATGTGATTTTTTCTAACCTACAATTCCAGGTCACAATGACTGACTGTGATGTAACAGGAAGCATATTACATTGACTTATTCTATTTCTCATTATTTGAAAATTTTATGTTTTGTAAATAATTTATGCTCCATGATTCTTGTGACTGGAGGTAATGGTGTTCCATTGTTATTTGTGATAACTTGTTGAACATTAAACGTTGGATTTTATCTTTCAAATGTGACAATCAAATTGGATATCTTCATTTCAGTGTAATTTTAATCTTATAGCAACATTCAAGTAAATGGCAAATAACACAATGAAAATACCCAATGTTTACAATTATATTTATAAGCATGTACCAAAACTGTGGCTCTTTCAGCCAGATATCTTGGCTTGTAAAAGTTCAGATTCCCAGCCTTCTTAGTTACATATTAGTTTAGACATCCACCTATCCTAGACAGATAGGAACTCTTACTATAACTATCAACAGTGATATCTACTGTCTCTTCCGCCCACACTAGACAGGAGCCGTCCCATCTCATGCCTCATAGACACATGTGCCAAGTCCACAAGGGGATGCCACTCTTCATCACTGTCACAGACCCGATATAATATGTATCCGTTTTAGTGGCATCTTTTATATGTAGGTCTCAGGCTGAAAACCTGATAGAAAAATTTAAACTTTTTACAATTGATTTTTCACATATTTAATGCTTCCTAATATGGAAAGAAATTGTAGTAATCAATTATACAAACGTAAGGACACTTTAATGTTCATTAGGCCCCAGCAACTCCAAGGCTGTGCTACAGTCAGAAGCAGGAAAGTGATGGACTCCTTTGGAGCGAGAAGCTCCTTGGCAAGAATACACTCCTTTTTGTCCACTGACAATATGAGCCTCACCAAAGGTGACTTACCATTTGTGGTGTAACCAAAAGCAGGAATATATTATACTTTGTCGCTGTCTCCCACGTTAGTGAGGTAGTGCAAGGAAGGAGATGAAAGAATGGCCCAACCCACCCACATACACAGGTATATACATACACGTCCACACACGCACATATACATACCTGTACATCTCAACGTATACATATATATACACACACACAGACATATATACACATGTACTTATTCATACTTGCTGCCTTCATCCATTCCCGTCACCACCCCGCCACACATGAAATGACAACCCCCTCCCCCCTGCATGTGTGCAAGGTAGCACTAGGAAAAGACAACAAAGGCCACATTCGTTCACACTCAGTCTCTAGCTGTCATGTATAATGCACCGAACCCACAGCTCCCTTTCCACATCCAGGCCCCACAGAACTTTCCATGGTTTACCCCAGACACTTCACATGCCCTGGTTCAATCCATTGACAGCACCTCGACCCCAGTATACCACATCGTTCCAATTCACTCTATTCCTTGCACGCCTTTCACCCTCCTGCATGTTCAGGCCCCGATCACTCAAAATCCTTTTCACTTCCTCTTTCCACCTCCAATTTTGTCACACACTTCTCCTCGTTCCCTCCACCTCTGACACACATATCCTCTTTGTCAATCTTTCTTCGCTCATTCTCTCCATGTGACCAAACCATTTCAAAACACCCTCTTCTGCTCTCTCAACCACACTCTTTTTATTACCACACATCTCTTACCCTTTCATTACTTGATCAAACCACCTTACACCACATATTGTCCTCAAACATCTCATTTCAACATATCCACCCTCCTCCGCACAACTCTATCTATAGCCCACGCCTCACAACCATATAACATTGTTGGAACCACTATTCCTTCAAACATACCCAATTTTGCTTTCCAAGATAACATTCACACCTTCCACACATTTTTCAACGCTCCCAGGACTTTCACCCCCTCCCCCACCCTATGACTCACTAATGCTTCCATGGTTTCATCCACTGCCAAATCCACTCCCAGATATCTAAAACACTTCACTTCCTCCAGTTTTTCTCCATTCAAACACACTTCCCAGTGGACTTGTCCCTCAACCCTACTGTACCTATTAATGTTGCTCTTATTCACATTTACTCTCAGCTTTCTTCTTTCACACACTTTACCAAAGCAAACACTGACCATTAAGAGTAAAGCCACTTGCATAAAGATAATTTGGCTTACCAAAGTATCAATACTGTTCATTTAGCTGAAAACTAGATTTTAACCAAATACAAATTTAGAACTGAAAAAAATTTTCACTTGCCTTATTTTGCAGTAGATTTCTTGACAACTAACACCAGTTTGAAGGACATTTTTCATTCTCGATATTCACATCCTGTTGAACTTTGTTCAAGGTTTAAGTACATTTATAATAATTTAATAGTTTTCCAGTACATAGTTAATATACCAAATATTAAATAATCAAGTGCTAATGAAACCTTTGTTTGCTATGGAACCCTTGTACCACTTTTCTAGAGCTCCTGCAGCTTTAAAGGTGCACTCCATTTGAAAGAAAGGTAAGGTGGGCTCCTTGGTGGAGGAAAGGTCCTTGACAATGTTGCACTCTACTCCATCAGCTAATGATATTATGTCCAACACAACCTCATACAGGCAATACTTGAAAGCAACCTCTACAACAAAGAAAAAATGGTTATTAAGAGTTGATCTCAAAGGTTTCACCTCCAAAATCCTCAAACTGTAACAACAAATTTCCCAGCTAGTAATTCTCCCTCCACCCTTCTTCATTTTCTTCCTACATGACCTCCACTCACCTCCTGCAGAACACTATGAAAATCCTTTCATATGCAGGTGACTTCACAGTCACATTACTGCACCATGACACAAACCAAGGAAAAACAAATATGCAACACTGCATCATTAAATTAGGAAACTGGCTAACCCAAAATAAAATGTCTACATCATCATAGAAATCTACCATCTACCTCATAACCCCTGCCAGGCATGCATTAAACCTATACCCTTCCATCACCCTGAGTGAACATCCACTTCCATTCAACAAAACTCCAACAATACTGGGCATCACATATGACCTCCACTCCTTACATCACACACATCAACACAAAGGCCATAAACAAACTAAATACCTGAACATTTACTGGTGCCAGATTTTGGACGATAAAAATCATCCCTTAGTATCCTCTTTGTACTACCTGTCTGCTTCACCCTAAACTATGGATCACCTGTCTGGTCATCCACCTTGTCAAAAGCAAATAATAAAAAAAAAAGAGACCAAAACAATCATTGGTTGCTTTGGAACCAAAAACATTCAACATCTACACAATATAAAAAAAGTACTTCCAATACAATCTCAACTTGATATACTACACACTCGATTCTTTGCAATTGTATAGAACCAAGCCACTCCATAACCAACCATCAACTTCAAAGCAGAAATAAAAAATTTCACCCCTGCTTGATACTTCAGCAACCTAAGCTTACAGATCACCCTTCCACAGAAAACAACTCTTACACTCCCTTCCACAGAAAACAACTCTTACAAAACAGTCTTCGAAATGAACCAAAGAGCAATGAACAACTGCTCTTACAACCCTGTCTTAAACATTCTACCAGACATGCACCCATCTGGAACAACACTTCCCTAAGCACTTGAACAAATTTTCCTGTGTTTACCTGTTTTCTGCACATCTCTCATCTCTCTATCACTACAAACACTGATCCAACATATCACAAGACTTCTCATGCCTAAGATGCAACTTTTGCTCTGAAGACACTGAATGCTTACTCCATAACCATCCTGTACATAACCAAGAAAGATGCACACACACCACCACACCTCTTGACCTGTGGTCCCACTGGTGGACGAGGCTGACTTTCTGACAGCTACAGGAGCTCTCTCTCTCTCTCTCTCTCTCTCTCTCTCTATTATTCATTTATTATACTTAATCGCCATCTCCTGCGTCAGCGATGTAGCACAAGGAAACAGACGAGGACTGGCCCAACCCACCCATGTACATACACACACACACACACACATATGTATATATATTATAATAATCATTATTATAATAATACATAATCGCTGCATCCTGCGTCACTGAGGTAGCACCAGGAAACAGACGAAGAATGGCCCATCCACTTGTATACACATACATATAAATACCAACATATACATACATATAAATACCAACATATACATACATATGCATACACAGACATATACATATATACATACATATAAATACCAACATATACATACATATGCATACACAGACATATACATATATATATATATGTACATATTCATACTCGCTTGCCTTCATCCATTCCCAGCACTACCCCACCCAACAGGAAACAGCATCGCTACCCCCTGCTTCAGCGATAGCGACAGAAAAAGACAAAAAAAGGCCATATTTGTTCACAGTCTCTAGCTGTCATGTGTAATGCACCGAAACCACGGCTACCTACCCACATCCAGGTCCCACAAACCTTTCCATGGTTTACTCCAGAAGTTTCACATGCCTAGTTGAGTACTCAGACAGCACATTGACCCCAGTATACCACATCATTCCAATTCACTCTATTCCTTGCATTCCTCTCGCCCTCCTGTATGTTCAGGCCCTGATCGCTCAAAATCTTTTTCACTCCATCCTTCCACCTCCAACTTAGTCTCCTGCTTCTCCTTGTTCCTTCCACCTGCTTGCAGTTATGCTGCAAGTGAAAAGCCATCGGCGGGGAAGCTGTATCATAAAAAAACTATCTCATCATAGAACTTCTCACATCAAAGTAGTCCATCCTCTCTCTACTACTGATTTTAGCACAGCCTTGAAGCTGCAGAGCCCATGAGAAAGGAGTCTTTGGGGTTACATAATAATAACAATAATATACATACACTGAAAGGCATGGTAAAACAATCTTTATGTATGATTTTAACCGATGGTTGTTGAGAAAGTAACTCTACCAATGTGTGAAAAGTGAAATGAGGAATGTAGGATTCTAGAGTATAACAGCCTCCTTGAGTCCCAGCCTACTACACTTCTTATTCCTTGCCTCACTACTCGACTAGTTGCATCCCCAGTTTCTCACAGTGAATGAAAAGCTATCATTTTTGACTTTATGTGGCAAAGTCACTTTCACAATTTCTAAGTTTAGCTTGATTATGTCAGCAATTGAATATAATAACTTTTTTCTTATGTTTCATATTTCAACTGTATGGAATGGATATTTGATGCACCAAATAGTTAGAGAAGGTTGTTTTCATAGTGGCTTGAATTTCAAGAATCCATATAAGCTGTATTCAAGGGTAATATCTTGTTTTGTTATTTAAAAAATGCATTTATAGTTCAGGTACAAAACAAGATTAAATTATCTTGAATATCAGCTTCGATGATGCCAAAAAATGAATGTGCATCATTATTTAAGGCCAAATTTAATATTTATTTTCTCTTGTTTCCTTTGTGTTCTGGACTTGATTATATGTACATAATTATGTTTTGTCTCTAGTTTTAGATAATTGAATGTTGAAGCTAAGATGAATGTTGGTCATACATTTCCAAAGTATGTAATTATAATTTCATGCTTTAAGCTCTAGTTGTAATGCTATTATACTTATAAGTTCAGAATTTGCTCTTATGATTTCTTTCACAAAAATATAACTGGTCTCCAATTGGAATATATATATAAATGATATAGGTGAAAGTAATTAAGATAGTTTCAAGGATTCAAGAGTACTCTTCGATTTATAAGCCATATTGGTTCTTTTGAAAAGGCTAACAGTAATGTTGAAGATGCAGAATCTCAAAAATTGGATTAGCAGTTAATACCAAAATTTCTAATGCTGTTCTGTTACTATAAATGATATGCCACTGTATGTACAGGATGTGTAAAAAGCTAAAAATAAAAGAATGATTGTTATTCTGACTGTCTATGAGGCACATGGCAACCCAATCGCCCTCTTTTCCTTACAGGTTTGCCAAGCATTGCAAGGAAGGAACTTTCATTTCACTCAATAACTGTTCTTTTGTGTATGTCCCTACGTAAACAATTATCACATCATGCAGCTTGGTACCTACACCCCATCCCATCCCTTTTTGCAATCTTCTTAGAATGGTTAGTTCTCACAAGCTTTCTTTTCTGCAGTCTCTTGAAAATGACTGCCATCCTGTTATGCATAAGCTCATCCAGCTACTATAAAAAGCTTCTGCTCTTACACTGTTGTTATCTTTTCTGGGTAATCCAAACCATCTCAGAATCACTCCTATGCCAAAAAGTTTATCCACATCAGCGTGCTTTTTCCTCATTCTTAACCCCCTCTGCTTCTTCCAACCATTTTCTTCATCTAAAATTTCTTCCACCATAAGATTGCTGGACACTTCAGGTTCTTCTTCAACCAGTCCATACCAGTGTCATAGATTGCTCCACTGGAGTATCTTTCTGACTCCTTACTGCACCCAACATGCCCTATTATAATAATCCAACACTCCTACCACTACCTGCATGTCCTGAGAGTACCTGGGTTGAATTTAACTTAATCTCAAAACCCGGTGGTCTTGCATTACGACCCAGTGTCTGAACTGATGAGCCACTGGGTTAAGTTGTTCCTGTTGCCTTCAACAATTTTCATTATAATGAGTCTGATTCTGTGCAGGTGCTTCCCAAGATCCTTGCTACATATCTCTAGGCCACCAGATCCACTGAGTGTGCCAATCTCCAAAGTTCTCTTTTCACCAAAATGGTCAAATGGTAAGTTAAGCATAACTACACACAATGCATAATGTGACAGAAAATCCAGTCACATGGTGAAGGGTATAAAGTTCAGAGAAGTCAAACTGGACAAGTATATTCGCCATTGCTCTCTCTGATCCTCCTCTCATGTGACCAGCACACCATACAATGTTCTGTTAAACCTCTTACGTACTCTACATCTCTCAAGATGATAGGGTAAGGGACAAGATTTCCTGATGACCTAATACACAACTCCTGTACTAACATACTCTCAAAATTTCACCACTGGTTATTGTGAAGTTTCTCAAGAATTACAAATCTGTTTAAGTATCCTCTCTTAAGATTCTTATCACTGTTGTAACCATCCAAGTTTTCATGAGAAATTCCCAAGTGTACTGAGAAAACATATTTGTGACTATCAAGCAATCCTCCTCTCCATCCCATGTAGGATTCAACATAGTGAGATACATGGTCAGGATATTCCTTGGTCAAATGAACTGAATGATCCCAAACTTACTCTTGGTTTTCACTTCCTTTTCTCCTCGTTCCCTCCGCTTCTGACACATATATCCGCTTTGTCAACCTTTCCTTGCTCATTCTCTCCATATGTCCAAACTATCTCAGCACATCCTCTTCAGCTCTCTCTCCCAATCGTTTTATTACCACACCACCTCATACCACATACTGTCCTCAAACATTTCATTTCTAACACATCCACCCTGCTCTAAACAACCTTCTCTATAGCCCATGCCTTGCATCCACACAATATTGTTTGGACTATCATATCTTTAAACATGCCCATTTTTGCACTTACCACACATTTTTCACTACTCCCACAGTTTCATTAACTGCCTTGTCCACTCCTTGGTCTAAAACACCACTTCCTCCAATTTTTCTCCATTCAAACTTACATACCAACTAACTCATCTATCAACCTTGCTAAACCTAATAACTTTACTTTTATCCATATTTACTCAACTTCCTGCTTTCACACACACTTCCACAACTAGTTGACAACTTTTTCAATTTCTCACTTGAATCTGCCATCGACCCCAGAATACCACATTGTTCAAATTCACTTTATTCCTTGCACACCTCTCACCCTCTTGTATGTTCAAGCCCCAAATGCTCAAAATCTTTTTCACTCCATCCTTCACCTCCAATTTAGTCTCCCACTTCTTGTTCCCTCCACCTTTTGACACATATATCCTCTTTGTCAATCTTTCCTCACTCATTCTCTCCATACAGTCTCATCAAAGACCTTCTCTTTGAAAAGAGATCTTGGGTAAGACAAAGGTCCTTTCACAGAAATTGGCCTAAGGAGAATTTTAAATCAAAATATTTCATACGTCTGCTATTTCCTGCGTGAGTGAAGTATCACCATGAACTGATGACTAACCCTTAAAAAAAATATCCTTGTATGGCTATCTTCTTTTGGAAACGTGACATAACAGAGAATATTGTACTGCAGTGCAACAGCAGCTTCTCATCAGTCTCACCTTCAACACCTATGCAAATCCGAGAGAAAAATAAAGATCTCATCAGAATGTTTATTTATTTTTTCAATAAAAATGGGTGTACAAAACTTATTCTCTCTCTCCATATATATATATATATATATATTCTATTAATTCAACATACCTTGAGTTCCTAATTAGTAGCAGCTGAACCCCATGCAAACATATGGAAAGCTACTTCCCACAAGGATAATTCCTGAAGGAGAAGAAAATGCTAGGTCACTACTTGATCAACAATATGAATATTTCTATAAACAGTGAAAGGATCTGCCCTATACATACTAGAACTTTTTGTCATACATGTTTGCTATTTCCTGTCTTATGGAGGTAAAATAACAGGAAACAATTGAACATTTGAGGAAAAAATCATCTTTTAACTTCTTCCTCTGTTCCTAAATCTTTAGTAAGAATATAGGAATGGAGGACTTCCATTCCTCACTCCTACTTCTCATGATCATTTTCTATAACATGGGTAGTAATCTTTCTCCCTCATCTGTAACGATGACCTATCAGAACTAATACTGCACTAAAGTCATAATCATTATCAAAAAACTACATTCATTTTACACACTGAATGTATAAGGGATAAGGGAGAAAGAATACTTCCCACGTATTCCCTGCATGTCATAGAAGGCGACTAAAAGGGGATGGATTGGGAGGCTGGAAATCCTCCCCTCGCATTTTAATTTTTCCAAAAGAAGGAACAAAAAGGGGGGATAAGTGAGGATATTCCCTCTAAGGCTCAGTCCTCTGTTTTTAACGCTACCTCGCTAATGTGGGAAATGGCCAATATGTATGAAAAAAAAAATATTTTCATTATCATTGTACTTTGACGCTGTCTCCCATGTTAGCGAGGTAGCGCAAGGAAACAGACGAAAGAATGGCCCAACCCACCCACATGCACATGTATATACATAAATGCCCACACATGCACATGTACATACCTATACATTTCAATGTATACAGACATAAAATCAAAACATGTACATACCTATACATTTCAACATATACATACATATACATACACAGACATATACATATATACACATGTACATATTCATACATGCTGCCTTCATCCATTCCTGCCGCCACCCCTTCCCCTGGGTGCATGCGAGGTAGCGCTATATCTGTAAATAATGCATGTGAACGCGCACAACCATATAACATACTAAGCTCCAACAGCCAGGATTGAACCCAGAACCCCTGTGTAGGAGGCGGGAGCACTACTGCTAAAGGGGTGATCATAGCCTATAATTCATGACCTGTGGTCCTACCCACTGGATGTAGCCAGCTTCCTGAATGATGCAAAATCCCCTAAGAAGACAGAAGGGGAGTAAGGGAGGGAAGGTTAAGGTGAATTAGTTCACACAGCATAACAGATATTTAGATCTTGCAAGTACATGAAACATGTCAAACTCATATTCACGAAATACTGTAAAGCAAAACCATAAACATGATGCATACCTTCAGAAGAGGATGTATCTTCAACTTATCATTAACTGTACAAATGAGCTTCTTGGTTTTTTGGTTGAAGATTATCTTGCAGAGACTAAAACTTCCAAATATTTACATCATCAGTTCTAGTAACAAAGAAAAAGTAGACATCACTATAATTCACAGCCTTATATTGATATCAAATCATAAAGTAAATTATTAAGAGGAGAAAGATTTTTGCTTGGATGCATTAATGTTTGACAAATAACTTTAACCAACACATTTTACCTATCTATTGGCTCACAAGGTTACTTCTTGTTGCCCACCTCAAGGAAAAAACAGAATACAGTGTGTTCAATTGAGGTGCTACATTTTCAATTTTTTCTTTCAAAACATTTCAATATTATAAGAGTGCTTGGACTGTTGTGGCTGAATGTTTTGATTATTTCATCCTTTCATTTTGGAAGAAAGGCAAATTGTAACAACACATTAGTGGTTAAGCCATATCCACACTAGAAAGGACTGCCTATACCTTCATTTTCAGTCATACATTCTCATCATCCCAGTACTGTATACAACAATACATTAAATGCCAAAGTGTACATTAAGACTTAACAGATCCCTCTTATGCTAACCTTAAATGAATAGTTTTACCTGCTATTCAAAACAGTCTTCTCTATTAATAAAAGCCTTGCATTTCAATGATCAATTGATTCTGCACACAAACTTTCTTTTGCCATTCTTTATGTCCCTTAGACTGTGGCTATCAGAAAACCTGCTTATGTGTTGTGGATGTAAAAAAAAGTGATAAAAATAAACTCAAAAATATATCATAGCCTTCAAAGATTAAAGATATGCATGCTGAAGAATGAAAAATGAAAATATTAAATAATTTGTCCAACTCTGTCCTGCCATGGTGGAGTGTTGTTGAAAGAATCCTGGGGTTGCCCAGTCAAGTGGCTTGGTGCAGGATAACGGAAGAGGGAAGACTGATAAGAGGTTTGGTGGCAGCCACTACACAGAAAGGGAGCAGGATGGAGTGAGTGAAGCAGTGAAAACTGATGGTCGATAAATTCACTTATGCTGTCTTATCTTTACTGATTACATTATCTACACTTCAGTACTGATTCATACCATCTTATTTCCTTATGTTTTCACAATTTCATACATAAAAATTACATGAGGGCATAAGTGATGAAAGGTATGCATGGTTGGTGAGATGAGGCCCAGTCAGACATGCGAGGCAGTTTAGAAATGCTAAACTTGTTGTAGAAATTTGTTCTCATTTGAGGCATGTTGCATCTACAAAAGTCGACTCATATTAGATGTCACAACATGAGGGTTAACCAATATCTTTACTCTAATAATTTCACCCAAATAACCATATCCTTTCACATATCTTCACTGTGTAGTTTACTTTATCACTTGTTACCTTAATTCTTTCTTTTGTAGCCTGCCACAAAAACTAATCTGCTATAATAGTACATGTAAACTCTAATAAGCATTATAATAATTACTTGCCCCATTTCTCTACATATGGGTACAGTCATTGTGTCTTTCAAGTGTTCAGGCATATTCATTTAATCATAAAACTGATAGTAAAAATAAAATACTTACACTCTCATTGGTCCTCTCAGAACATTAAGAAATACTAAATTTAGGCTTTCAGCATCTGAAGCTGTAATGTTGGGTGAGCATATGTGCACACCATCAATGCCTAAACGCACACCTTTCAAACAAGTGGCCAGTGCCTCACATCCTTTCACTGTGAGCTGACTCCTTGGAAACCGGATACTCCAGAAGAATCTGTCATGCAAAACAGAAAGTAGTGTTTGGAATATACATTTTTTCATTTGTTTTTCAAAATATTTGTAGATCTGTAATAAAAGAGAGCGAATGAGAGTTGGAGTGAGCAAGCATCAGCAAACTTCAAGGAGTGATAAAATGTTTTAAGAGGAAGTTAATTGTGAGAAGAAAACATGAAAAAAATTTAGAAAGGCAAGCAGGAAGAAAGTGTTTTGAGCAAAGCAATGAACTTTACATTTTCTGGCATACAAACACTTTTAATATCAATTATTTTTTCTACACCCAGAGTAAGTGAAACTTAATACTCTGAGGTGGTCTGGGTATGTAGAAAGATTGCAAGACAAGTTTACAACAGTACAATTAAAGGGGCTGGTATGAGAGGAAGACCACCTGTGACAAGGGGAAACAGACTGAAAGAGTACTATAGGGAGAGAAATGGTGAAAGAATGCATGGAATTGTGTACAAGAGGAAGGCATGTACAAACAGGGATAAGTGGAAACTCTTTTGCCAGGGCCATCCCCTTGATGGGAGTTCCCAAATTCAATCCCTGGAGAAATCCTACTCAAACAGATTATTGACAATGTAGAAGTCAAACATTTGGTGTGGCTACTGTTTCAATGTAAAACACTGCAGTTGCTAATGCTCTTTGGTACTTATGAAAACATACTACACTATTCTGCAAGTTTAAAAAATAAACAAGTGATAAATTACGTGTTTGGAGGCTGAAGCTTTAAAGCTGCTTGTCCCACCCAATCTACATTAGTGTCGTCCACACCTGAGAACCAAAGGTCTATTGGAAATCTCTTGTCCGGTAGCTGAGTCAGGGCTTGCAAAGGTACCTCAGGTACTACATGCAAGTCTGTAAAATAAAAAAAAATTGTGAATATTGCATTCTCATCTCCAAAATTTTATGCTTATTTTGTCCTGAAAGGAAATATAGTATAACATCTTGGCTAAACTTGAATTATCTTAGATTGAGAGGAGTTTGAATCTGCTTTAGAAAAGGATAGTGACTTTCCCTGACCATCATTCAGGTAAAATATTGCTTACCATAATTAAGTCAAATTAATTGTTCTTGCATCTAAAAAAGAAAAAAAAAAGCCAATCATTTGTCAAAATTGGTCACACTTTATGCACTTAAATTGGCCAAAGAATAGCAATAATTTACAACATCTTAAGCTGACATCCCCAAACATTTTATTTCATAGTCATGCATTTCCTAATCCTCATGAATATTCCCCTCACAGTAATAATAAAAAACTAAAGGCTTTGGGTATTCTATCATGAAATTTTTATTTCCTTTCAAAATATAAAAATTAGCATTAGCAGTAGTGGTAAATAGTTTCTGACAAGATGTGAACAGTTTCAACTGTGTCTTGAGTCAGACTACCCATCATCTCTAAAAGGTAAGAGTTTTGCAGTTTTGCAGCAAAAGGTTTCTGACAAGAGGTGAACAGTATTCACTGTGTCTTGGGTCAGACTACCCATCGTATCTAAAATGTGAGAGTCTTTCAGTTTGTATGTTAATTAAAAAAATAAGCAATTAGGTGAAGAAGACCTGTTTCTGAACTGTTATTACATGAAATTTAGATGATACCTGCACATCTGTTAACTGCAAGCAAACTGAAGACAGATATCAGAATTAAGAATTTCAGCTCATCCATAGTCTGACTACTGGTTATCACATGATTATTGTTATTGCGTCCATATCAACACTTGTGTGTGTGGACGTGTATGTATATATATATGTATGGGGGTGGGTTGGGCCATTTCTTTCGTCTGTTTCCTTGCACTACCTCGCAAACGCGGGAGACAGCGACAAAGCAAAAAGAAAGAAAAAAAATCAACATCGAGACGAAATGTGTTCAAATCATCTTCAGGTCTAAATCAAAAGAAGAGTTTGGTAATACACTTCTTAAAGTTACTAAAAATTCTGAACAACACCACAAGTTATTCAGCAAATTCTTACACAGGTTTTCTGCTTTTGTCACCATCTTCTTCAAGTAGTATGGGGTGTTCAAAGAGTTCTGTGCATAGTATTTACCTATGCCTAGGTAAAGTACCTCAACCACTGGGAAGAGCTTGACAATGTTTCTTACAGATCCCATCACTTTTGATACCTGAAAGCTAAAATACATATGCTGTATCATTACCAATCACATACTTGCAATATGACAATTACCTGACTATACATAACTATTCATTGGTATTCATTCATATATGTACAGTCATTCATAAAAGACTGTGGGGTCACTCATAAATATTTGTAGGGGTCTCCATTCATATGGTAGAATTCCATCTTCACCCCTTTCCGGCTAACAGGTACTGGGCATCAGACAATCCACACACAAACATACATGGTGAAACTATAGGAACTGCCTGTTCACTTAGGACATGATATCGTTATAAGACTTACCGTCCAGAAAGAGGCTGGGAACTGCACTGGCCCACACATTCACAGACCACCAAGAACTTTTATGAGTGACTGTACATAAGGATTTTATGAAAATTGTTCTTGTGATGGTTAGCAACTGTTAAAGTTTCTCTTGTGTAGATATTTAAGAAAATGGTACCTAGAAGATATATGATTATAATATTTCCTAAAAAAGAAATTCATTAACCAAGAAAGCTCTTAGTCATATGACCTGGAATAATTCAATGTTAATTTACCCAGCTTGACCATGTTGTGATCTGAGGTGGTCAAAAAAGTCATCAGAGTAGTCCAGTTCTGGATGTTGCCAGTGCTGATGTAGGTTTAGATGAACATCACATGGATACTGTGACAGCTCCTGTAAAAACTCAACAAAACCAAGTAGCTTTCGGGGATCACTGTCAATGTCCAGCTCTATATGACGTACTGATGAGTGCCTCAGTAGAATGGAAGCAGCTTGCAGGTGCCCATCTCTCACCTTCCAACGATCTGGGATGATGACCTTACCAACTTCTTTGGCCATTGTGGGACTGCATTCTGCCTCAGCCACCACATTCAACCAATGCTCTGGATCTCTGACTCCTGACTTCACTAAAAGGTTCACTATTTCCTCTGCATATTGTTCCACCATGTCACTACCATTCTTTGATAAAAGGCCTGCTAGATGTATGAGGGTATTATGGTATTTGCTCAACTGAAGTGGTTCAGTGTCTTCCTGGTGGAGATCCTGAAGTACCCTGAGGATAGTCTTGTGTTCATTTTGATAAGTGGTGATTTGATTTTCGACATATTGGAGAATATCTGCCCTTATTTCAATGGGAATACTTCTAGCTTCTAAAATCTTGTGGATGTCATTCTTTATGGGTTCAACAATTTTTTCATCTTTCCTGCCTATGCTCAATATAATGGACTGTGAAGCATAAAAATCTTGTAATCCCTTGTGTGGGAAACCAACTTCTTCTTCAACACCAGAAAGTGTCCAACTTTTGGTGAGGGTTAGTGAGGCTGAAAATAAATCATCTGAAGGCAAAGTGAGCTTTTTGCATACACTTACTAATCGATCTATGCTTTCTTTTTTCAGTGTCACTGCATCCCATCGTAATGCTAATAAACTTTCTCTATACATAGCTTCAAGAAATTTGGTGCAACGTCGCTTTATTTCATTCTCAGGCAAATTTTGTGTACCTTTCCTTTGTGAAAGTCTCTTTATCAGTTTTTTCTGTGTCATCTCCATAATAATACAGTACAGACTAGTTGCAGAAGTTATCAGTTTGACTGCATCAGGATGTACTGCCCAAAGATACGTTAGCAGTACTAGGTTTAGTGGGAACCGAAAATGTTCTGACAACTTGGTAGATGCTGTCAGAAAGTTGATAAGACCATTGGTATTTTGATGGCTTAGGCCAATTCTTCTCATCTCTTGATATAATTTAGTAACAAACTCAACCCTTCTGTCTTTTGAAATCCCATTAAGCCTTAGGTGGCACATTTTGATACTTGAGGGAACCATTTTATCCATGAAGTCAACTCTCTCTGGTCGTGTAGTACATAGAATACGTATGTTTCCTGCACTTACTTTAAAATGTTTTTGAAATAACTCTGTCAACAGTTTGTTTGAGGACTTATTGATCTCATCTAAACCATCAACCAAAAATAAAACATTGGAGTTCAGCACTGATCGTATGAGGTCTTCATCCTTTACCAGACAAGAGGTCTTTGGTAGCTGAGATAACAAGAAACTTAAAAAACTACTTATGCTTGAATTGTGGCATTTGATGTGAAAAAGCAGGTCATACTGATCAAGTCCATGAACTAATCCACTTCCCTTTGACCAACTAAACAAAATCAATTTACATAATGTGGTTTTACCAGCACCTGCTACTCCTTCTACTAACAAAATGGATGGCTTATCTCTATGGCTGTCTGTGATTTCAAGAATATTTTCATAAGTTGGTTCCTGTCTGAAATCTTTTTGAGAATCATGCACCATCTCCACTCTTGTGAATATTGATGATATTTCTAAATTTTGACCTCCAGAAATGAATGATACTGGGTCTATTTGTGACTCTACACTATATGCCGCCTTGAGTTCATCTTTACCTCTGGAGTTTACTAACTTCTTCAAATGAGATCTCTGAGTCAAAATTTCTTGGCTGTACTGTTTAAAATCAACAGGAGAAAGGGGAGTGTCGCGAGTATCATTTAAACTCTCATTGAGATGACTTACATGACTTTCAATCTCTTGCCGTGGCTGTTGATACTTTAACCCTGCCAGTTCTATAGTCTTTGTAAACATAATCCGTATTTCTTCAATCTTTGCAAAAATTTCTAATTGTGTCATGTTTTCTCCAGTGCTATGAGCAATTTCATTTCTGAAGTTCTTTATAGCCTGAAGAAAATATTCCAATTTTGACTCATCATGAGTGATCCAGGCCTCATTTCCCACAGGGACCAGGTCTGAACACCCTACTTGAATACATGCAAAGAGCAAAGTGACATCATATGTACTGCCTGAAGGATCATTGTCAATTTTCTCCCTCTGTGACTTGTCAAATCTACGTTTAAATTCATTGTTGGACATTCCCTTCCTAGAGACAAGAAATTCCCTGAGGGACATTGTCGCAGGTTTAGGACATCCCCAACAGAAAACAAGATACATAACATTCTTACCAACTTTGGAAGACAATTCATACAAACGGTACTTATTAAAGTCACTTTTACTGCCATCATCTTTGCGTGTCCTGCCCATGGTAAGCCCAATCTCAGTTTAAATAGTAACGTGTATGTCTGTCAGCACTCCTTAGCAGCCATAAACTATCAATTTTGTTTTGTTATCCAACTCCATAACGCAAAGATGTTCCTCTGGAATATCTTCTGGGATTCTCTGAAAGAGAAAGATATTGAACTTAAATTTTCAGATAAAATGAGAGTAAATCAACTGAAGAAAGATGGCTGGCAAGAGGGCCAGCTTTCTTTTGCCTGAGTAAAGAAAATTTCAAATGCTCTTATTATCCTAACATCTGCTTCTGACCATAGAATGATGAGCACTGTAACTATGTGGCGGGGTGGTGGCAGAAATGGATGAAGGCAGCATGCATGAATATATACATGTGTAAATAAGTATATGTCTGTGTATGTATATGTATGTATACGTTGAAATGTATAGGTATGTATATGTATGTATACGTTGAAATGTATATGTATGTATACATTGAAATGTATAGGTATGTATATGTGCAAATGTGGGCGTTTATGTATACACATGCGTATGTGGGTGGGTTGGGCCGTTCTTTCCTCTGTTTCCTTGTGCTACCTCGCTAATGTGGGAGACAGTGACAAAGTACAAATAATAAATAAATAATAGAAATAATAATAAAAAGAATTCTAATATTAATGGATCAAATTAGTGGCATCAAACGAAATATCATATATGTATATCAATATTGGTGATTATTTTGCAAGAATTTTTCCACTGAAAAGGCTAACAAATCACATACCTGTTATTTTGTCACTTCATGAAAAATGGTAGCTGAAGCCCCTATCCTTCTGCCACCTCTGGATATAAAAGGACAAAAAATTATTCCATCATGACCATAAAGAAAACAGTGTGGCACGATATAATTGAAAGGTAAGTTACACTACCACTTCACTTGTTTTCAAATACCTATAGAGAGTGAATTAATGTTAAAGGAGTAAATAATTTGATTGAAAATTAAGTGACAAATGAAAAATGTGAAAACTTAAACATCAAGTTCCAAAGTGTGCTTACTGTCAAATCTAGAAGTAAAATTGCTGTCATCCAGGGGGAAATGAGAGATATTAGAAAATAAAGAAGCATGTCTGCTGAAACTGAGGAAACCTTATGAGGAAATCTATGATTACGAATGGGGATTAAAGGAAAAGATATATGATTATGGAGGGGATTTAGGAAAGGAAATCTATGATCAAAGAACTTGATGTCTGAAGCTAAATATATATGGCTCTTGGTTTGGCATAAAACAGGAAATTGTAGCAAATAGGAAATTTCTAACTGCTTAAATAAGTTACCTCTATATCTGGTTGGCTCACATAAGGGATAACATGGTTGAATTCAAAAGCTTAAATTATAAAAATTAGCTTAAGAGAATATAATGTGGCGTTTCTAGCATTTAGCTCTCTCTCAAATAACTACATACATGCAAATGGATAGTGAAATACAGGTAATGACAGGATATATATTGGTAAAAATGAACGATAACTTGGGCCTTTCACTTGCAACATTTGTGGTCAATGGAAGTCTATAAAGTTCAAGAGGATCATAAGAAAAAAGAATGAAAATAACAAGTCAACTGCAGTTTACCAACAATGTGTAACTACAATCTGAAATTTATTACAAGCCAAAATACTTGGGATATTATCAGCTATGACTACTGTGAATAATTTTAAGCCAAAGCTCACTTCTTTTTGCCTACTTTGTAAACATGTAAAAGTTTGTGGGTACCCTTATGTGCTTGATGCCCTTAGATCATTTGTAATTACAGACCTGTAACTAATATAGAAAGAATGAAACGAGATATAGACAATTATTTTACTTAGACATTACAAACATTGCCATGCACTACATTTGATTTTGACAAAGTTTACTTTTTTTTTCACACAATACCAGAACAGACATCTCTTCCTACCTGTCAAAAGAGTGATATCTGTAAGTCTGTTGATTACTCTTCTACCACGAACTGTACGAGAGTGGATTTACAAATACTACTTTAAACAGCATAAATACGTTCCTTCGTCTAATACGAAATGTACACACTGAGGTACGTCTGTTTGGACGCTTATTGAGCGGATTCGTGACAGGTCATAGCGTAAAAATTAGTACGGAAGTACGGTTATACCTTTGACATATTTGGTTCATTCATTTAATGTCTTCAAACAAAGACTTTGTAGTCGAAATCAGTCTTCTGGTTGTTTCAATAAACTTCAACAATTAGACTAAAGGGAGCGAGTTGTTTAATCTTATTACATTCAAAGACTCTCCTCATTCTTATTTAATATTTCTAAACTCTGAGAATTATATTCAAATGTTTAATCTTACAACAATCTATAACAAGTTAACTATGGAACACTTAAAGTAACGTTATTACGGCAAGTAACCAGCATAAATCCAGTCATTATCTTCACTCATTCTACAATACCCTGAGGTCAGAGTTTCAGGAAGAAGTGGACTACTCTCTAAACTTATGAATATATCGCGTTTTACTTACCACAGTGGCAATATTATTTCCAACCTAACTTTATGTAACGACTTATAACAGCTGGCAATATTATTTACTACCTAATCCTATTCATAGAATTAAAGCAGTACATGTATATTGCCTTTGTTAAATATAACTCGTACGTACCAGTAAAACCAGAGATTATGCTTGAAGAGAATTGTGCTATCACCTGGCACTCCACATTAACGCTAGATATGGCGAACATAGATGATATTAATAAATGGTGCCACCATGAAATATGTTCATAAGACAAGGATAAGTGCCAACTCGTAATAAGCTAATTTGTTCCCATTCGTATTACTTTTATATAATTGTCTTGAAAAGTTTGTTTCACATCAGAGGTCTTTCTATCACGCTTTATCTAATGATTTGTTCAAGCATGGAATACCTAAACACATGAACATAACGCTCTATCTATTTCGCATCATTATAATGTTCTCAAAAGCGATGATAATCTATATGGAAGGATGGGGAAAGATTAATAACAATAATAATAATAATCATAATAGAAGCAGCCGACATAGGATCAAAGTGGCAACTGTTCCAGATATGATTATCACTATTAACTTGAAAAATATTGACAAAATAGTATTATGCATACAAACACGAAGTCCATTTTGCCATACTTCCATTGCTTACCTTCGCTATATTGAAACGAAAGAGGATAAACTAAAACTGGCTCAAGTGGAATTATTTAAAGCAATCACAGGGAAAAAAAACTTTGATGAATTCTCCATCATTAGCTTTCTTGTTCACTTTAGTATGAATGTTTCTCATATGCATGATTAGACTGAACAGGGATCAACAACATCTTATCTGCCAGACGCCCCATTATTTTCACGACAGGTATAAGGGTAAAATGATAGTGCACATTTAAGTGCGATATTCTCATGTCCTACTACATATTCCATGTTTCTGCCCTTTTTCGTATATATTTCAAAACAAACCTCAAAACGTTCTAAACGTTTTCAAATGTTTACATACCACGCAAGACATGCATAAGGTTCTCAAAACGTTTTCAAACGTTTACATACTGGGCGTGACACACACAAGGTTTATGTCAAATTATTTATATACACATGCTCTCTCGTGCTCGCAAATGCACACAAATGTTACATGCATGACGATGATATACGGTGACACAAAAACGAGCAAACAACGTCATACTCATGCGTAACATGAAACAAGGGTAAACATTTACAAACCTAACATTAAAAATGCAGCCATAAGCATATTAATGATGAATCCTCCTCCCCCCTCCCCAAACACACACACAAACACACACACTCGACTACACAAACCTCTAGAACACCTTAAACAGCCTCCAATACTGAAGCACCGCCAACTACGTCACCATCAATCAAAATGAAAATTTAATCGTCATGCACACAAGCCTTGCTTCTATTTTCCCCTACTCCAGCACCCTTCAGACGATAATCTGTAAGGAACACTTCAGTAATATTATAACATCCCCGGCTATGGTCTTTCTGCATTTATCGTAGACCAAAGACAATGAATTCCCTGCGTCTGAATTTAAGAACACCAGAGCTTTCTATCTGCACAACTGTACAACGTTGTCCCTCCTCTTCCTCCGCAGAGTCAATCAGGAAAGGAAGAGGAAATGGCATACGAGATCAACCTCGTTCTTGCCTACAATCATCCCCTGTAATCACCCAACAGCTTGGAAAGAAGCATCTTCTTTTGTCTCCGTCAATATCTCGTTTTAACTTTACTTCTTATAACTTTTATACTTGATTAACTTCACTGTTTTAAATGCAATCTATGTAATGTATTCTACAGAAAAATCCATAACAAAAATTGTTGCATACGAGAATCTTGAGCTACTGTAACTCAGGAAAACTTTATCACTTACTTTTTGTATTTTTTCTATAAATACATTGATAACAAAATTCCAAACATTGTTATAGATTGGATCATGGCTTAAAAACTCTTGACCGTATTTGCGTTTGGATACATACAAGAAACAGTGGAAATGCCTTTTCGAGAAAAGGTTGCTCGTTGAAATTGTATTTTCGTATTATATTAAGTTCACACATCGCCATCCGATAACAATGTCTATTTCACCAAATTATCTATTAGGGTGATTGACGGTGTCCTATGAGACTACCATAACACCTGGCCTCCCTCTGTGTGTGAGTATAGGTGGCGTGTTCAATGTTTGTCATGGAGACCACATTTCATAGGTAATTCAGGAAAAAAATCAGTTTGACAATGTTCCAGCTTTAGATTATCACAGGTTTTGTGCCATAATTACTATGTACTGTGTGGAGAAAGTGATGAAATTGGCAAAGTTTGACTCGATGTTGGACGATAATGTTTATTGTTGATATGGAGCTATGAAGATCAGGAAAAGTGTAGTTTAAAGTGAGGGAGCCATTTAGAAATAGACAAAATATGAAAAAACTTCACTTAACTTCTCCTAGCAGTTGTGGTTACCGTAATTTGGTTGTAATTAAGATAAGATGTGAATGCCATTTTGTATAATAATAGTTACTTGGAAATGTTTGGGTAAATTACCTGTTTAGAAACGCATTTAATCTAGCTTTAGACATAATGAAAGTTTGATGTAAAATGTTAGTGTAGTGTTTGGAGAATAGGAAAAGCTGTAGGGTGAGATAGGGAGCAATATATTGTAGGTGAAATGACTATGTAGGATACACAGCGAATTCGAAGACTAAAATGTGGGGTCTTTTAATGTAAAGGAAGATAAATTCTTTATAAAATGAAAGAAACATGAAAGCCCTACCTCTCCTTTCAGGTGAGATATAACTCTAATTTTGTTAGTCTTGTAGAAATATACCAGCCTGTGCGCCATGCCCACTACCAGTCAACGGCAACAAACCACATACTGAGCAGCAGTTCTGGCTATTGCCCAACCTCCCTACAGCAGCCTTTTTGCACAGTACCAAGGAGCAGACTATATTTATGTTGGTATTGCTCAATAAAATCTTGATTGTGAAGGAAATCGTGTAATTCTTTTGATTTTCACAATGTGAACCTTCTTATATGTATGAATTAACCTCACACCTTTCCCTATAAATTGTAACCCTCACCACCATTACCTCATCAGATATCATAGAATACTATATGGTATTCATATCCTTTATTACTGTTCTCTCATTTAATGCCATGGAATAAGATATATTGATCCAATTCACACTATGCAGGTATATTTATATTCTCAAAAAACAACTATCGTAGCAAAACAAAAAGGCCTAAAATCTGAAGCTAGTTTTATTGCATATCTAACTTATAAGTTACCATTTTGTTAGTTTTTTGAGTCTGGCTGCATTTACATGTAAACAAACGAGTTCCTGCACACATTTTTACCATGAAGTGTGAAGTATCGGAAAACAAAATTGTAGGTATATCTTGATTAAAACGCTGAAAGTTAAGATAAATCCTATACTGGAGAGGTGAAGTTAGGTGAGGCTATTATAGATTCCCATGATTTTCTAGAAGTATGTCTCTGATTTTTACATTGATTTATTCCTCCCCCCCCCCCCATCTTCATAACCCTCCCCGCTATTGACGTATTTATTAGATAGCTTAAAGAATTGATAATCAAAGTCACACTCTAGATCCATTATATTCTTCATACACTATGTTATTATGTTGCAATCACAGTCAAGTATTTACAGAATAACCACAAAACAAAAGTTGCAGGAATTTTATCAGATTTTTGTTACCTTTAGGTACATTGAAAAACTACAGCAGTATGTCCAAGGAAGATGATGCAGAGTTGTTGGATGTAGCAGCTGCTGTTTATGGTAAGAAGTGGATATTTAGATTGTGAATCTAAGGTTGTTATCATATAAACTTTGGCAAAAGGCGGGAGTATTGTGGAGCATAAGGACGGAAAATGTGCAATCTCCACATGAGGGATTTATGTTTGAAAAATTGCCCAATGAGTAAAATTGTTTTAGATAATTCGTTGATAGGTGGTATTGAGATCTGTGTGAAGCGAGTCAAGGAGGAGCAGATTTCAGGGGATGTTGTATTCACACTTCATGATTTGACTTTTGATTGAAATAGATAATTCTTTTCAAAGTTTTTCACAGAGAGAAACAGTTTTATTAAGATGTTGTGTGACTGCTAAGTACTAATCGTACCTTTTGCATAGTCTGATTGTTGGTATTTGTTGGAGGCAGGTACTCCGTCCATTTCAATCACTTCAGAGGTAATACTGTATGATCTAGGGTACTGATAATCTTAAGGTTAGAATGAGTATTTGGGATTGTAATGTTAAGTATTTCTAGACTAGATTATTTTTGTGAGAGATTCTTCCTGATAGTTTTTTTTACAGAAACTTTATGAATCTGATATAAGTTTTGCCCATCAGACAGAGCTTGTGAAGATGTAATTTGTGTTGATGTACATTAAAGTTTCTAGATATTAACTGTCTAACATTTGAAGACTTTCATTAAGTAAAGATTCATGTGATGATTAATAGGAGTCATACTGTAATATAGTTTGTAAGTAGTTGTGAATTCAAAGATTAAGGACTTTATCTGTTTCTAGAGGTCTTTGGATAAAGCAAAACTATTTTACTGTAGCTTTTATAAAGTTAAGGTGCTGTTTGTTAATGAATGGTTAATCATGTGAGCTTTGCTTTATCACCAGACGCACTTCGAACTGTAAGAGATCCAGAAAAGGATGCTTCACTGGAAGAACTGAATGTCATTCAAGAAGAAGGAATTAAGGTGATATATTAGAAAAGGAGGGAGGGGGTAACGTAGTTGAAGATGATGTTTTGTCCCGTTCATTCATTATTTTGATGATCACTTGTCATGTTTTGATTTTCTTCATTTAGTAATACATGTGAAGCACAGATAACAAAAACATGATGGTTCATAAAAAGGTTACCAGTTGTGGTAGACTAAATATATGGAAGAAGCAGGATAGCAAAGCAACATGAGTCTCCCCATCCACCTCTCCCTCTGGCTCATCTGCTGGCAGGAAAAGTACGAGGAAAAGATACTATGCAGTATGAGGGAATATATTGCCATGGAAATTTTATAAGAAAATTTGGATTGAAAAAAGTTACGTACCAGTTTAATAACTATGGAAATTTGTAGGTAAGTTTGTGCTGGAAAAAGTTCCCTATCAACTTAACATCTCTGCAGTTGGATTCTTTAAAAGAAAGATGATTAGTGGTAAACTGGATTTTTTACTAATAACATTGGTGAATTG
Source organism: Panulirus ornatus (assembly GCF_036320965.1). NCBI lineage: Eukaryota > Metazoa > Arthropoda > Malacostraca > Decapoda > Palinuridae > Panulirus > Panulirus ornatus. Next base: position 19,753,167 of record NC_092292.1, read on the forward strand.
TCTGTCAAACCTTGATTTGAAGGTATTTATACTCTTTGCATTTACTGCATCAGGAGGTACTGTATTCCAATGCTCATCCACTCTGAAGGAACTTCTGGACATATTGCTGTTACGTTTCCATCCTTTTATCATCTTACTATTATTTTTTGTCTTTGAATATCTGCCTTCAGTAAAGAGATTTTCAATGGTATATTTTTAAAAATTTGTATTAGATCTCATTGGAGTTTTCATTTTTTGGAGAGAGTTATTGTTGGTCTTTGAGTGTTTCTTCATAAGGCTTATATGTAAGTGCAGGGTTTAGCATGTTTCTCTTCTTTGAAATTGTCATAGTTTGTCTTCGTATTTTATTGGTTTTGGTGACCATAATTGAATAGAGTATTCCAGTTGACATCAAATCAGGGCATCATTAAGGGTGAGTATCGTATCCTTTGTTTTTTAGTTTTTATTTCTAGCTATGGAACTTAACAAAAAACATTTTGTTGGTTTTATTGTGTGCAACTGGGCATTATGTATCTTATCTAAGGTCATTTGTGATAATTACTTGAAGGACCTTTCTTCCTTAATTTGTAGTTTTGGTTTGCCAAGCATTTTGTATTCATTATTTATGTTTTTGGTACCAAAGTTCATTATTTTGCATTTTTCTACAATGAAATCAGCTTTAATTTCTCTTTCCACTCTACAAGTTAGATAATCCCCCTGAATCTTCAGGCAGTCTTCCTTTGAAATGGCTGTTTCTTTATTTCATATATTTGGTAAGTTTTGAGATTTTTCTGGTGCATCCTGTCAAGGTTGTTGATCCTATGACTGAGCCTGTTAGAGTTCCACTGGATATGTGAAGCCATTTAGATACTTCACCATTTAATACCTCTCTTTGTTTCATTTCTGAGAGCCGATCTTCTATCCATGTATAGGTTTGATCTCTTATGCTGTGAGCTTTAACAGTTATATAACAAATATGTAGCAGTCTTTTAGAAGGTATATTATCTAAAGCTTTAAGAAAGTCCAATTATATAACATCAGAGGGTGTTTTTGGAGTCCCACTTATCATATATATAACCAAGAAAATTCAGATTCGTTAAGCATAGCCTTTATTCCAGAACAATGTTGATGATTGGGTTATCAGTCAGTTTTCTTTTAAGAGTTAAACGATTTTGTCATCAGTTATTATTTCTAATACTTTATCTAGAATTGAATTCCTTTTTTTGAAGATGTGTTATATTAATTAGCTTCAAGTCATTTGGCAGTTTCCTTTTATGCAGTAATTTGTCGAATACTTTGGTAATTGGAAAAGTTAAATGCTGGCTAGTAGCTTCTTGTACAATTTTTAGGGAGACATCATTTGTACCAGTTGATTTATCTCATTTTACTTTGTTTAGACTTGTAAGTACTTTGTGGCATCCAAAATTTTCAGTGTCTCTGCAGAGTTTGGATTTTTGTTGGCCAGAAGTATTTTTTGTGCCTGTGGTATGTTAGACAAATCATTAATGAATAAACACCAAGTCAGAATTTTTTTTAGAGGGAAAGCTACTTTCTTATTGTCACTAATCAATGTGCTGTTATCATTTGATAATGGGCCAGTAGTATCCTTGATTTTTTCTTGTTTTCTCAGAAACTTTCTTATTGGTTCTGAATTTCTTCTGCATTCTGTTTGTAATGTACAGTTTATGGTCCTAATTTCTGTCACTTGTCTGTAATAACTTTAAGCCTTTCTTTTATGTATAATTGTCATTTATATCTTTTTTTTCATCCAACCAGATTCTTCCCTTTTCAGCTTTTTATGGTGCCTATAAGTTATATTCATATCATTTATATTAGACGAGTGTGAATGAATTCAGCACATGTAATGTTCCATAAAGGCTAGATGATTATTGAATGGTTGCCTGAGAGATTCTGGCAGTTGCTTACCGTGTTAAGATATGATAGGTAAACGATACCTCATGATGAGAATATGATCATCTGTTTATTGAGTGTGTAATATATGAAGGTAATGTAAAATGGTATGTTTGACATAATCATTGAGAAAGGAAGATGTGATACAAAAGGCACTTATAAAGCCCATTGTTGTCAAAGTGTAGCACAGCAGGATTATTTGAACCAGAGGAATTTTTTGGGATCAAATTCAGTGGAAGCATTTATGTGTTGAATTGATATTAATTGTCTCACATGGATGAATCAACTTAGTTGTAAAGTGTAATAATAAGAATCACTTTTATAGATTTGGAAGACCATGTTTTACTCTAACTTGCTGAGCACATAGGTTGGGGATGTGTTGTGGTGGCTCTTTTTACCTAATCCACCCCATTAAAATGGGAGTGGATAGATAGATATATTTCATCTTTGTTTCTAGTATGATACTTTCATTGTACATAGTTCATTAGTATATAGGAGCAGAATCTTAAGGGATTTGCATCACAAATCAAGAACGAGGAAATTTGAAATTAATTAGACTACTTTCTTGCAGGTAACGAGGTTTAATCATGACAAGTTCTTGATCAGCATAGAATTTGTTCCCACTGTCCCTCACTGCTCCCTTGCTACATTAATTGGCCTCTGTATGAGAGTCAAACTCATTCGGTCTTTACCATATCCCTTTAAGGCTGATATTAGCATTGCTCCTGGCACTCATAATACAGAAGTGGATGGTGAGTATTGCAGAATATGTTATGTTTTTGATTGATGGTGCATATATTGTTAATTTTTTTAAGTTATAATTTTTTGATTTTTTGAAACTCATGTTGTGCTCTTAAGAATTTAGACAAAGATTTAGTTTGTCTTACCCTTGATAGCATTCACCTAGCCGTAGAATTTGAAAAAGGCTAAAGGAAAATTAATCCAAATAAAGATATAAGAATTTCAAGGATTTATTAAATGTTGGAGAAAGGGTGGCATTGACCTTTGCTCTTATGTAAGGAAATGAGGAAAGGACAGAGATATGATGGATTATGAAGCTCAAAGTGAAATATGAATAGGTTCTTAGAAGTGATCATTTATATCTAGAGATGATGGAGACGATAAGAGGGTTCATGAATGATAGATGCAGTATGCATGAGAATTCTGATTGGGAGGTAGTGCATCAAATTGTTGGGAGGAGGAGGTAATTTTGTTATTAAGAAAATGTAATGTGAATGAATACAATACATAGACATAACTGGACTTGCCCTTCATTTGGTCACTTTGTGGATGAAAAGTTATCTTCTGTGAGACTGTATCTATGTCAATGGACAAAGAGTATTTCAGTCATCGAGGTACTCCTCATTCCAAAGGAATCCATCTTTTTCTTGCTACTGGATGTGGTGCAGTCTCAGAGCTGCAGGAACCCCTTAAAAATGAGGTTCTGAGTTTATGCATGATAATGATAATAATGATAGGAATGATTTTAATAATAATTATAGTAATAATGATAATGATAATAATGATAATTAATTATCCCTGGGGATAGGGGAGAAAGAATACTTCCCACGTATTCCCTGCGTGTCGTAGAAGGCGACTAAAAGGGAAGGGAGCGGGAGGCTGGAAATCCTCCCCTCATTTTTTTTTTTTCCAAAAGAAGAAACAGAGAAAGGGGCCAGGTGAGGATATTCCCTCAAAGGCCCAGTCCTCATCCTCTGTTCTTAACGCTACCTCACTAATGCGGGAAATGGCGATTAGTATAAAAAAAAAAAAAAAAAAAATTTTTAGTAATAATGATAATGATAATAACAATAATATGTTAATTACAGATATATTATGCTGATTGAAGGATGTAATGTGTATTATATATTGCAGGCTGATAAAGTGGAAGATGAACCTCAAGGATTTAGGGAAGTATGTAATTGTATGAAGGGGAAATATTTTGTATGGCATGAGGTTGAGTGCAGAACATTGGGATGGAGTTGAGGATTTCAAATATTTGTGGAATATTTTCATTCAAGAAGGGAGAAATGGATCATAAGATGTTGGAAATAATGACTGAAAGGAAGTTGTTGGAGCTCTGAAAAAGATTGTGATTGACGGGTCTTTGGAAAAACAAATTCAGCTTGCTCTAATGTATCAAAGTATTATGGAGGATGGAAGTTGTATAAATGATGTGGAAAGAGATATGGGTTTAGAAAAATAAGGATGTTAGAAGGGATATAGAATAAGGATTGAGACAAAAAATTATTGCTGGAGCTGAAGCTCATAGGGGTTTATGGATATATATAGGTGAAGTGAGAAAATTGTTTTAGAGTGTGGGGATGGAGTGAGATAGTGTGTACAATAGAGGTGTGTTGGCATGCTTGAGTGGATTGAGTTATATAGTGATATAGGAATATAGGTTTTGTGTGAGTCACCCTGACGTAGAGTGGAAGACAAGTATGTTAGAAACATTTAGATTTGTTGTTCTGGTGCCAAAGGTAATTAGTCGTGCCTGCTTTGCTGCTTATTTCTGCCAACGAAGGCCTTAGATTCTTGGGAAACATGACTAGCTGTTTGCGATTGGCTTATCCACACATTCACATTGAGCCCCCCATCTCATTCTCCTTAATTTCAGCTGTTTGTACAACTGTTTTGTCAAATTACCTATGTTTTAAGTGTATAAACTCCCTTGAATATTGCCTTTGATGATAAGCTTGTGAAATGTTTTTCAGAATTACTTTCTCTTTACAGTGAATAAACAAATTAACGACAAAGAGAGAGTGGCTGCAGCTTTAGAGAATCCCAACCTCTCCAGAGTTGTAGAGGAATGCTTGGTTGAACAAGACTACTAGCTTTTGTTTCATGAGACAACTAGAAAAATATGTGTTACCAAGTACTTGATAAGGAACAGATTACCAAGACTATTACATGCATGTGTTTTTGAACACATTTTTTGTTGTGTGTGATCAGTACTTCAAAGAATGCAGAACATACAAAATTTTTAACCTAGACTGTGATTTGTAAATCTACATACATAATTTGATGACACTAATGACCATAAGAGCACTGAAAATGTGTGTAGGAGATGTCATCTTTTAGATATTTTCTTGTTGCACTTGGTGTTGTGGTTGGTAGTGAAGTGATTTTCAGGTGTCTTAAACATTTTTATAATGCTTTTATAAATTCAGAGGGTGGTAGAGTGAAATATGAAAATCAGTCATGCCTGGTGAATGAAAATCGAAGGATTTTTAGTAGGGTTATATTCTTTCCAGACCAAGGCATTATATCAGGAAACCTTCAGAGAGTGCAAGACATTGATACTAATGATTTATCCATGCCCTTGAAAGAGGACTATGACCCTTGGTTGCACTGTTCTGCTGTAGAGAAGCTCACTGGAAATCCCTCCTCTAGTCATGTTCAGGAAAGCATATTTTCCTCATGTGCTCAGGTTTCATTAATGGGAGGCACGAAATTTGACATGTGCATAGGAAAAGAAAAGAGCAGTGGTTGTGATTCCCCTGAATGTGAGTTGAAAAGAAATTACCTTTTTCCCCTTCAGTCCATCTTTCAGAAGCAAAGCTCCACCACAAATCGTAATGGAAGAACAGGATCATCACCTTATTTTCAGATTCAGACTTCTGGATCTGCTGGCACTGACTTATTTTTCCCTCATGGATATTTAAAGAAGAGCACATCACTGATTCACATGATCAGTGTGTTGGAGTCGACCAAAAAATCTTTAATGATATGCGTCTTTGTTCTTACTTGCAAAGATCTCATTGATGCCATTGTGAGGGCAAAGGTTAGTAATTTTCAAAGCCATAAACAAATACCTAGTGATATTGGGGGGAGGGAATTCTTCTTAAGTATTTCCTGTGTGCCAGAGAAGGTGAGGAAGAGGGGTGGGAGTTGGGAGCCAAGATTTCTTTCCTGCATTATCACTTTTTAAAAATAGTAACAGAATAAGAAGGGTTAGGTTGGGAGACTGATTGTGCATGTATGTAACTAGGATATGTGCTATGTTTTATGAGAGAAACCTGAATGATCTGATCATGGCATCCTCTCATCCTCTTCACATATCTGAACCATTTCAGCATATGTTGGTCAGTTTCCTTAATCAGACTGCATTTACTACCACAGTTCTCACCTATCCCACCTCATAGCATGTATTGTGCTTTGGCATGTTTTCCTAATGTGGCATCTTCATTTCCTTTGCAATAGAGCTCAAAGATTCACATCCCTACAACACTGTTGGGCCTCATATATCTTTATGCTGACCCATCTTGTCCTTAATAGACTCTAACCTCTTTTTCTCATGCATGATACTTCAGGCTTGCAGATCTAATTAGTTTTGGCAGAAGCTTAGAACCTTTGTTTATCACTGACCATTCATTTTGTGTATTTCATGTGGACTCCTGTTATTTAGGCTTTATCTAAGTAATAATGTCATTGTTTTGATTCATCTCTTTTACCTTTGGAAATATAGCAGGTTTGCTATACAGTCCTGGAGCTGGATTTTCTCTCTAAGTTGGTCTATTATTATTGTTATCATTTTCATCTATTTCAGTATTCACGATGAAACTCTCATCATGTTGACTAATTATCTTGTCATATATATGTTATGTATTTCATGCACTTGATATTAACTAGCGATGGTCATTATCATGATCTTTATCCCTACCTTAGAAAGCTTTTTTATTCTTTGCTGTATTTTCCATAGAGAATAATAGATTTAGATAGAACTGAGTAGAATTTGAGATATTTCAGATGAGGATGTCAAAGGAATGATTTAGGGTTGGATGCAGCATTTGGAGGTAGAGGTGGGTGATGATAGACTGTTTTTGCTTGACAGGTGAACTTTGTGGGCAGAGGGAGAACATAAGAAGCACTTACTATATACTGATGTGTGCAGGGTGATATACAGTCGTAAGAAGCACTTAATGTATAATGATGTGGACATTCGTGTTTTACTTTACCACACTGTACTTGGGTTAAGGATATGCATGAGTGATATGAGAAGTTCAGTTTTCATGAATCATCCCATAGAATGGGGTTAATGGCACTAGATATATGGATTGATCATTTTTTGTAGCTTGGATTGAGCATAAGGAAACAGGCATTTGCAAACAGCTGCAATGAATATAAGCTGAACGAGTTTCAAATTCTAATTACTTTATGTCATGAATCATAGTCTAACTTGAGGGTGAATGAAATTGTATATGTTTCTTCTTTTCCCCAGCAACGTGGTGTAAGAGTGAGGGTACTTTTAGAAAAGGGGATGGCAAATTGTGAGGCTACCATCAGTATCCTTCTTAAACACCGTGTAGTATTTCGCCTCAGCAACCCTGCCTTACTGATGCACCACAAATTTGCCCTATTGGATGCTCCAGAACAGTCTTTTGATTCCCAAGATGGTATGGTTAAGGATGTGAATAGAAATAATGTAGAGTTCTGTGAAATGTCACTTAAGAGTAGAAGTAGAAATAACGGAAATGATACAGGATCATTTGTTCAATCTAGATTTTCAAGCCTGTGGAAAAGATTTAGAATTTCACCCAAAAATTCAGAGTTACATTATTCCACCAAGCCTAGGCCCCCCAAAAATAATTCACAAATACAGACTATCTTTGATGGTGTGTTAATGACTGGGTCATTTAATTGGACGTGGAGTGCTGTAGTAAATAATAATGAGAATGTCATTATAACCAATAATCCACATTTGATAACAAAATATGTCCATGAGTTTGAGAGCCTGTGGAAAAATGCAGAGGCAAAAGCAGATGTATGTAGATACTAACATTATTAGAAAATAGCATTTACAGTGATGATGGGTCTAGGTATTTCACATATTGTTTATGTTTATTGATACACAACATAACATTCATTTGCTAGTACTTTCAGTTAATCTTTGTATATTTTTTCTCTCCTAATGCCCATGCCATCTCATCATGTTTATAGCTGCTACTTTTTTCAATGCCATAAATTGGCTACATGCAACTGAACTACCAAGGACAATGAAACAGGTTAAAGATAATAGATAGATGGGATAAAGATGATTTGAGTCCATGTGGTGTACAGGTGTAACATGCTGTCACTGGGCTGCCTCAAGGCATGTGAAATATTCAGAGGAAACTACAAAATGTATTCGTTGTTACTTGCTCATGTCCATAAAAAAAATACATGGCAAATTGTAGAGAAGCCTTAACAGACCACACAGTCATTTTCTTTATCATAAACCTTTCTACTTTCTTTGTAAAAAAAATTTGTATTATGAATTGTAGATATAAGGTTTTAGGTAATTCTTCAGTATGAAGCTTGGATTTGAATTTATTTTATAATATCAGCAAGAGTTTTGGAAAGAGGGGCAAGTATGCAGTCTGTTGGGGATGAGAGGGCTTGGGAAGTGAGTCAGTTGTTGTTCGCTGATGATACAGCACTGGTGGCTGATTCATGTGTGAAACTGCAGAAGCTGGTGACTGAGGTTGGTAAAGTGTGTGAAAGAAGAAAGTTAAGAGTAAATGTGAATAAGAGCAAGATTATTAGATACAGTAGGGTTGAGGGTCAAGTCAATTGGGAGGTAAGTTTGAATGGAGAAAAACTGGAGGAAGTAAAGTGTTTTAGATATCTGGGAGTGGATCTGGCAGCAGATGGAACCATGGAAGTGGAAGTGAATCATAGGGTGGGGGAGGGGGTGAAAATTCTGGGAGCCTTGAAGAATGTTTGGAAGTCGAGAACATTATTTCCGAAAGCAAAAATGGGTATGTTTGAAGGAATAGTGGTTCCAACAATGTTGTACGGTTGCGGGGTGTGGGCTATGGATAGAGTTGTGCGCATCAGGGTGGATGTGCTGGAAATGAGATGTTTGAGGACAATATGTGGTGTGAGGTGGTTTGATCGAGTAAGTAACGTAAGTGTAAGAGAGATGTGTGGAAATAAAAAGAGCGTGGTTGAGAGAGCAGAAGAGGGTGTTTTGAAATGGTTTGGGCACATGGAGAGAATGAGTGAGGAAAGATTGACCAAGAGGATATATGTGTCGAAGGTGGAGGGAACGAGGAGAAGTGGGAGACCAAATTGGAGGTGGAAAGATGGAGTGAAAAAGATTTTAAGTGATCGGGGCCTAAACATGCAGGAGGGTGAAAGGCAGGCAAGGAATAGAGTGAATTGGATCGATGTGGTATACCGGGGTCGACGTGCTGTCAATGGATTGAATCGGCATGTAAAGCGTCTGGGGTAAACCATGGAAAGTTCTGTGGGGCCTGGATGTGGAAAGGGAGCTGTGGTTTCGGGCATTATTACATGACAGCTAGAGACTGAGTGTGAATGAATGGGGCCTTTTTTATCTTTACCTAGCGCTACCTCGCACACATGAGGGGGGAGGGGGATGTTATTTCATGTGTGGCAAGGTGGCAATGGGAATAAATAAAGGCAGACAGTATGAATTATGTACATGTGTATATATGTATATGTCTGTGTGTGTATATATATGTGTACATTGAGATGTATAGGTATGTATATTTGAGTGTGTGGACGTGTATGTATATACATGTGTATGGGGGTGGGTTGGGCATTTTTTTTCGTCTGTTTCCTTGTGCTACCTCGCAAACGCGGGAGACAGCGACAAAGCAAAATAAAAAATAGAAAAAAAATATCAGCTGCTAATCTTTCTTGTTATTATCAGTCATTGTTTCTTTTAAATGAATTACAAATCAGTGGTGCTGAAGCACTGACCTAAGGACCCTTGAAATTCTTGATATTTTGCACTTCATTAGAATTCCAAAAAGAGATAATTGGATTTACCATAAAAGCCCAACAGGTATTTTTGATATCTATAAATGTAAAATTTATCTTTTAGAATATATCAAAGCATGTTGCACACTTCATTCTGAAGGATTATGTGATCAATATGTTTTGACAACATAGGTCAGTTATGTAACAAGGCAGTCTATCAAGCATATTATCATCCTAAGCGTGGTCATTAGGATAACTCAAATTGAATGGCTGAAGATTAAGCCTCCAGTGTTTTTTGTGGTAATTATTGATACATAGATGTGTGGAATCCTTCAAAATTCCTTGAATAACAGATAGGTCTATACAGGGAGTCATTTTTCACTTGAAGAGTATTTGAGTGGAAGTGCAAATATTGTAGCATTGTCCCACTAGATTCATGGGTATAGTGGAATATGTTTTGAATTAACTGCACCTTTTTTCATTACTCGCACTGCACTGTAATATTATGATAGTTTTGACAAGAGGTGTTGCATATATAAAGAAATGTTTTTTTTTTCATCGTTTCTAATTCCTTGGTAAAGTAATGGTTGTTTTCCTTTTGTATAATGACATGCAGTTCGGGTACTCTGGGAGTTTGTTTTATCTCGTATAAGTGCTTGGCATATTGTATTCTAAAAGTTTTTTTTATATTCATACCTCTTGTTTGTGGTTTCCCTTGTTGTGAAGTAGTGCCAGGAACAGATAAGGAAAGACCTCATGTATTCATTTCCCTGCAAGAATTTTGGAAAGAGGGGCAAGTATGGAGTCTGTTAGGGATGAGAGAGCTTGGGAAGTGACTCAGTTGTTGTTCGCTGATGATACAGCGCTGGTGGCTGATTCATGTGAGAAACTGCAGAAGCTGGTGACTGAGTTTGGTAAAGTGTGTGAAAGAAGAAAGTTAAGAGTAAATGTGAATAAGAGCAAGGTTATTAGGTACAGTAGGGTTGAGGGTCAAGTCAATTGGGAGGTGAGTTTGAATGGAGAAAAACTGGAGGAAGTGAAGTGTTTTAGATATCTGGGAGTGGATCTGGCAGCGGATGGAACCATGGAAGCGGAAGTGGATCATAGGGTGGGGGAGGGGGCGAAAATTCTGGGAGCCTTGAAGAATGTGTGGAAGTCGAGAACATTATCTCGGAAAGCAAAAATGGGTATGTTTGAAGGAATAGTGGTTCCAACAATGTTGTATGGTTGCGAGGCATGGGCTATGGATAGAGTTGTGTGCAGGAGGATGGATGTGCTGGAAATGAGATGTTTGAGGACAATGTGTGGTGTGAGGTGGTTTGATCGAGTAAGTAACGTGAGGGTAAGAGAGATGTGTGGAAATAAAAAGAGCGTGGTTGAGAGAGCAGAAGAGGGTGTTTTGAAATGGTTCGGGCACATGGAGAGAATGAGTGAGGAAAGATTGACCAAGAGAATATATGTGTCGGAGGTGGAGGGAACGAGGAGAAGAGGGAGACCAAATTGGAGGTGGAAAGATGGAGTGAAAAAGATTTTGTTTGATCGGGGCCTGAACATGCAGGAGGGTGAAAGGAGGGCAAGGAATAGAGTGAATTGGAGCGATGTGGTATACCGGGGTTGACGTGCTGTCAGTGGATTGAATCAAGGCATGTGAAGCGTCTGGGGTAAACCATGGAAAGCTGTGTAGGTATGTATATTTGCGTGTGTGGACGTATGTATATACATGTGTATGGGGGTGGGTTGGGCCATTTCTTTTGTCTGTTTCCTTGCGCTACCTCGCAAACGCGGGAGACAGCGAAAAAAAAAAAGAAAAAAAAACTTTAGTTGTCATATATAATACACCGAAAGCAGAGCCTCTCTATCCACAGCCAAGTCTATGGTTTCTCCTGCATGCATGTTGCAAACCTTCCTGCATTTTTGAACCTCATTTGCTCAAAGTATCTTTAACTACATCCTTCTATCTCCAGTTTGGTTTCTCCTTTCTCCTTGTGCTGTCTGCTTCTGACATGTGTTTTTTCTTAGTCAGCCTGTCCTCACATGTCCTGTCTTTATATCCAAACCAACTCAGCTCACCCTCTTCAGCTCTCTTAAACATACACTTCTTCCTACAACACCTCTCTTACTCTATCGTTTCGTACTTGATCAGCCCTCCTTACATGACCATATGTTGTCGTAAAGCATTTCGTTTCTGACACATCCACCTTCTGTTTTTTTATGATTGGCCCATGAATTTCATCCATACAACTCTTTTGGGAGCACTGTACCATCAAACCTACTCATCTTTGTCTTCACAGACACTCCTAGCCCACCATATGGCTTACTTCAGCTACCATGATTTCATCTGCTGTCAGTTCCCCTCCCAGGTATCTAAAACACTTCACTTCCTCCAGATTCTCTCATTCACTCCAACCAGCCTGCTTCTCTTTCCTGCTAACCTTAATAAGCTAACTTTCATTCACATCACCTATTAACTTTCTCCTTTCAAACATTCTCCCAAACTCAGACACCAGCCATTGCAGTTTCTCGCTTGAATCTGCCACCAGAGCCTTGCTATCAGCAAATAGCAGCTGACTTGCGTGCAGGCTCTTCCACTCTGAGATTACAAAACCACCCTCACCACCTCATCCATAAACAGATTAAACAGCCATGGTGACATCACATCCTTCCTGTAAACCCACCTCCAACTGGAACCACCCACTCTCCTCTCTTCCTACACATGCCTTACTCTGTTGATGGAAACTCTTCACTACTTTAAATAGCTTTCTTTCCACTACATTATTGTAAATCTTAAAAAGCTTCTTTATCAACCCTATCATACACTTTCTCCAGATCAACAAGTATCATATAGGTATCCTCTTTATTTCTTATGAGGATTCTTCAAAGCAAACACCTGATCCACACATCATATACTACTCATGAAGCCACATTGTTCCTTCTCACTCAGATGCTTGTGCATGGCGCATATTCTTAGTCTCTAGCTCTCCCATATAATTTACCATGTATATAAAAAAAATTCTTTCTTTCTTCTTTCATACTATTCGCCATTTCCCGCATTAGTGAGGTAGCGTTAAGAACAGAGGACTGGGCCTTAGAGGGAATATCCTCACCTTTTTTTTTTTTTTTTTTAATTTTCCAAAAGAAGGAACAGATAAAAAAAATTTTACATCCATAATCTGAACATTCATCTTTGTTCTTATGCCTTCATTCAGTAGGTTTATACAGGTATTCTATTAATCTTCAGGTACCATACCTTGAGTCATGCTACTTTGAAAATTGTGACTAACCAGTCAAGTATCATTCTTGAGAAATTCAGCTGCGTTCCCATTCACTTCAGTCACTTTGCCTTGCTTCATTCTATGCCAGCTTTTCAGCATAATTTCTCTCTGCACCAAACCCACTTCCATGACTCTTGCTTACTCGCCTCCCCATCTCCAACACCTAACATCTAATACATTCAGTAGTTTCAAAATACTTACTCCATCTCTCCTATGCTTGTTTACCATTTCCCCTTTATGCTCCCTTATGCTCCTAATTGTTCAACTCACACTATTCACCTCCTCCCAAAACATTTTCTAATTTTCCCTTAGGTCTGGTGATATTCTCACCCCAGCTCTAATTTACACTCTTCTTCAAACCCATGGATCTTCATCTTGACCTTCAGCCATTTCCTTTTGTATATCTCCTAATCATTTGCATTCCTTCCCAGCAGGCTATGCCCATACACCTCCATTTTCTTTTTCACTATTAACTTACCTTCCTCATCCACTAGTCACTGCCCTTTATCACATACCCTTCTGTGTACTGCCCTCTCCTCTTGCACATATAACCACTGTTACCTGAAATACCTCACATTCCTCGCCTACTTCCCAAGTTTTATTTAGTCTCACCTTTAGTCATTTTCACCCAATCTCTCCAGCTGTCTCACACATACCATTTTTCCAAGCTCATTAACTTTCACCACCTTTTCTCCATAATAATGTCTTCTTTTCTTACAGCCTTATCAGACTTTCATCCTCTCCATTAAAATCTGTTCAGATATCCCAACAGCTGTGCCTCTCAGCACATTTACATCCAGAATGTAATTGTAAATAGATTTTTTAAGTAACTTTTATATATATTACAGTAATATGGTTTTTGTTTTTCATCAGATTGATAGCTGAAGTTTTCCTTTATTACACCCATTGATAGTAGTGTGAACCTTGCTTCAAGTTTAAAGTTGAGGTAGGTTTCTTTGTTTGGCAATATGAATGATATACAATATTCGTCATTTTACATGTGAAGTCACAAGATATACACCTCATTATGTCTGGTTAATTTTTTCAATCAAAATAGAAAATAAAATAAATGCATTTGAGTGTCCTTCTGTCTATTTATGTCTATCTCTGATGCCTGGAAACTCCCATCAAGGGGATGGCCATGGCAAAAGGCTCCACTTTTGTGTGTCTTTACATGCCTCCCTTGCTTACAAGTAATAATTTACATGACTCCTCCCAAAAAATCTTTAGTGTAAAGACGAGGAGAGCTGGGCCTAGTGATATTAGTTAATCTAAAGATGATTATTCAAACCTAATTAATGGCTTTGGTTACTAAAGTACCTAGCTTGTATGACTAACTGTATGTACAATATGCTAAAGCTCTGACCATGGCAGTGAAGAGTGATTGAGCTGAAGGAAGGTGCAATAAAGGGGTGCATATAGCAAACGAATAAATAAGGGATAAATAACTATAGAATTTTATATAAGGTGATTAGAGGAAGTCCATATATCAGATGGTCACATGAAATGCTGGATAATGCTGTTGATGGAAGGATAAGCCTGTGTCTTGTGTTTTGTAATATTTATTGGTATGATGTTTGGAAGTTTCTCCTCGGCTCCCATGTTTTGAGTAAAATAGTGCTTCAAGTTACATGGATGATCAATTGGTCAAGTTCAGAAGAGCAAAGCTAAAATAGCACTTGACTATGGTGAGAGTTAAAGATATGGTGGAAAATCTGAGGGTAAGGTTAAAGATCATTAACACTGTTGTGTATCATTAACAATGGTGTTGGCGGTATTATAGTGGAAGATGTACAGATTTATAATTTTGAAGTCGCATAAGGATACATATAAATAATGATACTCTGAAATACAGCCCACTGTAGATGCAAAATATGTATGGGAGTATGAAATTTTTTTTTTATAATCTTGGTAACCAAAATTTTATTGTAAAAACTTTTTTACAAAGACCTGTTGTACATCACTTATGTCAATCACAAAAATACAAATGTGTAAATAAATCTCAATCAAGTTTCACATATATTCAGTAAATTTTTATTGATTTCAAAAGGCTTTTAACTAATATTTTTGTGGCTATATCTATGATATATCACAACTAAAAACTACTGTTTGTTGTCTCTGTAACCTGAAATTACTCTGCACAGTCATTTTAGTGATAAAAAAAGCACCTGATAATATACTGATGAGATTTTGTTAATCTGACCAGTAACTACATAGTGGAATGTAAAACAAAATATCACCATATGCATTACATTGTAAAACTGGGCACTGACTGGAAACAAAAACTTTATTGATATATTTCTATTACAGTCCTAAATTATGATGATAAAAAAGGAGGTAAAGATATCATTTCATATTAGTATATTTTCATTCCTATATATATATATATATATATATATACAGGAAATATAACTTCATTTAATACATACTCGCATCTTTTATTCAGTGACAAAATGGAAAAAAAATGTACTTTTTGAAAAAATTAACATTCAGTGAATCATGTGGGAAGGCATCTTACAGTATTTCGTAAATGGCAGCATAATCTTGTTAAATGCAAAAACTTTCAAGACTGATCAAGAACTGTTAGATCTGAGATTTCCAATTATTTTTATATTACCCTTCCTCTTAACACTGAATGATATGGGAAATTTACATTCTGATTTACTCATTCATTAGTTGGCAGTATAATTCCTCAGCAGAGACATTTCTAAAAACTGTTTTTGAATATTGTACAGATTTAACTATAAACAGTGCGAGATGCTGGAATCATGTTCAATCTTAAAAGGTTTATGAAAATTGTGTAATGACTGGCAATAAAATATGTTTTATGATACAGCATTTACAAGATTGTCTCCAGTGTTTGCATGGTAAATAATGGCATTTATCATGTACGAAAAAATTTGTGAAATTAGGACCACGTATCAGATCTATAAAATATGATATGAACATTGTGGAATAATCCATTGCATACATGTTTATAGAAAATAATTAATTCAACTCTTATCACAGTTATTGTCTTTACATGTCATGAAGCACTAGTTTTCAAGTATCATAACTCTCATAATCTATGGTTAGTAACCAACCATTAGTTTAAGAAAGCTACCTCATTGTTTTTATAATGGCATAAGACCGGTTTGCTGATTCAGATGAAGCAGGTCAGTATTTTTTATTCTCGCAGAGTTGCGTATCATCTGAACACTCTTAGTTGGGGTTAAGGTTCTTATGATAGATACGTCGACTTAAAAACTTTTAATATCCTTTGGATAAAGAGGCTATTTTCATCAAATGATGTTTTCAAAAGCAATATACAATGGACACAGCAGCGTGGGTGGTTGGTTTAACTTTGACAGTCTTCAATCATGTTTATTTCTGAATAGGCAGTGTGAATGATTGTGCACTAAATTCTCTCAAGATGAGAGTCATGTTGAGGATATGTGTGTGTAAAGTGACAGGATGCAACTGATTAATTCCATGTAAATTGGACTTGAATTTATGGATAACAGAATTCATATCAAAATGTGTACTAAAAGTACATCTTCAATATTATATTTAACACAATCACATTTTACAGTAAGCTGTCTGGAGCAATGCTCACTAAAAGCTACTGAAATAAGCATACAAACTAAGAGAAATACAATGAAATATATATACACCAATATGCAACATAGTTCTTAATACTATGAGAAAATCACTAAAGACTAAGAAAGAACATGAGATACATATATAATATCATAATCTTTGGTTGGTTTTAATGCTTTATTGCTATTCAAAGAGACTAATGCTTTGATTTCTTTCTTTTTTTTAACGTCTGAGTAGACGGAAAGAATAATGTGATGTACTCACATGTGTAAGTAGGTGGAAGCCACATGATATGAATCCAAAAGCAAAGCAGAATGATGAAAGTTCCGGAACTTCCTATGCTTAAAATTATGTAGTAAAGTCTAATTTATTTTTTACTGTATTTATCACATTTACTTTATTTAGAAAAATAGGCAACAAACCAATTTACTTCTTGATAGAATTTAGCAAATTAAAATCAGATTATTGAAAGTTATTTACCCATACTTCAACAATAAAATAAACCACAATCTATAATTTTTTCACTTAATATAATGATACTGGAGCATTCCTAAATAAACAAACACATTTGACCCCATACATTAAGAAAAAAACATCTGAAATACATCATAATGAAATCAAAAAATGCTTTATCCTGATCAAGTTAAACTTTTCATGTAGTAGTATCTTGAATAAGTACCAGTTGCTACAGAGAACAAGAAGCTCTTTTGTTTAAATGAACTACACGTCACTTCTTGAGACATTTTCAATATCAAAGGAACCACTACAAAAATTTTGTATCACTGATATCCTAAAAATATGCTTAAGGGAGCCAATTTTGCTGAAACCATCATGACTTTACTGAAAATTTTTGGATGAATTTATCTGGATATTATTTGTAAGAAAGCTGATGAAATGAGATCATAACAGTTAGTAATAAGAATTAAAAATACCTCGGAAGGGCAACAACATATTCATATGAACATATCTCTCTGAGATCATTCATTATCAAGAACATCATACTTCTACATATTTTATTTATAATTACCCCAATACTTTCTAAAGACCCCTGCAGCCTGAGGCTTCATTACTTCCAACAGCAGGGAAATGTGGACGCTTCTGAAGTGAGATATTCTTTGATGAAACTGTACTTCCAGTGATACAGCCTTACCAAAGATAACTTTTCACTTGGTGCAACTCTTGCTGGGGGAGCCTGGGGCCACATACTTCCACTAGATAACTTATCTATTAATTGGAAATTCATATATTTTAAAATTTGTATTCTTTACATACTTGAAATGTTGATTGTAATGGTACACAATAGAATACAGGGGGGTCCCTGACCTACAGGGGTCCAACCTATGAACATCCATACTATTGAATGAGCTCCAAAAGACAATATTTAAAGTCCGACATACAGTCAATTACTCATGAACTGTGGAACTGCATCTTTTCTCATTAAGTTTTGCTAAATATGATGTTAACTTTTATTTACTTAGGAATACAATATCTAATACTTATTACTGTCAGGTACGTATAGGTATTCTAGTTTTATGCATTTCTCTATATTCTCCAACATATGAACTGATAGATATATGAACAGGATCCGGGAACTTAACCTGTTTGTAACCCAGGGACCCCCTATGCTTATATACAGTGCCTCCATTATGAATTTTTGTCTACTAGAGTTCCAAATAATAATAATTTTGCAAAGTAGCAGCTGCCATTATGGGTAAGATTACCTGTCTATATATTTTTTGACAATGAACCAGGATAAGAATATTAAAAACTATCAGTGACTTAAAATGAATTGGAATTGCTTATTTATTAGCAGTTCCTTTATCAATATGCCCAAATTCTATTTATTTGAATCCAGTGGTGCAATTCGACATGAGGGAAAGTAGTAACTGTTTGGAGAAGTGCATGCTATTTCTTTTAAAAATGTGTCACTTTGAAGCATAGACACATCTTTTGAATTAATGCTGTGATATAGAAGTATTTTTATCATTAAATAAAAATATTTATTTCTACAGTAAATGAACAGCCATGATATGCTTGTTGAGGTATTGTTTAGGTTAACATACACATCTCTTAGCTTGCTAAAAACCATTAGTCACCAACAAGATTAGAATTACCTCCAGCTTGCTACCATTGAATTTAGAGTAAAATAGTTCTTTGCACGTGGTTATGTGGCAAGTCACAATAAAGATAATGCTAACAATTAATTACAGCAATTCTAAATTGCATAAAATATATAAGAAATTCTCTAAGAAGTTATGATGGATTGTTGGAGAGCATTGGAGAAGTTACAGCAACCTGCTGAGAACATATATTGCTACGGCAATCAATCACATATATTAACATAGGCATTCTACTATAACACATAATGATGGGCCATGGAAAAACTTGTCCACATGCCAAAATAAAACCTATCTCAACAAATTCTAAGTAATTAATATATTATTCCCTCAGACTAGCTTTCCTTCATATCTGCAACTTTCCTTTATGACAACTCTAACCTCATACAGATAAACTATTATGTCAACATAACCATTTTCCACATTCACATACCATATTAGTAACATATTTTACATTATTAACCACTTCCCTCCTTATACTGTTTTCTTTTGTTTTCTCATTTCTCACATAACGTCAGCTTTTAAGAGAATTCTTTCAGAGTGAATGCATTCTCCTAGCAAATACAGTCATGTAATAATATTCAACAAGCATCCAATATTATCTGTTAAACCAATCCTGACAAGCTTTGCCACACCTGCTGGAGAATTTCAATACTCACTTTAAACGCTCCAGAAACTTGCCTGCCTCACAAACAATGATACGCCTAGTCTTTACTACCATGATTTATGTAAGTATAACCAAAATATTTAAACTCATTACCTTTATAATGTGATCAATTTCCATCCATCAAAGTTAATCTGAATCCTCTTCGTACACAATCACTACTTCTGATTAACTTTCACATCATTATCCCTATGTCGTTTTCTAAAATCCATCTTCAAAGTTTGTAGCTTTTAGCGATACTCATATTAATACTGTCATTCACAAACCAACATTATAACTTCCACTTAATCATACCATATTTCAAATCACAATATCTTTATCGTTAGCCTTGCCTTCCATCATTATCCCATTTTAGAGTCCAGCTCCAACCCATGTTTTTCTTCCACCCTGATCCACATATAGTAAATATGTATATTTCAAACAACAACGATGAAATAAAGCTATACCAGTGACCATTAAGTTCACACATGCTCTTCTCTTCTATTAAGAGAAACTTGTATTTCTCTGGAAGTTTCATGCCACAACATCATACACTCTAAAAGACTATTCTGAATCCATTTCTGTTAACAGTATAACATACCATTTCTGCTTCAAAAAATGCTGCACATATTTTCTTTTTCCATCATTTATGGAACGTAACCTCAATATGAGCTTATTTACATAACTTTTCTTTCATGAACCTTCCCTGTCTATTTAACATAACATTATTGTGTTTAATTCTTATCTACAACCTGATGTACACCCTTCATGCTTAATAACCTTAAACCTTTGTAGAGAATAATTTCATCCTTTTCACACTATCCCATATCTTTCTTGTGTATGCTTACCTTTTCCATCTCAGTAAAGTAGCAAAGGAAATAAGCCTTCAAAGAAAAACCATCACTCTTCACCACTTCTTACTTTTATAAAGTATGTACAATAGGAAAGAATTTCCATCCCCCTGTTCCCACCCCTCTTAGTTGCCTTCTATGATATGCAGGAGATATGTGGGTAGCATTCATTCCTCTAGATTCCCTTGATACTTATCATTATACAATGATAAAATTACAGCATCCTTTTAGTCCAGTGGTAGGTTACTTTCCTTCCATGCTATAGCTAACATTCCATGAAAGACTGTTGTGTATTATCTCAATCTCTTCCCAAATCATCTGCTCTGTTCTTGGATTCATTCTAAGAGTTTTCCTACATTTCACTTTGTATCCCTTTTTCAAAACCCTCATACAGATTTCTCCCAGCAGCACCTTATAGACAACTAGAGAATGGGTGAGTGCAAATGAGATCACTATTAGTATGATCCTGTTACCTTGCTATGGTGAGAGGTAAAAAGCCATAAAAAAATCTTTATTACTATTATAAATTCCAGGACATTTTGGATAAAGCTCCTGATGCTTCAAGGCTGCACTCTAAGCATGAGATGTTAAGTGATATCCTACTTATAGTACCATGGAAATATGGATTTCTTTGGGTTTTTTGAGTGAGATATTGTATTTCCTTCCATATCCCATATATGTGTATGTGTATATATAGGGAGCTGTGGTAAACAAGTTTAACAATAGCATCATGGCTTCATCTCTTCTTTGCATATCAACTGACTGTTCTAAGTCTTCTGTCTCATTCTTGTATCTCCCCTGGCGATGTGATCATTACATGAAAGTGCACTTGGGAACTTATCATGCTTCATGGAAAGGTCTGTGGGGCCTGAATGTGGATAGGGAGCTGTGGTTTCAGTGCAATACACATGATAACTAGAGATCGAGTGTGAACAAATGTGGCCTTTTTTGTCTATTTCCTGGTGCTACCTTGCTGAAGCAGGGGGTAGCGATGCTGTTTCCTGTGGGGCAGGATAGTGCCAGGAATGGAAGAAGGCAAGCAAGTATTAATATGCACATGAATATATATATGTATATGTCTAAGTGTATGTATATGCATATGTCTGTGTAAGTGTATGTATATGTATATGTATGTACATGTGTGTGTATGTATGTTTAAGTATATATACGTATATATGAGTGGATGGGCCATTCTTTGTTTCCTGGTACTACCTCGCTGACATGGGAAATAGCAATTGGAATGATGTGGTACACCGGGGTCGATGAGCTGTCAATGGGGTTGATGTGCTGTCAATGGATTGAACCAGGGCATGTGAAGCATCAGGGGTAAACCATGGAAAGTTTCGTGGGGCCTGGATGTGGAAAGGGAGCTGTGGTTTCGGTGCATTATTACATGACAGCTAGAGACTGAGTGTAAACGAATGGGGCCTTTGCTGTTTTCCTAGTGCTACCTCGCACACATGAGGGGGGAGGGGGTTGGTTATTCCACGTGTGGCGAGGTGGCGATGGGAATGAATAAAAGCAGACAGTATGAATCATGTACATTTGTATATATGTATATGTCTGTGTGTGTATATATATATATATATATATATATATATATATATATATATATATATATATATATATATATATATATATATTTTTATATATATATATATATATATATATATATATATATATATATATATATATATATATATATATACATATATATATATATATATATATATATATATATATATATATATATATATATATACAATGAGATGTATAGGTATGTATATTTGCGTGTGTGGACGTGTATGTATATATCTATATATTTCATTTGGAGGCGGAAGTGAATTATAGGGTGGGGGAGGGGGCGAAAATCCTGGGAGCCTTGAAGACTGTGTGGAAGTTGAGAACATTATCTCCGAATGCAAAAATGGGTATGTTTGAAGGAATAGTGGTTCCAACAATGTTGTATGGTTGTGAGGCGTGGGCTATGGATAGAGTTGTGCGCAGGAGGGTGGATGTGCTGGAAATGAGATGTTTGAAGACAATGTGTGGTGTGAGGTGGTTTGATCGAGTAAGTAATGTAAGGGTAAGAGAGATGTGTGGAAATAAAAAGAGCGTGGTTGAGAGAGCAGAAGAGGGTGTTTTGAAATGGTTCGGGCACATGGAGAGAATGAGTGAGGAAAGATTGACCAAGAGGATATATGTGTCGGAGGTGGAGGGAACGGGGAGAAGTGGGAGACCAAATTGGAGGTGGAAAGATGGAGTGAAAAAGATTTTGAGTGATCGGGGCCTGAACATTCAGGAGGGTGAAAGGCGGGCAAGGAATAGAGTGAATTGGATCGATGTGGTATACCGGGGTCGATGTGCTGTCAATGGATTGAATCAGGGCATGTGAAGCATCTGGGGTAAACCATGGAAAGTTCTGTGGGGCCTCGATGTGGAAAGGGAGCTGTGGTTTCGGGCATTATTGCATGACAGCTAGAGACTGAGTGTGTACGAATGGGGCCTTTGTTGTCTTTTTCTAGCACTACCTCGCACACATGAGGGGGGAGGGGGATGTTATTCCATGTGTGGCGAGGTGGCAATGGGAATGAATAAAGGCAGACAGTGTGAATTGTGTGCATGTGCATATATGTAAGTGTCTGTGTGTGTATATATATGTGTACATTGAGATGTATGGGTATGTATATTTGCATGTGTGGACGTGTATGTATATACATGTGTATGGGGGTGGGTTGGGCCATTTCTTTCGTCTGTTTCCTTGCGCTACCTCGCAAACGCGGGAGACAGCGACAAAGCAAAATAAATAAATATAAATATATTTCATATTTTGTCACCGTTTCCCACTCAGTATGGTAGTAACAGGAATGGACAAGAAATGGCCCTATTTGCTCACATCCACTCAATAACTGTTATGTATAATGCATTGAAACCAGAGTCCCCTGTCCAAGTCAAGCCCCACGGACCTTCCTTTGGTTTGCCCCGGCCATTCCATGTGGTTCAGTCTGCTGACATGCCTTCAACCCCTGTATATTATACTGCTTTAATTCACTCTCTCTCATGCACATCTGATGCCCTTCTGCACATTTAGGTTCCAGTAACTCAAAGCATCTTTCACTCCATCCTTGGTCTTCTCCTCCTTTTTCCCTCCACTTCTGACATATGTACTCTTTGGTCAATCTCTCCTACCTCTTCTCTATGTGTCCAAACCAGTTCTAATGTTCATGTATAAGACCAATGCACTGTATTTAGATAATTAAAGAGCCATCAAGAAATACTTTTTGACACTGCCATGGATTAGCACTAAAATGTAATGCAAGAATTTTACTGAAAATTTTGTGATATAAAAAAGTATCCTCATGAAAAATATAGGTACTTCAAGGTGATTTTCATCAGCTTGGAACCAAAACTTCACTTTTACAAGTTACAAGCAAAGTATGAAAATAATATTAAAAATAAAGAATTAAGATGAACTAATAAACTACAAACTTCTAAAATTCTACAACAAAATGAAAACCTAATTAACCTTTTTCTTGTGTTTTCTTGTTAATTACAAGCTCATAAATAAAAGAGCAATACTAGAACAACACCTTGAAATTTTGAAATTGTGAAACTGATGTAGTGCATACAGTAAAAATTTAAACTTGCAAAGCTGTGTTTCTTTACATGAGTTGCCAGTTTAAATATCATATATATTGTGGGATTCTTTGAGCAATAAAATCAAAGAGATTATTTTTTCATTATAATGGAGTGGATAAGTCACGATCAAAGTCTCCAACTGTTTCTGACTGTGATATGGTTTGCTGTTTACAAAGAGATGCACATATCTAATTTCTTTCTAAATTATTTCAACAAAGTAACCTTACAGTTCCATTATCTGCTCCTAAGAGAAGTAACCGATTGAGAGGTAACACAGCCATTGTTGTTAAAACACCTCGAAATGTGTCAGACCGCAATCTTGTGGATGAAAAAGAGGCAGTAGGGGAAACTGAAGTATGGACTCCAATGCGGTTGGCAGTAGTACCTGTGATTACCTCATCTCCATAAAGACAGATGAGATGGACTGGTTCTGTTGGACCCCTATAAAGAATTGCCAAATAAGAACACTGGTACAATAATGTTTTTCATTAGGCACACAAATTTTTGCATCAAAGGAAATGTTATCATTATCAGACATCAGAGTAAAAAATTCTTTGAGAAAGAGTTCAGGTGCTACTACTAGATCCTACTGATTAACATGCAGAAGGTGTTAAGCATGCACAGGATAGTGAACTGGAGCAATGTGGTACGCATGGTGCAATGTGCTGTCATTGGGCTGAACCTGGGCATATGAAGTCATTGGAGGAACTATGGAAAAGTCTGTGCATTAAGCCTGTCTCTTAATTTGCTAATACCACAGCACCTTATCTGTCCCCTTTTACTTTATGACACCAATAAAATATAATAAATTTTCTCACTATTCATCTCTCAACTTCGGCATTATCAAATTTCTTCAAAAGGAATTCAAATCTACGCACTGCAGTATGTAGGCTATCCTGATACACAGCATGGGAGATGAGAAGCAACGCTGTCACACAAAATATGTGAATGATTGTAAATGGTGCTGTATATATGAATATAAAAAAGGCTTCACTAGCAATAGTAAAATTAACTTTATTATGAAGATGTCTTGTATTGAAAATCTCTAATATTTGTGAAATAATTACAAACACCGTCTATCTTTAGGCATCAAGTCTGTGAACACTTGCTTAAATTTTGAGTAATTTCTATATTCCTCTTCTTTTACTCTTTTCCTTTCACCCTGGATTGCCTTAATTGGGACATAATTTGCCTGTTCCATGCCAGTCACTATAAAGATAGGACAAAAGCAGTCTTCACAATCTGACCTGTACCACAGATTATATGTAATCTTACCGGAGAGTGAACTTGAGCTTGTTGTCATCTACACTCCATACTGACACAGTCTGATCTAAGGCAGAGCTGATGAATGTTCCATCTTTATGCCACTTCATACAAAGCACCTGGCAGAAAATGTCTCATCAATTAAAAGAAAAAAGAATATAAAGAGAAAGCTTACCTAACTATATCATGAACCTTAATCTATCAAATAAACTTTTTCCACAACTTACTCTAAAGCTTATTTTCTGTAGAATATACAGAGAAAGCTTACCTTGTTTTATTATATACCTTAATCTACCAAATGAACTTTTTCCATGACCCATTTCTATGTTTATTTTCTAATATATCTTATAAACAAGATAGAGAAGTTCATGCAAAGCTCAACCAAATAAAATAAATCTACAAATATCCTATCAAAAAGATATAATTGTGACAATATTGCAGATAATGCAAAGGGACAGGCACATACTAGTGACTGACTAGTTGTAAAGAGGAAACATTATAGATGAACACAAAAATCATAAATAACTAGCCTTTGAAGAAGATTAGCATGCATACATAGTACAAAAGTGACTGTAAATGTTAAAAGTGATACACTAAGAGATGACAAATGGGGATTTCACGTTATGTGGATCAGGTTTCCATAAAAGAACTAAAAAATATAATTACGTATCTGATATAATAAGCTTCCTTACTGATTCTCCTTTATGACGTTGTGGTCACAGACTTATTATCATGTCAGTACTTTAGTTCCTTTCAAACACTCACTTTGTAATTTAACTTAAGCAAGGTTATAGTCACAACTAATCCTCCTTTCATTATTAAATCTTTATTACTTTAATGATGTTCATCTTAAAATCCAATCATGCTTCTGACTAAGCTGGAGCTAGTCAAAGTGTCTTTTTAGGTTGTTGCAATCCTACTGTTTCCTTACTTTTCGTAATCTTCAGTATCATCTGAAAACATTCAGGTTTGATTCCATCCCTTGCTGCAATACTTGAAAAGGATGGATGAAGTGCAAAGTAAGGGAATACCTGAAAACAAATGACTGCAGCTGGGAAGCAGAAAGGAAAAGGTTGTTCACTGTACTTACTTATTTGCCTATTTGTATGATATGGGGAGGGATCTTACATTCCTGAGGCCCCCAGTCTCTTGAATTTATGTATGCTTTCTACATAACTCATGTCCTTGGTCAGTCTGTTCCGATCATCAAACATCTTTATAACATGCATTTCTTTACATCTTATTTACAAATCTCTTACTCAGTTTCATGTTATGTGCTCTGGTTCCTCAATCCTTACATATATTAAACTACTGTCCACTATCCACTTTGTAAATGTTTTTTAAAAACTTGAAGGGTTGTGATTAAGTTATCCTCACTCTTCTTTCTTCTAAGGTGGATATATTTAAAGCTTCTAGCCTTTCCCTTTCCCTTAGCTTTCTTAATTCTGGTACCATCTTTGCTGCCCCCCTATGGACAGTGAGGAATTTGAGATGGACATTTCAGAGGAAGATGAAACTGGATGCTGATGAGTACGGTTGTCATATTAGAAAAGAGAAATAAGAATTCCAAAGTTTGAAACTAAGTTAGAAGTGTAAAATATCTAATCTATATGTGTAAATAATTTCTTTAATGATGAAAGAAGAATGTAAAGAGAGATATCTGAGTAATAAAATAGAAAAGTGACTGGCAATCTAAAGACAATTATGGTAAAGACATGCTTGCAAGAGTCATGAAACTTGCTGCAAGATGGTAAAGTTCATCACTAATTCCATTACATAAGGTATTTCAGACGAAACTGCTATATGACTGATTTGAAAGATGTCACAATAAAAGTGTTGTGTGGGTGAAATTGTTGTGTGAATAATAGTATCCCATGAGGAATCAGTGTGTAA
This sequence comes from Panulirus ornatus, assembly GCF_036320965.1. NCBI lineage: Eukaryota > Metazoa > Arthropoda > Malacostraca > Decapoda > Palinuridae > Panulirus > Panulirus ornatus. The sequence continues at coordinate 19,780,027 of NC_092292.1, forward strand.
AGTGAAAGAATAACATAACAGCAAATCCATGTTTCACTTAATACTCTGGACAGAAGTTAAGGATGAGCACCCTTTCAAACAGGAGACAAAGTTAATGATAATAAATATTCAGCCAATCTGAGGTAAAGGAGTGAGAGATGAGTCAATAGTAAAATTAGAACAAAAAAATCACATACTGTAGAAACAGACATCCTAAGACTATTGTCATTTGAAAAGTGGATAAGAAGAAAAGTGACATTGTTAGTTATGAAAGGAAGGATAGTAAGATGAATTGGTAGGTATGTCATATGTTAGCTCATGATGCATTAATACAAGTATTTTGGCATCCAGTAGTACAGCATCTTTATGTTTGCCATGCCAAAATTTACAGGTAGAGAGGGAAAATTTTTCTAATTCTAAGGACATTATTTTTGCACAAATCCTGTTGTAAATGACTGTACCTCTCCTTCATGTGGCTTCCAAGTTGAAAGGAGATGTCCTGTTCGAGTGTCAAGAACTGAAATTACTCCCGAGGAATGCGCTACTGTAACAAGCCGTCCATCACCACTTGTGTCAATACAGCGTACAAGACCTGCACCCCCCATGGATACCTTGGAGGTAAGTGAATAACATAAAGTATGTTAAGAAACACAAATTACAATTTTCCATAATGTTCTATAAAATATATTTCTTTCATGGCCAAATTACCAAGTACTAATTATTCTACATAATCCAAAAATCTTTAATTCAACTCCAGTAACTAATGTATATAAGACTATCCACAAACGTTGGATCAAAACTCTGCTAGATCTATACCATTATGTGGGTAAAATGGAATCTTCCTTATATATATATATATATATATATATATATATATATATATATATATATATATATATATATATATATATATATTTTTTTTTTTATAATTATTTTGCTTTGTCGCTGTCTCCCGACAAAGCAAATATATATATATATATATATATATATATATATATATATATATATATATATATATATATATATCCTGGGGATAGGGGAGAAAGAATACTTCCCACGTATTCCCTGCGTCTCGTAGAAGGCGACTAAAAGGGAAGGGAGCGGGGGGCTGGAAATCCTCCCCTCTCTCTCTCTTTTTTTTTTTTTTTTTTCTTTTTTTTTCCAAAAGAAGGAACAGAGAAGAGGGCCAGGTGAGGATATTCCCTCAAAGGCCCAGTCCTCTGTTCTTAACGCTACCTCGCTATCGCGGGAGATGGCGAATAGTATGAAAAAAAAAAAAAAAATATATATATATATATATATATATATATATATATATATATATATATATATATATATATATACCTGGGGATAGGGGATTAAGAATACTTCCCACGTATTCCCTGCGTGTCGTAGAAGGCGACTAAAAGGGGAGGGAGCGGGGGGCTGGAAATCCTCCCCTCTCGTTTTTTTTTAATTTTCCAAAAGAAGGAACAGAGAATTGGGCCAGGTGAGGGTATTCCCTCAAGGCCCAGTCCTCTGTTCTTAACGCTACAGTTTGTGCTTTCCTTTGTTATAATCAACATTCAACATTCAAGATAATTCTATGGGATATGACTTGGATAAACACACCTTAAACTCATGGGTATAGTTGCATGTACGAAGGTCTATAAATCTAAGTGTAGCATCTGTAGTTGCTGCCACTAACTGTGTAGATGGTGCAGCCATGGCTGTCAGCACCTAAGAAGTATTAAGATACGTAAATCAACTGAACATTACATAAATGCTATCAGTTCATTTGCAGATAAATAGAAAAGCTTTGTGAAAGCCTTACCAGTATTTGTATACAGAATTCTGAGGATGGTTTCTAGCACTGTGCAGGGACTGATACTTGAACATCTGCTGAACTGTACAACATGAGAATGAATACAGTGCTCCTGAATGAAGATGTGAAACGAATGCATGTTATAAAGAAATCACTGAAAAGATATGCAAATGAAAGTCTTTAAGATGGTATGGCCATGAGGAGTGTCAGGTTTTTCAAGAAGATATATGAACTTATATCTAGAGGTATAAGAGGAACTGGAGTGATGTGGTGTATGGCATGTTGTTAATGGGTATATGAATAGGTTGAGGTAAAGTGAAGAGCAGTCTGTGGATGGTAGAATTTGCTTTCAGTGCATTATACATGCTAGGTAGAGACTGGACTGAAAAAGGTACATAAATGAGTGCATGAATTAAGATCTAAGCATAAAATCATGGCTTTATGAATATCCTGAAAAAATCATGTATCATAAGTTACTGTATCAAAGAGTCATTAGAAGGAACATTTATGTTACAAACTAATCAGAAGTAATATAAAAAGAGATCATTAACTAAGATTTCTAAACTTACTGTTACAGGACTATGACGAAGAGAATCTAGTTGCTTTACTCCTGCACAGATAAATGGGTCCCACACATGGACAGTGGAGTCACAAGATGCTGCATATCGCATTGAATCGGAGAAAGTAACTCCAAAAACAGATTTCTTGTGACCAGTATATGTCCACTGTGCACTGACATGTGCATTTCCATCTCCCTGTTTAAATGTATGTATTGATATGAAAGTAAAGTGCACTAACTTAAAGCTTGTATGTAAACATACACTATGTTGATTCATAACCATTCAGAGGCTACTAAAACGAGCAAACTTTGAAACTCAAATGTAGAGGTACAGCAGGAGTAAACATTATTAGAAAGTAGATGTAAGTAGTTACCTCTAAAATTTTGAATTATCATAATAATAATAAAATAAAAACCTGTATTAAGCTAAAGTATTTCTTATATTGTACTGTATATGTATCAATACATCATTTTAATAACTAAAACTTTACTCAAATCCTCCAGTTAATGAAATATCAGTGTATCAGCCCTTTTCAAAATCTAACTCTGACCATCATCTATATCCACATAAAAGTTGAGATAAAAATTTAAATATTTCTGAAACATGGACCCTCAGATTGTGGTCTGAATATGCAGAAAGTTACTCAGATTGTTTTCTATACCTAATACAGGTGGAAGTGTTAACTGTAATTTTTTTTCCATAATTGTTTGACGTTCCCCAAGCGAGCAGCATCAGGATCTATTTTGGACTAATCTTCCTACAACCATACAAAGGAGCACTCTATAAAAGAATGGAGTAAAAGAAGCCAAAACTACATTCACTTTATGAACTTGTAAAGTGTACTGTCCTTATGATGTTAAAAATTTTTGAAAATATTATGCCTTCTGGAGAAAACAGCTAAAGGAAAGATTTCATGATTCATAAATTTCACTTAAAAATATTTCATCATGCTCTTGTCAGAATGTTCAATATACTTAATCTATAGAGTCTTGCAAATGCTCACATTCTCAATCATTCTCCTACTCCACTTTTTCCAGTGTTATTCTTTTTCTTGATATCACTTTTCTGTGACCTGTTTGCTAATCCCTTCTTGGCCTTCCCCCCAACTTTATCTCCTCCTGGTGTACAATCATAATATTTCCTTAACGAACTTACTTTACTTGTGTGTGCCATTAAAAATTACCTTGTTCTATGAAATTCAAAATAAATTTCATATGTACCTTTACTAAGAAAGTATTCCACATTTTAGATCTCTCCCTGTAACCAAAAATATCAGCAGGGCTCTTATTTCAACTGCCATTATTCTACTGCTTATCTTAAAATTTACTGCCAGGCTTCTGAACTGAAGCAGAATTAAGGCCTCTTCATATGGACATCCCTATTGCAATATGTTCTCACATATTCAGATTCATTAATTTTCTAATATTTTTCTCCACTGAATCGCATTTCATGATCTTTCTTCTCTGGTTATGGACAAAGCGACCAGTTTTTCTAAATACAAGCTAAAATGATGAAAATGAACTAATGTGTAAACCAGCAAAAATTCACTGGAGATACTATTGCTTATTTCATGTACTTAGATAATACTTTAAAAATAAAAAAATTCTTCTCATCAGAAAATCCAGAGGCTCCAAGCCACAATTTCATTATGATATGCATAAATGCATTCTAAAAACATCATCATTAAACAAAACTTACCTGACTGCGGAGAGACCACAACTTTACAGTCTTGTCTTTGCTGCATGAGATGAAGGAATTCTCATTGTCAAGTACATGTATGGATTTCACACTATTAGTATGTCCCGAAAAGGTTTGTAGTTTTATTTGTTTGAAGTTAAATCTGGCATCTTGTTCACTTCTTCCAATCTCATGTTCCCAGTACGCAAGCCAATTTCCTCGTAAATGTCTGATTGAATAATAAATATATGCTGAAAAAATGTAAACTATGGGGATATGGAGATTGTATGAAAATGTAATCTGAACTAGGACCACAAAATTAAGCAATTGAAGTCTGTTCAAAAAGTGAAATAAAAGATTAAAGCTTTCATGATAAAAGTGATAATATATGAGCAAGCAGACTACTAGATTATAAGCATTTGGGATGCCACAATGGATGTCAAGTTAATTAAAGTGAACCTAAAAAACTGAAATGAGAGCCAATTAACAACACAAGATAGGTCCTAAGGCTATCCCAGACAAATGACAACCTACTTATAAAATCTGTGAACAGTTCCCCTTTTTATCCAAATAGTAAGTCTATGATACACTTGTTGCCACACTTGAATGCACCTGACCTCCATTCAGGCAGTCACTTGTTTACTAAATGGTGTCCTAGCTATGTCTCTTCATTGTATATCAACTAACTGTTATATTTCTTTCTTGTATCTCCCTTGATGATGTGATTATTACATGAAAGTGCACTTGGGGACTTATCATGTTTCATTTCCCTCTGGACTCATATGAATGTATATATCTATTCGTTCACAGTCTCCAGTTGTCATGTGTAATATACCGAAACCACAGCTCCCTCTCCACATCAAGGCCCCACAAAACTTGCCATGGTTTACCCCAGACACTTCACATGCCCTGGTTCAATCCATTGACAGCATGTCGACTCCAGTATACCAAATCATTCCAATTCACTCTATTCCTTGCACGCCTTTCACTCTCCTGTATGTTCAGGCCCTGATCGCTCAAAATCTTTTTCACTCCATCCTTCCACCTCCAATTTGGTCTCCCACTTCTCCTCCTCCCCTCCACCTCTGACACTTGTATCCTCTTTGTCAATCTTTCCTCACTCATTCTCTCCATGTGACCAAACCATTTCAAAACACCCTCTTCTGCTCTCTCAACCACTCTCTTTTTATTACCACTCATCTCACCCTTTCACTACTTACTCAATCAAACCGTCTCACACCACATATTGTCCTCAAATACTTCATTTCCAACACATCCACCCTCCTCCACACAACCCTATCTATAGCTCATGCATCGCAACCACATAACATTGTTGGAACCACTATTCCTTCAAACATACTCATTTTTGCTCTCTGAGATAACGTTCTCACCTTCCACACATTCTTCAGCACTCCCAGAACTTTCACCCCCCTCCCCCACCCTGCGACTCACTTCCGCTTCCACAGTTCCATCCGCTGCCAAATCCACTCTCAGATATCTAAAACTCTTCACTTCCTCCAGTTTTTCTCCATTCAAGCTTACCTTCCAATCAACTTGTCCCTCAACCCTACTGAACCTAACAACCTTGCTCTAATTCACATTTACTCTCAACTTTCTTCTTTCACACACTTCACCAAACTCAGTCACCAGCTTCTGCAGTTTCTAACCCGAATCAGCCACCAGTGCTGTATCATCAGCGAACAACAACTGACTCACTTCCCAAGCCCTCTCATCCAGAACAGACTGCATACTTGCTCCTCTCTCCAAAACTCTTGCATTCACCTCCCTAACCACACCATCCATAAACAAATTAAAGGCAACTAAAAGGGGAGGGAACGGGGGGCTGGAAATCCTCCCCTTCTGTTTTTAATTTTCCTAAAGAAGGAGCTGAGAAGCAAGTCATGTGAGGATATTTCCTCCAAGGCTCAGCGATGTGGTTTCCTGTGAGGCAGGGCAGTGCCAGGAATGGATGAAGGCAAGCAAGTGTGAATGTGTATATGTGTGTATGTCTGCATATGAGTATGTATATGTGTATATATACACATATGTATGCACACGCAGACGCGTACGTGTATACACATGCACACAGTTCACACAGTCTGCCTTTATATATATATATATATATTATCCTGGGGATAGGGGAGACAGAATACTTCCCACGTATTCCTTGCGTGTCGTAGAAGGCGACTAAAAGGGAAGGGAGTGGGGGGCTGGAAATCCTCCCCTCTCATTTTTTTTTAATTTTCCAAAAGAAGGAACAGAGAAGGGGCCACGTGAGGATATTCTCTCAAAGGCCCAGTCCTCTGTTCTTGACGCTACCTCGCTAATGCGGGAAATGGCGAATAGTATAAAAGAAAAAAAGAAAAGATATATATATGTATATATATATATATATATATTTTTTTTTTTTTTTTTTTTTTTTTTTTTTTTATACTTTGTCGCTGTCTCCCGCGTTTGCGAGGTAGCGCAAGGAAACAGACGAAAGAAATGGCCCAACCCCCCCCATACACATGTACATACACACGTCCACACACGCAAATATACATACCTACACAGCTTTCCATGGTTTACCCCGGACGCTTCACATGCCCTGATTCAATCCACTGACAGCACGTCAACCCCTGTATACCACATCGCTCCAATTCACTCTATTCCTTGCCCTCCTTTCACCCTCCTGCATGTTCAGGCCCCGATCACACAAAATCCTTTTCACTCCATCTTTCCACCTCCAATTTGGTCTCCCTCTTCTCCTCGTTCCCTCCACCTCCGACACATATATCCTCTTGGTCAATCTTTCCTCACTCATTCTCTCCATGTGCCCAAACCATTTCAAAACACCCTCTTCTGCTCTCTCAACCACGCTCTTTTTATTTCCACACATCTCTCTTACCCTTACGTTACTTACTCGATCAAACCACCTCACACCACACATTGTCCTCAAACATCTCATTTCCAGCACATCCATCCTCCTGCGCACAACTCTATCCATAGCCCACGCCTCGCAACCATACAACATTGTTGGAACCACTATTCCTTCAAACATACCCATTTTTGCTTTCCGGGATAATGTTCTCGACTTCCACACATTTTTCAAGGCTCCCAAAATTTTCGCCCCCTCCCCCACCCTATGATCCACTTCCGCTTCCATGGTTCCATCCGCTGACAGATCCACTCCCAGATATCTAAAACACTTCACTTCCTCCAGTTTTTCTCCATTCAAACTCACCTCCCAATTGACTTGACCCTCAACCCTACTGTACCTAATAACCTTGCTCTTATTCACATTTACTCTTAACTTTCTTCTTCCACACACTTTACCAAACTCCGTCACCAGCTTCTGCAGTTTCTCACATGAATCCGCCACCAGCGCTGTATCATCAGCGAACAACAACTGACTCACTTCCCAAGCTCTCTCATCCCCAACAGACTTCATACTTGCCCCTCTTTCCAAGACTCTTGCATTTACCTCCCTAACAACCCCATCCATAAACAAATTAAACAACCATGGAGACATCACACACCCCTGCCGCAAACCTACATTCACTGAGAACCAATCACTTTCCTCTCTTCCTACACGTACACATGCCTTACATCCTCGATAAAAACTTTTCACTGCTTCTAACAACTTGCCTCCCACACCATATATTCTTAATACCTTCCACAGAGCATCTCTATCAACTCTATCATATGCCTTCTCCAGATCCATAAATGCTACATACAAATCCATTTGCTTTTCTAAGTATTTCTCGCATACATTCTTCAAAGCAAACACCTGATCCACACATCCTCTACCACTTCTGAAACCACACTGCTCTTCCCCAATCTGATGCTCTGTACATGCCTTCACCCTCTCAATCAATATTCTCCCATATAATTTACCAGGAATACTCAACAAACTTATACCTCTGTAATTTGAGCACTCACTCTTATCCCCTTTGCCTTTGTACAATGGCACTATGCACGCATTCCGCCAATCCTCAGGCACCTCACCATGAGTCATACATACATTAAATAACCTTACCAACCATTCAACAATACAGTCACCCCCTTTTTTAATAAATTCCACTGCAATACCATCCAAACCTGCTGCCTTGCCGGCTTTCATCTTCCGCAAAGCTTTTACTACCTCCTCTCTGTTTACCAAATCATTTTCCCTAACCCTCTCACTTTGCACACCACCTCGACCCAAACACCCTATATCTGCCACTCTGTCATCAGACACATTCAACAAACCTTCAAAATACTCATTCCATCTCCTTCTCACATCACCACTACTTGTTATCACCTCCCCATTTACGCCCTTCACTGAAGTTCCCATTTGCTCCCTTGTCTTACGCACCCTATTTACCTCCTTCCAGAACATCTTTTTATTCTCCCTAAAATTTACTGATAGTCTCTCACCCCAACTCTCATTTGCCCTTTTTTTCACCTCTTGCACCTTTCTCTTGACCTCCTGTCTCTTTCTTTTATACTTCTCCCACTCAATTGCATTTTTTCCCTGCAAAAATCGTCCAAATGCCTCTCTCTTCTCTTTCACTAATACTCTTACTTCTTCATCCCACCACTCACTACCCTTTCTAAACAGCCCACCTCCCACTCTTCTCATGCCACAAGCATCTTTTGCGCAATCCATCACTGATTCCCTAAATACATCCCATTCCTCCCCCACTCCCCTTACTTCCATTGTTCTCACCTTTTTCCATTCTGTACACAGTCTCTCCTGATACTTCTTCACACAGGTCTCCTTCCCAAGCTCACTTACTCTCACCACCTTCTTCACCCCAACATTCACTCTTCTTTTCTGAAAACCCATACTAATCTTCACCTTAGCCTCCACAAGATAATGATCAGACATCCCTCCAGTTGCACCTCTCAGCACATTGACATCCAAAAGTCTCTCTTTCGCACGCCTGTCAATTAACACGTAATCCAATAACGCTCTCTGGCCATCTCTCCTACTTACATAAGTATACTTATGTATATCTCGCTTTTTAAACCAGGTATTCCCAATCATCAGTCCTTTTTCAGCACATAAATCTACAAGCTCTTCACCATTTCCATTTACAACACTGAACACCCCATGCATACCAATTATACCCTCAACTGCCACATTACTCACCTTTGCATTCAAATCACCCATCACTATAACCCGGTCTCGTGCATCAAAACCGCTAACACACTCATTTAGCTGCTCCCAAAACACTTGCCTCTCATGATCTTTCTTCTCATGCCCAGGTGCATATGCACCAATAATCACCCACCTCTCTCCATCAACTTTCAATTTTACCCATATTAATCGAGAATTTACTTTCTTACATTCTATCACATACTCCCACAACTCCTGTTTCAGGAGTATTGCTACTCCTTCCCTTGCTCTTGTCCTCTCACTAACCCCTGACTTATATATATATATATATATTTTTTTTTTTTTTTTTTTTTTTTTATACTTTGTCGCTGTCTCCCGCGTTTGCGAGGTAGCGCAAGGAAACAGACGAAAGAAATGGCCCAACCCCCCCCCCCCATACACATGTACATACACACGTCCACACACGCAAATATACATACCTACACAGCTTTCCATGGTTTACCCCAGACGCTTCACATGCCTTGCTTCAATCCACTGACAGCACGTCAACCCCTGTATACCACATGACTCCAATTCACTCTATTTCTTGCCCTCCTTTCACCCTCCTGCATGTTCAGGCCCCGATCACACAAAATCTTTTTCACTCCATCTTTCCACCTCCAATTTGGTCTCCCTCTTCTCCTCGTTCCCTCCACCTCCGACACATATATCCTCTTGGTCAATCTCTCCTCACTCATTCTCTCCATGTGCCCAAACCATTTCAAAACACCCTCTTCTGCTCTCTCAACCACGCTCTTTTTATTTCCACACATCTCTCTTACCCTTACGTTACTTACTCGATCAAACCACCTCACACCACACATTGTCCTCAAACATCTCATTTCCAGCACATCCATCCTCCTGCGCACATCTCTATCCATAGCCCACGCCTCGCAACCATACAACATTGTTGGAACCACTATTCCCTCAAACATACCCATTTTTGCTTTCCGAGATAGTGTTCTCGACTTCCACACATTTTTCAAGGCTCCCAAAATTTTCGCCCCCTCCCCCACCCTATGATCCACTTCCGCTTCCATGGTTCCATCCGCTGACAGATCCACTCCCAGATATCTAAAACACTTCACTTCCTCCAGTTTTTCTCCATTCAAACTCACCTCCCAATTGACTTGACCCTCACCCCTACTGTACCTAATAACCTTGCTCTTATTCACATTTACTCTCAACTTTCTTCTTCCACACACTTTACCAAACTCAGTCACCAGCTTCTGCAGTTTCTCACATGAATCAGCCACCAGCGCTGTATCATCAGCGAACAACAACTGACTCACTTCCCAAGCTCTCTCATCCCCAACAGACTTCATACTTGCCCCTCTTTCCAGGACTCTTGCATTTACCTCCCTTACAACCCCATCCATAAACAAATTAAACAACCATGGAGACATCACACACCCCTGCCGCAAACCTACATTCACTGAGAACCAATCACTTTCCTCTCTTCCTACACGTACACATGCCTTACATCCTCGATAAAAACTTTTCACTGCTTCTAACAACTTGCCTCCCACACACTTGCCATTTCTTTCGTCTGTTTCCTTGCGCTGCCTCGCAAATGTGGGAGACAGCGACAAAGTAAAATAATAAATAATAATATATGTATATGTGCGTTTCTGGGCGTTTATGTATATATATGCATTTATGAGAGGATGGGCCACTCTTCGTCTGTTTCCTTCCACTACCTTGGAGATCAAGCAATAAATAAGATAAATGAATAGAAGTATCTGAAATAAAAGCAATCTAATCTAAATATCATCCTTAAAGTCCTGTAAATTTTGAAGTCAAAATTCAAATAGTTCCCATCAGTACCTCTGAGTATCTTCCATTCTGCTTCCAGTGTATTTAGTTATATCAACTGTAGTAGCAAAGCCAATGGATGGTGGAAGATCTGAATTAGGACTGCAGAAGCCATCTGTTGCATCCTATAATTGACAAAAGACTCATATTATCGAAATGACTGGCAATACTTACTGTACACACGTTTATAGTCTAAATGGCTCCAGATTTTTTTTATGCATAATACTATGTGGCTTCCAAAATGTTTAAAACATTCATACTTAATTCATAAACCCTAAATTATAACTTTAGCCAGAGATATGGGCTCTGCAATTACATTAACCAATTTCACACATGGGAAGACTTGAATAAAAATGTCAGAAGTAATTCTCCATTTTCTTGCCCAGTGCTCTGTTTTGTTCACTGATATTAAGTTATGGGTGACACTCTTTCATTCTTGTTGAATATTCCCCTTCCTGCCTATGATAAAACAGGAGAAAAGTAACTGCATTGATTATCCTCTCATCATCACATACCATTAATAGTGTCATAATCAAATATGACACAAAAAAGTTATTTGTATGCACATTAATTACATTTAAGGAAAAGAACTATTTTGCAAAAGCAAGCATCACTCACCCTTCATTAGAGCAGTGGTTTTGCTAAGAAAAACTGAAAAAAATACTATTGTGACACAAAACAATATATAAGTATGAAGACTAATAATAAAACAAGGAATGTCCTGAATCTCACCTTCATCACTTGTTAAACTAACAGGGATTCGTTTTAAGCATCCTATAATCATATAAGGGTTTTGCATTAACCATACTGTACATTTAGCTGGGGAGTGTATAACTTATTCTTTTCAGTTTCACAACAGCAATTTAACCATCCTATCAATCCATAAGAGTAATATCAAAAAAACTGATTTATTGTTCAGTAATTGTAAGCATCAAATAGGAGGTATTTATCAAATATGAAATTGTAAACATACTAGTGACCAATATGTACCTCACATTATGGCAATATTCTTACATTTAGGAATAACTGTAGCAGATATATTTGTAATCTGTTACAACCACAAAGTTATCTATTATATACCTTTGTGCTTAAATAAAACACAAAGAAAGACTGTAACTGACCTTGATGTCAATCCTATTTCCTGTCACAGCCACATTGGTGCTGTGGGTGCTTGATTTCCTCCCACAAATATCATCCACTGAACTAGAGTTGTTTAGTGCTAATCCATCATCTGTTAATACTATAAAAGATAATACATTACATTCTTATACAAAAAATCTGTCATCTTGTTCACAAGAATCATTCTTAAACTAAGGGCACTCAAAACTTTAAACCTCATTAAGTGTATGCTAGAATAATGAATATTTTTTTTTCAAATATGTTGTTGCATCATCTCTCACCAAAAACTCATATCAACTTGCTAAAGAGTAAGAAATAATAATTATCTCCTAAAAGGAAATCAAAATAATATCTTAAGTGGCTATCTATCTAAATATCTACTTATATATACATTTTTCCATTATATGAGTACTACTAGGTGGCTGAAAATCACTTTTAAAAGGACAATTGCAAAAGGCAAAAGAGATAAAAAAGTCATTATAATGCTAAAAATAAACTGCTGAATGAGTCTGTATTATAACTACAATTCAAACTTAGGCCTGAAAAAGAAAATCACTTTGGAAAAAACTCAATGTCAAGTAGAGGAGCTTAGTTGAGTATATGTAGTCTTGTGTATGTTATAAATGAATCTACAGTTGTAGGGGTGGTTCAACTACAAGACTTAACATACCAGACCAAATTTATATCCCTAAAAGCCTGTTTAAGCAAAAAATTAATAAATGGGAAAACAAAAATGTATAAAGGATAGAGTGTAGTCGTAGAGCATATGAAAGGCTACTAATGGCTGCTGTACTATGAATGCAGCCAAAAAAAATAACAATCATCTAAAAAAATGTACTTTCCAAATGTTTACTATGCAGTCTAAAAATCTTTATTCTTTCCTATCTCTCTTTTCTGGGACATAACAATCTATAATTTGATAAGGAACAGATAAAATGATCTAAACTATAATAACAAAAAGGAAATTGCTGACTGATTTATGTGTTACTAAATCAGGCCTGGAAAAGTTTACAGTGATTTTCTCTTCTCCAGATGTATATATGTGCTCCAAGTATTGTATAAAAATATGCCCCAAAATTATAACCCATGCAGAAAATTCTGCTTTGTGGCTGATAAACATCAATATCATTTTAATTATATGCAACCTCAGGAAACCTTTTTTGGGCCCCAACAATTTCAAGGCTATGCTACAATCAGAAGCAGGGAGTGAGAATGAACTATTTTCCTTTTTCTTAAAATGGTCATCTTTTATGAAAATGGTTTATCATGCATGAAAATAAATGTAAACCTAACAGGAAGTGGACAATGAAAGAACGAGACATCATTTGGGAGAAAAATCTGAAATTCTCCCTTTCATAAAGGTTTTGACATAAAAAAATCTTAGCTAAAAAAACAAATTACATATTTCACCTGCAGCATGATCAGCCTGGTTGTTTTCATCATATTGGAGACAAAGAGACCGTAAGAGATCATGATTGGGCAGTGTTGCCTCCATGTATGAAGCCCCCAAGAACCTGCATAATGGCACGTATGAGAGGTAGGCTAGTTCAGGTGTTAGCACCTGCTTAAGTTCCTCTAAAGCCTGCAAGAAATGACAGCACTTACTCTACATAATTGTACTTAAACACGAGACTTATAAGTAATGACTACCCAATGGGTTGAGTGTATATAATCATACAAACACAGTAAAACCTTAGGGATACAAACTGCATGTGTAAAGAATTCATATTCTACAAAATATAAATCTCACATATCTGTATGTGAAGTGTGGTTTTGTTTTGCCATAAGCAGTAACTAGACAATGATGGGCTTTAATATTGTTGTATCATCATAACATGCACTGAAAATGTAAATGTTAACAACAAATTTGTAACAATAAAACTTTTATTAGTGTCTTTATCTACCAGCCATGCAACTGGCTACAATAACCTACCAAATTGGCATCAATCATCAATTGTACATTTGCATATTAACAAAGGATCTCTGGATTTAAGCAAAATGGACAGGAAACTAAGCTTGAAAATATGTTGAGTTTTCTCAGAGGTACTGCATGTTTATAAAATGGAAGAAACTGAGGTATGGTGTGGAACTGGAAAAGTGTAAACACAGTGCAAGCAGATGAAAAGGATTTTTCTAAGGTGGAATGTGAGAATATTAGTTTGCTTGAAGAATGTACAAATGTATGAAGAGTTTGAGATAATACTGAGAATGAAAGCTGTTTTGTAAGGGCGTGCAAATAAAGGAAAAAGGTAAAATTGTGATAAGTGCATATGACAGATGTAAGGGAGGATGAAAAGTGAGGTGAAATGACAGACTGAGGGCCTTTATATGCAAAAGAAAGTTTTGGTGACCATAGTTTTCAAAGCATGTTATGTATGAAGTACATTGCTGTAAATGTGGAAAATGTTGTATACAATATGGAAACCTGGGAGGAGTTTATCGAAATCCATGTCAATAAAATCTGATTAAGGGCAATATATTCACTCTACAAATAAATATTCCAAGTGCTAAATATATTCTAGATATTGAGGGCCAGAGACACAAGTAAACATTTAAGTGCCAAATATATTCTAGATATTGAATGCCGGAGATATACAGACTAAGGATAGTAAAGAGACTACTAATATCAAATTTCTACCCTGTTGGCTCAACAAAAGAAAACCTGCTATGACTGATGAAGCATAATTTTCTATTTTCTTATAAGTCACTAACATTAACAAGACTATTATGCAATGTGTGGCTTCTGTGCCAAGCAATGGCATTTAGATAAAAAATAATTTCTTTTTTAACTGCAATTATGCTTGCAAAGCAAACTAATTCATTTCCTATTCTTGTCTCATGCTAGTGCTATGTGGGAACAATAACAAAGGGGTTAACTAGATTTTCTTACATAGTTTCTTTGACATAAAGAGAACCAGATGATTTGCAAAGGAGAAAGGCACTACGTCAGTGACTTAAAAGAGGAAGTAAGCTTCATTCTATGATAGGATGACATGAATACTGATCATTATTAGACTGGAAGGCTGAAAATGGGAAGTAAAGACAAAATGAACTCATAAAAAGATTGCACATTTCAAAATTATAAAAGTTTTCATCCACATGTCCTGTACAAAAACACAATATCAAATTACCTCATCACAATATCAAATCTTCTTAACTATTCTGATCTGCAGCAAAGACAATAAAGAAAAAAAGTAGGGGGAAAATAAAGGAAAATGTTAATGAGTGAATAGAATAGGCATATCTCTGAAAATGGATCTTGGCTTACCAGCAAGCTCAAAAAACATTATAGCATTTCGTTAAGCAATGAAATAGCAATTATCTTTGGTCTTTGGTCTACATTAATGATAAGCCTTTATCCCTACACTCCAGAAGCAGACTCTGGGCAAACATTTTGGTGCTTACAGTGATGTGGTCATATTAGCTATACATATTTTCTCTCAAAGTCTATGGTATTTTATATGGAAGTGGATTTCAGAATCCAACAGCAAAGAACCTCTCCAATCTCTCATGACTGCTTTGAAGAATCTGAATGAGAAATACCTGAAGGAAGACAGTAAACTGTAGGTGGCATTCATGGATCTGAAGAAAAGCATTTAACAGGGCTGATAGACAGGCCTTGTGAAAGAAGCAAAGATTATATGAAATGAATAGAAAGTTACAATATGCAGTGAGTTCTTATTGGAAGAGGACGGGAAGTGTGTAAGTAGAAAGGTAGATGGGTGAATAGTTCATGGTAAAGTTGGGTCTGAGTGAAGCATGCATTATGTCACTGTGGCTGTTTAATTAGTTTCTGTAGAGGTTGGTGAGGGAGGTAAATGTGAGGGTCTTGGAGTAAGGGATGAGTCTATGGCATACTAGAGGTGATAGGAACTTGGTTGGTTAATCTAATGCTGTATGCAGATTACATGGTTCTGGTGGCAGATGCTAAACAAAAACTTAAGAAGTTAATGACAGAAGTTGGGAGAGAGTGCATTGAAGGAGAAAGGTGAGAGTAACTATAAACAAAAGGTAAGTAATGAGGAGCAGCAGGTGGGGTGTGACAGGATGCTTTGAGTGCTGGTTCAAATGGAGAGGACCAGGAGGAAACAGAGTGGAAATAGCAGATGAATCCATGGGGGGTGAAGTGAGTCATAGGTTGGAAGATGGGGGACTATGGTCCTTGGTGCATTAAAGAATGTGTGGAAAGAAAAGCCAGTGTCTGTTACAGAAAAAATAGGAATGTATGAATGTATAGGACACTTGATAGTGTTGTATGGATGTGAGTCTTAGGCCTTGAATGAAAAAGAAAGGAAGAGGGTGGATGTGTTGGAAATAAAAATGCCTGAGGTGTGAAGTGGGTTGATCATGTAAGGAATGACAAGGCAAGGGAAAGGTGTAATATTAAGAGCAGCCTGATGGAGAAAGTGTGTTGAAATGGTTCAAACATATGAAAAGGACACACAGAGCAAAACTAACAAAAGGATCTGTTTTAAAAATGAGAAGAACATGGGAAGATGGAAGGATGGAGTAAAGGAGGCTTTGGGGTATCAGTCCTGAACATTTAGGAAAGTGGGAGGTGTGTATGGGAAAGAATGAATTGGACTGATTTGGTATGTGTTCGGTGATGTGCCATCAATGGGCTAATCAGGGTATATCAAGTGGTCAAGGCTCTGGTTTTGGTCCATCAAGCATGACAACTAGAGTGGAAGTGTGCAAATGAGGCTATTGTTTGTTCCTTACGTGATCTCACTCAAGTGGGAGAGACAAAGGTATCAAAAAAATATTTTGAATAGTAACTCTCTCAATCAGTGGTATAATGTTCAATTCACAAATAATCTTTACATTATAAACAAATAAGATAAAATAAACTTACCTGAACATGTAGGTAAGTAAATAAGCATGATTATGCCTGTTGTAAACAAGTTTCTCTGTTAAGAGCAATTCAGTTGGCAACTGTGGCTTCACATAAACTGAGTAGGTAAGTATGGCAAATGTCCACCAAGCAAGTGCTATATGCAGTTGTGCATGGCAGTCAGTTATGAACAGCAAGAAATGAGAAATGGCTCTCTTGTAAACAAATACAAATCTATCCTATCATCCTCTCTAATTGAAGAGCTGCTTCTTACCACAGAGGTCATACACTGGGCTATGTTGATGTAAGCACCTTATATTCATTAGAATAAATTCAGTGTGTATGCATTTACTGCATAAATGGGGAACAAAGAAATGTAATACCTTAAGTATCTCACCTTAGCTTTTACAGAGTCTAAATTAGATCCAGGAGATGCTTGAAGACTACCTGAAGATGATGGTGATGGTTCGTCGCCAATACCAAGCAGCTCATCTGCCTCAAGTGATCTGTCAATAACTTTACTAATCAATAATCATCCATATAAAATGTTTCATCTACAGTTGAAGCACGATCCCTCACTTGATGTGGTAAATATTCAATTAATTCAAATCTAGGATTAGATAATCAAAAGCTCCCCACTATGATTAATAGTAATTTTGATCTTAGGAAAAAATAACCAGAATATGTACCTTGGTGATGCTCCAAGTTGACCTGAAGAATTGTTGTGACATTTATCAAATGCTGTCATAAGTCTTGTAATGGTGGGCATTAAGATACTCTTACTCATTTCTCGACCTACTCTCAAAGCCATGATAAAGAGGCAATCAATCACTCGGCAAGCTAAAACTCCTCGTGCTGCGCCACCATGGGGAAAATTGACTTTGGTGGATGACAAGAGGCGGATGACTGGGTAAACTGCATTACGAATCAGTGTTTCCTGAAAGATAAAATTCTTTGGTGAATAAGTATCTCCTGAAAAATAAAATTGTCAGGTGAATAAATGTCTGCTGAAAACTAAAACTGCCTTGTGAGTAAAGCAACTTTTAGGAAAACAATTAGTGAACTTTGATTCATTCCCCTCTATCTCAGTAAAAATACTATTTGCAGAGAAAGGAGCAGCTGTTACAGCTTATCTTCGTTTTGTCCACCCATTTGTCCATGAAATTCATTTTTCTTAGCCATGTCTACACTATTGCCTCCTGCACATCACAAAAGGTAACTGAGAGGAGTAGGAAAAGGTTGGGATGGAAATTCTTTCCTCCAGAATTGTCGCCTTCTAAAAGAAGGAAAAAAAAAAGGGGCAAAATTGGGATTTTCCTTGAAGGCTACGTTCCTGATGCTACCTTATCTTACCCTTCTGTCCCACGAGCAATTTCTATTGGACTCCTGCAGTGCTCTGGAAGCTAGCTAAGTCCACTGGGTGGGACCACAGGTTGAGAAGTGAGGTGATGTGTATTTGTCTCTCTGGGGAAAGTACAGGTAAACTGTAGAGAAGGCATTCAGTGTCTTCAGTGTGTATGTTGCAAATTTCATGACTGGTTTTGTGATGTGCTGAGCTGACGTTTATGATGTTAGAGAGAGATGGGTGATGTCCAGAGTATAGGCAAGAATATGTAACTCACATATATTATTTTTTATTTCTTTATTTTGCTTTGTCCCTGGCTCCCGCGTTAGCGAGGTAGCGCAAGGAAACAGACGAAAGAATGGCCCAACCCACCCACATACACGTCCACACACGCAAATATACATACCTATACATCTCAATGTACACATATATATACACACACAGACATATACACATATGCACATGTACATAATTCATACTGTCTGCCTTTATTTATTCCCATCGCCGCCCCGCCACACATGGAATACCAACCCCCTCTCCCCTCATGTGTGCGAGGTAGCACTAGGAAAAGACAACAAAGACCCCATTCGTTCACACTCAGTCTCTAGCTGTCATAAATATATATATGTATATAAAATGTTGTTTCACATGGATGTGTATCTGGTGGAGTGGAATTCAATATTGGGTTGGGAGGTTGTTCTGAGCTTCTTGGGTCATTACTGAGTGAATAGATTTTGTTAATATTATGTTTGCTTGGGGATGAGGGATTTGTGAATGTATGTTACTAAGTGTAAGGCAGATGTTAACCTTTTTATTCTTGCACTGAGGTTGGTGACTAGTTATGTCATGGAATAGGTGAAGAGGGGCTAAAAGTATTACAAAGAAATGGATGCCAACCATGTCGAGGTGGGATTCTGTACGATATGCATATGTTTCATTCATATGATGAGTACTTAACAGCACCATTATACCGTCTGACTATGTTCAGTGTATTTCTACTACCAAATAATAAAGCATCATATGAACAGCACTGCATATGATGAATGTAATGGCAAAGTCAAACTGAAACTCATTTACTCAGTTGCTGCCAAAGGCAATAGCACTTATAACTACTGGCCAAGCAGTGGCATATTTGGGATATGGCAGGTAGGGTAGGTGCCCTGGGCGCCACTGGAAGGGGGGTGCCACTCAACAGGTTTGTTTTTGACATATGCTACCCAAATGACATTTTTAACGGTTTGGTTTGGAGATAAAAAAAAAAACTTGCCTACTTCTCAACTACAGTAATATTTTGCTGCTATCAGTTGCATTACCACTTCTACATTAAAATTTTGATCAAATACGTCTTTAACTTTAAGTCTTTAAGAGTTTATATAAATTTAAGTTTGGCCTAACTCTTCAACACTTTATGATTACACTACAATATATTTCTATATACATCCACTGTATGTACATTTTGAATTAAGCCAGGGGTGCAATTTCGGTGCTTGCCATAGGTCCTATTTCCCCTAGATATGCCCCTGCGGTCAAGGAATGTGATGGAAGTGTCTGAGTTATAAATGAAATAAGGGAACATTAAAAAGTATGACACTCCATTCAAACTCCTGTAATTTCAAGGCACTACCAAATTGTCATTTGTAGAGGCTCTTTTTATATATACCATATCTATTTCCAAAATTTGTGTATCATTTTTTGACAATATACAATGTGTATGAGTAGGAAGAGAGGAAAGTGACTGGTTTCCAGTGAATGTCGGTTTGCAGCAGGGGTGCGTGATGTCTCCATGGTTGTTTAATTTGTTCATGGATGGGGTTGTTAGGGAAGTGAATCCAAGAGTTTTGGAAAGAGGGGCAAGAATGCAGTCTGTTGCGAATGAGAGGGCTTGGGAAGTGAGTCAGTTGTTGTTCGCTAATGATACAGCGCTGGTGGCTGATTCAGGTAAGAAACTGCAGAAGCTGGTGACTGAGTTTGGTATAGTGTGTGAAAGAAGAAAGTTGAGAGTAAATGTAAATAAGAGCAAGGTTATTAGGTTCAGTAAGGCTGAGGGACAAGTCAGTTGGGAGGCAGGTTTGAATAGAGAAAAACTGGAGGAAGTGAAGTGTCTTAGATATCTGGGAGTAGATTTAGCAGTGGATGGAACCATGGAAGCGGAAGTGAGTCATAGGGTGGGGGAGGGGGGCGAAGGTTCTGGGAGCATTGAAGAATGTGTGGAAGGAGAGAATGTTATCTCAGATAGCAAAAATAGGTATGTTTGAAGGAATAGTGGTTCCAACAATGTTATATGGTTGTGAGGCATGGGCTATAAATAGGGTTGCATGGAGGAGGGTGGATGTGTTGGAAATGAAATGTTTGAGGACAATATGTGGTGTGAGGTGGCCTGATCGAGTAAGTAATGAAAGGGTACGAAAGATGTATGGAAATAAAAAAGAGTGTGGTTGAGAGAGCAGAAGAGGGTGAATTGAAGTGGTTTGGTCACATGGAGAGAATGAGTGAGGAAAGATTGACAAAGAGGATATATGTATCAAAGGTGGAGGGAAAACAAGAAATGGGAGACCAGATTGGAGGTGGAAAGATGGAGTGAAAAAGATTTTGAGCGATCGGGGCCTGAACATATAGGAGGGTGAAAGGCGTGCAAGGAATAGAGTGAATTGGAACGATTTGGTATACTGGGGTCGACGTTCTGTCAATGGACTGAAACAGGGCATGTGAAGCATCTGGGGTAAACCATGGAAAGTTCTGTGGGGCCTGGATGTGGAAAGGGAGCTGTGAGTGTGAATGAATGTGGCCTTTGTTGTCTTTTCCTAGCGCTACCTCACACGCATGTGGGGGGAGGGGAGTGCCATTTCATGTGTGGCAGGGTGGCGAAGGGAATGGATGAAGGCAGCAAGTATGAATAAGTACATGTGTATATATGTATATGTCTGTGTATATATATGTATGTATATGTTTAAATATATAAGTATCTACATGTGTGTGTGAAAGCATTTATGTATATACATGTGTATGTGGGTACGTTGGGCCATTGTTTCGTCTGTTTCCTTGTGCTACCTCACTAACAGGGGAGACAGTGACAAAGTATAATAAGTAAATAAATATACAAAGTGTCAACAAAAGTGTTCCAAAAGACAGCAAAAGAATGTTTGATTTACAACACAAGAAAATTTTATATACAAATTTCCATTAATGATACTTTATCCTTACAAAATTGTGTTAATATCACAAAACTGGTAAAGAAAATCAGACTAACAAACCTGCAGGTGTTCCATGAAAGTACTGTCACTAAGATAAGGGAGAAGATGTTGCAGCAGTGCCATAGCTCCTAAAAGGCCACCCTCCATTGTTGCTGATAACTTACGTCGGCATGAGGCCACTAACTCACAGATGTGGCACAAGTACTGAAGCAATATAACTTGTTCTCCATACAAACCTAGTAAAGAAAGATATATACTTGTTAGGCTTATGGTAAAATTGTGTGAAGTATGATACAAAGAAGGCTACGCATTTCTCATCTCATATATCAACTATTAGAAAATTACTGATGAATCATAAACAACAAATACCACTGCTAATAAGACACAAAAAGAGTTCAAATTTCAAATATCTATGCAGAATATTCTAAAGAAGTGAAGGGTTTGAGGCTTACTTCCCCATGTTTCCCTTACACAATCATTCTGTCCATGACCAACTCGCCTCACATCACATATCGCCCTCTATCTATTTATATCTCTGACACCTGTTCCCACCTAGAACTCCCTCAAGGGGTGGGCGCATCAATAGAGTTATCTTCAGGCATTTCATTTCCAACAGGTCTATCCTTTTCCTTTCTTCTGCATTCAAGACCCAAGACTCACTTCCATACAACCCTGTCGAGACTATTATATGCCCTTACAGACAATGCCCTTTCTTACACACTCCTTTAATGCACCCCAGACCTTAGTAAGAATAACGATAGGTCTCATCAGTAAACTGAAAGTGACACAAGCACAATACTGAAATGGATAAACAGATGATACAGTGTCCACAAAAAACCTTGTTCGGCCACATATATTTTTAATGGCAGTATGCAGCTAATGCTTATTGGGGTACACGCTTATGATGCTCTCAGGGTGAAATAATTGTACATCTGGTCGCTGACACAAGTGTTGCTAATGATGTGAGTGCTAGCAACCCACCTCAGTGTGTCTCAGGCTATTTTGAGGGTATAATATTCTTTCTTTACTCTTCTTGGCTGTCAATCAATTTTGGGCATTTTGCTTCTAGGCAGTGCATTTCTTCTGCATGAGCTTCAAGATGGTTGGCTCTTACCTTACTAAGAAGGAGAAAGCCTAAATTCCCACCTGGAAGCTAGAAAATGTGGGTGTACTTGAGATTCCTAGGTGCACTGGGTGCTCAGAATGCACGATTAGGCAGCTGCTTCCTGCAACACCTCATCAGTTCTTTGATTCATTCAGGATATCAAACCCTACTGATCCATGACATGGATTTAGAATACTTCAGGAACCTTGCCAATTTCAAGCCCAGACATCTGCAGATGGTAATCAAGGCCGAAGAAGAGATAAAGTAATAAAATGTGAGTTACACTGCCTTTAAAAACATATGGGGAGACGGACAAGGTTTTTTCGTGGGTGTTGCACTAAACACAGCTAACAACCATAATTTTTGCATTATGCATCCCTTGTATTAAAATATGAAAAGGCTGATGGGAGGGAAGCAGTACCAAGGAATCCTTCATGCTGGCAGAAATCAATATTCCATGTTCATACAAGTGTTTCAACCAGTATGTGTTCATTCAACACTTTTCAATAATCCTTTTAAAGTCTGCTCTGATTCAAAGATAGTGCTATTAGAGGATCCTAAATTATTACTCCCTTATGTTTTTATAGTAACTGACATGACTTCCAGAAACACTGCCTAATCATGGCCATCTTGGCAGAGAGAAAAACAGTACTGTATAAAAAAAAAAGATTGAGATTAATCATAGCTCCTACGATATTAGCAGAAATGTTCATTCTACTTTTTGTTAGAGAGTCAAATTCACTCACTCACCATCAGCTCTGCAAGAGTTAAGATTTTTGTCATAATCCATGCATGATAATAATACTTTACATAAAACTAGGAAACTATAGACAGATAAGAGATAAACTACTCTAATAACAACAGTTATAAGCTGTTTAATGGTATCAGGACGGCATGTCCACCCCAGGGAATTGAACACCCCTGCCCTGTAGCCAGCCTATGGGGTTTGAGTTTGGACCACTGTTCTTTTAATCTAAATTCCTTCTCTAAGGCTCAGGTGAGCAATAAAGGCTCACTTGATCAATATGGCCTGGCAACCACATTAGATGTCAGATGAGCATAAAATGAGGCAACTTAATAAAAGCTTCCATCAATCATTTTTGTAAAATTTTGGTTCAATCTGCTTTGTGATTTCTGACAAGAAGATTTTTCAAACAATCAGAGAAAATTCTACCCTGTGGCAGTTATATCTGTTGTTTGATCTGAACTGAAATCAGGAAACTTGGTAAAGGACCATCAACAGTGCATATATAAAAAGCTTCAGTTTGGTTGACCCAATGGTTTATGAGAGGATTAAAGAGTGAAATTTTTTGAAATAGGCACCAGATGATGACTGATGCAGTGATACAATTGCTCACCAGGTTAGAAAAAGGAGCATATCTATATTCACAAGTATTACCCCACACAAATTGAAACAGAATTAATGATTCTAGGAACCAGAAAATCTTCTTCCAAAACTCTGATATCCCATAATGGATGAATTTTCATGAATGTTTGATGCGATGGCTACAGAATTTTTCTTACATTTAATAACGGCACAACATGATTGATCAAGATGTACTTACAAGCAATTTCCGAGAGACAATGTAGAACTTTTTTAGCAAAATGATCACCTAGAATGCGCTTTCTTGTCACTGAGAGCTCATCTGATGGATCCATGGGTATAGGAGCCAGAGCACCAGTGTCTGGAAGGTAGCACAAGGTCAACATTCTTAGAAGATTCCGTGTTACATAGCGAGAAGTGAGAACTGGGCCTAATCTTCCAGCTAACCAGAGGACACTTTCACAGCACACATCTGACATATTATGGTCGAGGTCCATCTTGAGTTTGGTATCTTGATTCTCTACATCTTTGTAAGTGCTTTTTAAAGAGTCCTTATTATTTTCACCAATATCTATATTGGTGATGTACTTATCTTCATCTAAACGAAAATCAGGAAGTGAAGTGGAACACTCCCCAGCTGATTTTATCAGTGACACACTGACAGGTACACTTTTTGGAATATTGATGCTGGTTGAAGTGGATCCAGATGATGTAGAGTAAGCAGCGGCAAGAGGAGTGGGAGTATTAGGATCACTCACTGGTTCCTCCTCATCCCCACTCATGGAAGGGGAATGGGGAGATGGGCACAGGGATGGGATTGATCCTATTCCTTCCTGCAAAGATACTTCATCCAGACTCAGAGTCTCTGATGCTAAAGGTGATCTGCCAAAAAGGAGATAAGAAAATCTATTTAACACACATCAGAATTATCACATCAACCCTCTCAGAATGGAGTATATTGGTGTGGCATATGCTAGTTAATATATCAAAATACTTTGAAGATGTATGGTAGTATGTCAGGGATGGCTAAAGTATGAGGACCTCTAAAGGGCTTTAGACTGAGAAAAAGGCTTAAAATACCAAACAAACCATTCTCCTCAAACCTTGTTTCCCTTACTCTCACTATGTATATAGGGTTATATCAATCACCATACGATACACTGTGCTAACAGAACATCACATCTCACTGTACTTAGCAGGATCCAAGAACATCTACCCACATTTGTGATATGTTACTCCAGCCAATGACTAATCATCTTGGTCTCTATGATGCACACTTTCATTGATTAGAAGGATCATGGAGTAACCCTCTTTATAGTGGTCAGATAATATTCTTATAGATCTTAAGTTTTTGAGTTATGTGGTTATGATGCAAAAGTGAAAGTGCTTAAGTATAAACCTTTATCACTTTAGTGACATGGTATATCAAAATGGAGTTATTGCTAATATCAGAGATGTAGCTGTGATGTTGGAGGTGAAGTTAGCATTAGTGATACTGAAGGTGGAGTGGTGAAGGTGGCAGTGGTTTGGAGTTAGTGGAGGTGATAGTGTATTAGTGGAGTTCGTGATGGTGATATTAGAGCAGAGTGGAATTTTTCTGCATCATAAGGGAAATATCTATATAATGCAAGTCTATTTTTTTTTATCAAATGATAAAGAACTTATCTAAAAGTTATAAATGTAAGGACAATTAATGCACAATAAAAGTGATAAAACTCATATATCTACATGCAATATGCACTTCCTGTCTGGTTTGCTTTGGAACAAATGGTTGATGGAACCCAAGAATATGAAAATGTTAATTTGTCTGATACAAAGTAAACACTGCAATACTGTAGAAGTAATACATCTAGTAAAAAAAAAAGGTCTGCTACTGTAAATAGTATGAAACCTTGAATTGCAATGTCTGATTGTATATGAAAAAGTTAAAAGTGTTGTCCAGTGTCAAAGCATTGTTCTGATGGGTTTAACATAAAGCAATTTATTTGGAATGGCAAGGAATGTTTCCAACTTGAAAAAATTCTCTATATCTAAATCAAAATGCAACAGGTGATAAAAAAGGAATGCATCCATATGGAACATTGTCTTCCATCATTTCTAAAATCTCCCTATTCCATTTGCTGTCTTTATTTCTGCTTTCATTAATGTGGAGTGGGCCATATGCATTCAAAAACCTTTTCTGGGCATCACTTTACCGAAAGGAAATTCCTTACCCTAATCCTGCAACATGAGAGGTGGCAAGGATGCCCACCGTGTTTAACATAATTATAAAAATCTATAAAATTTCTCTCTTTCACAAGTCTGTTATTTTCCATGTAAGCAAAGCAATGTCACAAACAGAAGACAGCCTGAAAAGAAAATATCCTGACTTGGCTCCTTCCTCTACTCCTTTTTTCAGAAAGTAATACTGAAGGTTTCCACCATCCCCATGGATAAACAATAACAACAACAATAATAATACTAACACTAATAACAATAATAATAATGATAATAATAATTATAATAATAGAAAAGAAAGTAGCACTAACAGGCCAAGATAGTTATGTATGCTAACTAAAACCTCACCTCAGCTGGTCACTAACATCCTGCAGGGGAGTTTCAGGGGAACTAGCATCTACTTCATCCTCACCGCCCTCAAACACAAACACCTCTGAAACATTGGTTTCCTTCAAAAATCATGTTGCTACTTACAACTAAAATCAGGTTACTTAAAATCATTTGCTATATATTACACTTCAGTTTTATTTCCAATGTTTTCAGAGGACTTTAAACCTGACGAGGCTATGTGAAGGAATTGTGCACTTACAGCAAAAAAGATTTCTAGCAAATAAGATAACATAAAAGCTAACTAGCTCACAAAAATACTATAAAGGTCAAGTTCCCTCCTGGGTGTCGGACCCGTTAACTCTGACGCATGTGGTTCCCATTCAATTGGATGGGGACATGGAAAATGACAATTAACATACTGTAACAACAATAGTGACATCATTTATGAAAACAGAAATAAAATCAAACAAAAAATTACCAACATCAAGACAAAATCTAAGTTGTATTTACATAAATGTAAATATGAAAATAAGTAGAATTTTTCAGTGTTTCTGCTTCAAGCCATTTTCTGAAATAATAAACATGAATGATAGTGTCACACTACTCTTTACTCAGTTTTACAGCATAAAAGTGAAAAAAGTGCCTCATGATGCATACATTCTATTCAATGGTTACTCTGTTAAAAGGTGTATGCTTAAAGGCTGCATATTCATGAAAATAAACACTAATAAATGATAAAATCTGAACAACAGTATTTCTTTATAATACCCCTGTGTACTAAAAAATGATCATAAAAAGCATGAGGAATACACATCAGAAGTAACGCTTTAATTCCACACAGTGGGTGTGATTGGGGGAGGAGTTGGCAGTATAGTATTCAGCTGTGGAAGCAACTTTTTAAGCCTGTCAATGCCACTTCAGTGTAAGTACCCACTTATTAACATATTTTTCTTTTGTTTCACTTACATATTAACAAGTATCATTTCTCCATAGTAAATCAAAATATTTTAGGACATTACTTTTTTTGTGCAGAGAGATATTAACAAATTTCAGTTGCACAGTTAAAGGGATAATATTTCAAGCTGGCCAGTCTCAGTCAAAAAGAAAGTACAATAGATAAAAAACAGCCAGTCAGGAATTCCAAACAAGAAGTTATCCCCACCCGATAATGAAGGTTCTACTTCAAACTAACCTGATGGGCTAAAAATGGTACCAATGTGATATGGTATGTTATCACTTTTGTTGATTAACAAAGATGATTACAACTGTTTGTATTTTAACAAATCTAATTAAAGTTAAGAAAAGAAGAGTGGGTAGAAATCGAACAAAAGTTTTCAAGATTGCAAAACGACTAAAACCTAATCATCAAATAAGCTATCAAAATTGTCTTTTCTTTGCTGATGACCACATTCAACTTATGTGCTCCAAATAACAGTCTAACCTGGCTCAGCCTCAGCCTCAGCATCAGTCAGATCGGCCTCTACACGAGCTGCCCCTGATGACTCAGAGTCCATCCTGAGGGTGAGTTCTGTGGTGCTTGAGTGGGAGTCTTCCTCACATGGTGAAGTTATACCCTCAGTGCCCAGGCTTATGTCCACACTCCTTTATATAAGAGCATGAGTGATATTCAGATATAATTTCAGGGTGGTGAGGATAAAAGGAACAAAGGGAACATGTTGAAGGAATGAAAATAAGAGAAATATGGTTTTCATGAGATGACTGTATAGGGTAAGCTGGATCCAAGCAGGTAAAAGGAAAGGAGTATACTGCATCCAGAAAGGTAAGGAATGACTCTATTTCATAAAATGAACAATGAATTTTTCCTCACTGACTCAGAATTAATATATTACTTGCAAACAATTAGAATGGTAACTACACCTTACAACTCTTAGGTAAAAACTAATTACTAAAAACTAATTACTCAAATAAAAACTTGAATGGGAAAATGGGAATATGTTACAGAATGAATAACTAAGGTATGCATCATATGTTGCTACCTACCGAAAGATCAGTCAGCCAATTCAAGTTCTAAGGCTACATTAAGTCTGGCAAATTCATGAAAAAGCAAAGAGTACTTTAAATGACATAGCTTCTCTGGATACTTTTAATCTTATATCTGCATTCTTTTAAAGAAGTGTAACTCCTCTCAAGACAGAAAACACAAAACTCACTTAAACTGAACCTACTTGAGAGTGGTTGATTGCTTTCTCACAATTTCTGCTGACTGGTGTGACTTTCCAAGCACTTCTTTATATCCTCCAACTCCTTCAATAAGAGGTGTAACAAAAAAGGTGAGAAACTTGTGCAGGCCAAACCAAACAACCAACTGTAAGAGGAAGGAGCGATGGAAGAGCTTGAGATGTTTGTCTGTCACAGTTTCAGCCTCAAAAAGTCTCACTACTGGGGGCAGGAGGTGTTTATTTGCCTCTTCTGGTCCTAGGGCTTGAGCTATAAGACTAGTCAGGTACCAAGCAGCACTTACAGCACTTTCTGGATATTCAAAGAGCTCAATCAAGTATGGCAAAAGAAGGTCTAATCCCTCTGATGAGAGATTTGGCAATAAATTTGGAAGTTCCTTGGCAGCATTCTTGACTCTAATCTCTGCTACCTTTAAAATATACTCCTTCTTCTTTTTGGACTCACTCAACATCATCTCTGCCTCATTAAGAAGCTGAGAGTACTGTCTCATCTTGCAAACAAATCTATAAAGTTTTGGAAAGTATGATGGGAAGACAATAACATTAATAAGGGGCTGGAGCAACTGGTGTGGGCTTGGAGGAGGTAATCCATCAGATGAAACAGGCTCATACTTATTAGGAAGGGTGTTGTCTTGGATATCCTTCCCATTCATGATCTGAAATATTACCTGTAATGTGTGGCGAATACAACGAGGCATATCTGATTGATCATGTGTAAGAAGTTTTCTGGTATGAGCATATCTGTCTCTCAGTGAAGCTTTAGTGCTCAGAACTCGACATTTGGAAGGAGAAAACATCTCCACAATAGTGCATCCTACAGCCTGCATATCTCGAACACGTCTCAAATGGGCTGCTTGCTTAACAGCTGGTTGAATATCTCTGCACTTTATAGCTTGCTCTGGGATTCTTCTTGCTGACTTTAACACTAAATTAAACAGCATTTCCACCTGATTAAGTGCTACAAGTGGATTATAATCATGAGGTAGTTGGATACTTGGTAACTCTGCTTGTTTTTCCTCGAAAAGTGAAGTTCTTGATCTGCTTAGTTTTCGTGAAAGTGCTAAAGATTTAATATTTTCCATTTCCTCATCTTGCCGTTCAGGTGCTGAATCTGCCTCACTTGTTTCATCAGATTTTTCAAATTCTGGAAAGGAAAACACAGGAAATTCAAAGTGGAATACAATACATCAATTGATCCTGATGCTTCCTAAACCTTATAATTTAAAGATTCAGACACTGTAAACAAATGCATGACCATCTTAACATTCCAACATTCCATCCAGGTTCCTTTCCTCAAACATACTACCTATCTCTCCTTTTTTCACATCTTGGTTACATCCACACACATTTAGACACCCCAGTCTGAGCCTTCGAGGAGGATGAGCACTCCCCGTGTGACTCCTTCTTCTGTTTCCCATTTTAGAAAGTTAGAAATACAAGGAGGGGAGGATTTCTGGCCCCCCGCTCCCGTCCCCTCTAGTCGCCTTCTACGACACGCAGGGAATACGTGGGAAGTATTCTTATTCCCCTATCCCCAGGGATAATATATATATATATATATATCTATATATATATAGCGGATGGAACCATGGAAGCGGAAGTGGATCATAGGGTGGGGGAGGGGGCAAAAATCCTGGGAGCCTTGAAGAATGTGTGGAAGTCGAGAACATTATCTCGGAAAGCAAAAATGGGTATGTTTGTAGGAATAGTGGTTCCAACAATGTTGTATGGTTGCGAGGCGTGGGCTATGGATAGAGTTGTGCGCAGGACGATGGATGTGCTGGAAATGAGATGTTTGAGGACAATGTGTGGTGTGAGGTGGTTTGATCGAGTAAGTAACGTAAGGGTAAGAGAGATGTGTGGAAATAAAAAGAGCGTGGTTGAGAGAGCAGAAGAGGGTGTTTTGAAATGGTTCGGGCACATGGAGAGAATGAGTGAGGAAAGATTGACCAACAGAATATATGTGTCGGAGGTGGAGGGAATGAGGAGAAGAGGGAGACCAAATTGGAGGTGGAAAGATGGAGTGAAAAAGATTTTGTGTGATCGGGGCCTGAACATGCAGGAGGGTGAAAGGAGGGCAAGGAATAGAGTGAATTGGAGCGATGTGGTATACCGGGGTTGACGTGCTGTCAGTGGATTGAATCAAGGCATGTGAAGCGTCTGGGGTAAACCATGGAAAGCTGTGTAGGTATGTATATTTGCATGTGTGGACGTATGTATATACATGTGTATGGGGGTGGGTTGGGCCATTTCTTTCGTCTGTTTCCTTGCGCTACCTCGCAAACGCGGGAGACAGCAACAAAGAAAAAAAAAAGAAAAATATATACACGTGTACATATTCATATTTGCTTGCCTTCAACCATTCTTGTCGCTACCTCGTCCCACAGGAAACATCACTACCCCCTGCTTCAGCATGGTAGCGCCAGGAAAACAGACAAAAAAGGCCACATTCTTTCTCTCAGTCTCTAGCTGTCATGTGTAAAGTGCCAAAATCAAAGCCCTTTATCCACAAACAGGCCCCAGAGACCTTTCTGTGGTTTTCCCAGCTGCTTTATATGCTCTTGCTCAGTCCAATAACAGCACATCACCCCCTGATACATCATTCCTATGTATGCACAATTTTCACCCTTTTCTACTCCACTTTTGACATATATATCCTCTTTGTCAACCTCTCCTCATTCATTCTCTCCTTATATCCAAACCAGTTCAGCACATCCTTTTCATCTCTCTTAATCACACTCTTCTTGTCACCGCACTTCTTCCACAGAGCATTTCTATCAACCCTATCATATGCTTTTTCCAAATCCATAAATACTTCATACAAATCCTTCTATTTCTCAGAGTATCTCTCACACACTTTTTTCATGGCAAACACCTGATCCAAGCAACCGCTACCACTTATGAAATCATTGTTTCACCCCAGTCTGATGCTTTGTATATGCCTTCATCCTCTCAGTCACCACTCTCCCACACAACTTTAAGGTAAATTCATCAAATTTATACCCCTGCCTTTATACAATGGCACTATTCATGCATTCTGCCAATCTTCAGGCTCTTCAACATGATCACCACACATACATTGAAAATCTAAACCAATCAATCAAAGTGTCATTTCTTTTTAACTGCATAAAGCATAGTCCTGAATCTGCAGAACCCAATAAAAAGAAAGGTCCTGGGGTTCTACAGCTAGCTCCCTATGAGTATAAATAGAATATCCATAAAAAAACACAACTTCAGTGAGCTCACTTGCTTCTTGCTGCGTGGCAACACTAAACTTGGGTGGTGATCGACCAAGGTATGGAGATGGTGTTAATCTTGGAGGATGTGGTGTGGTAAACAACTGAATGACTCCCCCAGTAGTAAGGGATGTGTGGGCATCAACAAGCTGCAGACAAACATTTTTGGCTTTCACTGATGCTCCACCAGATAACCTGAAGCAACAACTACCTTTTAAAAGACAAATTATATACATCATGCCAAAAACAGCATAAAAAGTATTCGAAATAATATACTGCTATGCACAACCAGGAAACAAAAGAAACAACATAATTCAAAAAATCCTACTCTTTCTGGTAAGTTTATTTCGCTCAAATTACAGTCATAGTACCATGCTTATCTAACTTTGTTGTAGAGAACAAATTAGGGTAAAGTATAATGCATCCACTGTCTCCCTAACTGGCCAACCACTCCCATTTGACAAAACTCCAACCACACTTGGCATCATACATGACACACAAATGACATTCACTCCCCAAACAATAAACACTGACACAATGGCCAATCCCCAAACTGCACTCATCAAAATAAAGGCCATATATAAACAAAATTCACTTACAACAATCAAAGGTACCAGACGTGGAAAAAAAAGATCCTCAGTATCCTCTACAAACATTTCATCTGCTAAGCCCTAAACTACAATTCACCTGTCTGGTCACCCAACCTGTCAAAAGCAATTATAACAAAGATGAGAACCACAAAAAACAAAGTACGTAGAACAATCACTGGATGCCTGGCAGTCACAAGCATCTAACAACTGAACAATTAAAGGAAAATACTTTGAATACATCTCCCCTTGATATGCTTAGTGCTCACTTTTTACAACTGCACAATAACCTTTTTATCCAAACCACTCCACAATCAATGACCAGCCCCTAAGTAGAAGTAAAAAACTGACCCATGCCTCACACTTGAAACAATCAATACTTACATATCTCACCTCCCCATTTACAATGACAAAACATGTGTGCCAAAACAGCCTATCAGGCACTAAACAACTTTTCCCCACTCAAAATTTTACTGCTACCCCTCCAGGTATACACCCAACTGGAACTACATTCCCTAGACATGCATAAGTTACCGTTTCCCACTCATCATCTCTC
The DNA here is from genome assembly GCF_036320965.1 of Panulirus ornatus. Lineage (NCBI taxonomy): Eukaryota > Metazoa > Arthropoda > Malacostraca > Decapoda > Palinuridae > Panulirus > Panulirus ornatus. The sequence continues at coordinate 19,813,029 of NC_092292.1, forward strand.
ATATGTATGAGAAGACCCCTCATGCCTAAGATGCAACTTCTAGATTAATGACATTGATCACACTCCTCAATTTCTCTATGCTCACTTAACAATGAAGCACACACATCACCACACTTTATAATCTATGATTCTACCCTGCTGATGGGGCTGATTTCCTCAGTGTTGCAAGAGCCCCATAGAAGGGACTCCTGGGGCAGGAAGGTAAGGTACGACAAGGCATACTTAACAACAAAATATCTACTCATTCATCAACTTACAGAAAACAACATCATAATTCAGATGTGAATGACTACAATAACATAACCAAGTTCAAACACTTTGTAAGACTTACTTGTGTCCAAAGTTCAGGTCAACCCAGTGATGAAGACGCTGTGATACCCGGTCACTCTCAAGAACATTTCGGTGGAAGCTTAGAAAATCCTCAACACTGGAACACCATTCAGGTACCTCCAAGTCACTGAGGTCCAGGTGAATACTCTATCAAAAAGATATAAATTCTTTAGGAGAACCAAAGAATGAACCAAATGAGTCAATCTCTACACATTCTTAAATTGAAAGGTCTATCCTGATTCTTCTCAAATAGTTTCCATTCCAATGTAAATCTTCAGTAAGTTTCAGTAACTGAGCCATATTCACCTTAAATAATCATGTACTCTTACCTATTACTGATGGAAATATGCTTTAATTACTATTCTCTCCTTTTTCATTCTTACTTCAACAAAAGCCCCTTCCTTTCACCTTCATTCTCTGGAAGGCATTTATTACAACTCAACCATATATCTTCAATTATTATCACAGTGACTCTCCTACTCTCACTAACCCATTTTCAAACTACCAGTAATTGTCTTCACCGTCTTCAGTGCTCACATACAAAAATCTACAGGTTATCACAACTGGGGTACATATCAGTATACGATATGAAATGTAATAAAATCACTGCATATGTTATGCATGTATGTAAAAATACACACATGTACAATGCAACAATTAGGAACATTTCATACGACTCAGGATACCGCAACTTAATAGAAGAAATGAAATTTTCTAAGTAGATAGGACCAAAATTTACCCTTAACACCTTGTTACTCACCTTGAAAATAGAAGATCTGTATAGAATTCAGGTATACATTCATCTGGTGTCCAGAGATAAAGACGGCTGATTGTTGCTGGATAGTGTTCTGGTACCCATTGCTGACGTACATATTTGGTTAACAATTCCTTAGGTGTTATGCGGGCCTTGTACACATAATAAGTAATCTCACTAAATACTTCTGTTACATGATGCGCAACCTGGAAACAAAGATGTCGTATATCATACAACATTATCAGATAAAAATGAAACCATACAAAAACAATTATCAGTGGAAGTCTCCAGACTAGGCAAAACCTCCAGATTCTCTTTAAGTTTAATGAAAAAGATAGACAAATATGACAGGATGATCCTGATCTACTTAAAGTAAAACATACATAGTCACATTCGGTCTATTAAAGAAAAACAAAACTTTTAAAACAATTCACTGAAATTAAGGGAAGTTCCATCTCCTCCTTGTCTTATGCTAAAGATGATGGTTGTTAGTTAACCTGAAACAAAGCCCAAAGATGGTCCTCGTTAGTTAAAACTATTCAATAGGCTTTCAATCTACATACTATATATGGGTAGATCTATTTCTAACTTTTTTGATCAACCCTAGTAGCCATACATATTTCAAACGGTATCCATCAACCAATGTTAGATGTAGGTAAACTCCATCATACTTTTGTAGATACGTGATGACAATGAAATAATATGGTGGCCTCCCATCAGTAAGATTCACAATTTCAGTTAAATTCTAGGAACAGAAAAATTATCTCTTACAGCTTGTTTGCCCTCTCCTTGACTAGCAGCCATCTGGTATGTATGGTCCAATTGCTGGTCCCCTTTATTTAACCGAAACTTAGTTTTGGTCAAGTCTCGCCATCCACTACTTCTACTGGAGAAGTCCATCACCCAGGGTACAGTTGGATGGTGGTGGGGCGAGTTGAATTTCCGGCCCGCAAAGAAATTAAGGCAAAGCAGGTAGTCAAGCGTTGTGATCTGGTGGCCAACCTGCAATGAAAATCTTCCTCTTCAGCAGAGTGTGAGAAGAAAACTGAATTAAAGTGAAAATATGAGATTAAAAAAACACTTAAACAGAAAAAACTTGAAGTGTAAACAGTTGATTAGCCAAACGTCAAGAGAAGAGCTATGGTGGAAGGAGCATTTTTTCTTCCAAAGATGACTATTTTTGGTTCATTTTGCACTGCAGCACACATTATCTAAAATACATCACTTTTTACTTAAAAGCTTCTCATATTTCTTTCATAGTCTTCAATACATCTTTTCCTACTTTCATACTTCTACCTATCCTGCATATGTATACAATATTTACAAATATAACATTCATTCTTTATAATTCTTTACATTCTCATTTCCTACTCCAAGTAAACTGCAACTGCTTCACTAATCTGATTAACAAACTGAGGTGTTTAGAAAGACTTCCACATACAGAACTTTGCAAAAAAAGGGGAAAAGGTTAAGTAATAAACAAATAAAATTCATATCAGACTTTGCAAGTCAGAAAGCATTCAATATGATCATATTTCAGAGACTACTAACAAGAGCTAAGTTCCTAAGCAAAGACGGTGTTGTACTGCACTTAAGTGGCTGGCAAATTAGCTGAAAGGATGTAAACAGAGAGTAGCAATCAACAGTCAAGCTGTAGAATGGTTACATGACAAGTGGAATTCAGTAAGGATCAGTCTTGGGGTCTATTCTCTTTCTGGCAAAATGCATCCTCACTAGTCTAAATATCTACTATCCAAAACCTTTGATTAAGATACCCATAAACCTTTTCAAGCTCTGGTAAGTTAAACAAATCTCAACCTTATGCTAGCCAATCATAAAGGTTTTACTGAATATTTCACCAGTTCACTATCTGAAAGTTTTTTCTCTTTATAAGTATTCTCAATGAAAGGTTGGAAAAGTTTAAAAATTGTTTGAGATTTTCAATCTATAGGCTAATAGAACAAACTTCTATTGACAGTGACGCTACAGAATGATAATTGCTTTTCTACTCTCTCCATACTAAGCTCTGTATTTTTGATCTCTGTTACTTCAAACAACCTTGAAAGGACCCAGTGATTTGTTGCTAATTGCATTCCTTTGCATTTATTGGTAAAAAAGACATTAAATAGGTATTCTAATTCATTACAATCTATGAATTAAAATATGCCTCAAACTGAAAATATTTTACTTACCCATAGTTGAGTGAGCTGTACTAGTGAACATTGAAGGAGCATTTCCATTTCTGCATCTTGAGCACTATTGCTGTCTACCTTTAATATGAAAGATTCCTTTTCTTAGAAAAAACAAATACAATATCATAACTATGGCAGAGAAAGGAAAAAAATATTAGAGAGCTTATCTATGTATTGTTACCTACTATGACCAAGCAAGACTAAATGCCTTGGTTAACCACCAAACAACTATCCTTAGCCAACAACAAAAATTATTTCAAAATGCCATCTCAACTTCACGACTGGAATCACATTTAACCCCATGTAAAATACAAAGTCCAAGGTAAGCAAATGGTAAATTGCAGTTATCCAAGCTCACATGCATACAGAAGATCCACAATAAAGGCTATTGGATCTAGGTTCAGTCAAACTGGAGATTTTCTGGGCTGATTCTTTGCACCTACCCTCACTTTTGTATATGTCAATGACCATTTGATAATGAAAAGCTTCATAAACTTATATGCAAATGACACCAATCTCTGGGTAAGCCTCTTCTATCATGCTGCTCTACAAGCCTCCAGATATCTCCTTTGGTAAAGCTTGCATAAGGGGAACTCGTAACTGTAATACATAATGCATCAAAAACTCAAATATTGACCATGTCATAACAAGGCAATTTTCAAACCCCTCTTATTTTCACTGCAGCACCAAATGTTCCTTGCACCCATTTCAATATTTCAGGATTTAGCATGTATGGATGTATGTATATGTAAGTGTGTAAATACCAGTATGAAATCCTCTATTTTCAAGGCCCAAAAAGAGAGTTCTGTACTTGTAGGGCCCCATCTCACAAAGTTGCTCCACTGTTGTATGATGGTAGAGTTTATGACATGGGGCCCAATGAGTGTAGAACTTTTTTTTTTTGTTAATCTATGGCCTCTAATCTCTCACTACAACTCATCTCTCTTCAGTCTGGTCCTATCTTTATCTTTATCACCTCCTCTGGACCTCCTCTTTTAGTTGTAAGTGCTTCTAGCACACTGATCAAAAATGATATGCATATTCTAATTTTGCCTTCATATCTGATGTGAAAAGGTTGATGAACATTTTGTTGCCCTATGGACAAGGGTAAAATTCTACCCATGCATCTCATGATAATCTTATGAGATGACAGACCAACCAGTGGATATATGAAATCCATAAACAAACTTGTCAACAAAGCAGTGATGTGCTCTTATTCTATAAGAACAGTGGATAGGTAGAAAAAATGAATGAAGACATTGTTAATACAATCAACATACAGAAACTTAAAAAGTTGTATGGCAGTATAAAATGGTCATGGTATGGGGTTTTACAGTACAAATAGGTGATTACATGATGTTACAAGTTGAACATAGTTTCTGATGGGCCATTCAGCAGATGTGGTTAGTTTCCTGATTGCTGCAAGATTCCCATATAAGGGGCTCCTGGGGTATGAAGATAAAGACAAAGGTGTATGTGTTTTTCAGAGAAAATAAGTAAAATGGAAATATTACCTGCTTTAAGATATCAAACGCCTCTTCACTGGATATAAGCTTTTGATATGTGGGCAATCTTCTTTCTAATTGATTCATTGGACTTAGGTTCTTTAAATCATCACTGACCACATTTCTTACCAAAAAGGTATCATTACAATACACATCATCTGTTTTCACTAAAGTCAAGGAACTGTCAAGTGAAATAGTGCTAGTCCGTTTATGCTGAGTGACAAGACTATTTTCAGCATTCTGGTCATAACTGTCTGACATCTGTTCTGAATCTCTGTCCATTGTAAATTGTGCTGTGTCTGGTGAGAGTGACACTTGACTGGAAAGTTTTTCTCTTCTTGGATCCATCCCAGGTATGACTTCAATCCCTGACTTGTCTTTTAGCATATGTGAGGAATGTACAGAATCTGGTGGGATCAAGTTATCAGGGATGTTTGGCAGTAAGCTGAGGTAGAGGGCATCATCGACAAAAAGGTGACTGAGGGTAACATCTCCAAGATGAAGCCCTCGGTCATGTGTATCTCTAGCTGCTTCCAAGAGCTGGTAAAGTATAAAAAGTGGTTGGGCTTCTGATCCATTTAACTTGGCAGGGCTGTTGGTAAGAAAATGTTCAGGAATTTAATAATCTTTTAAAGGACTAAAAGTTTAAAAAAATGAAATACAAAAACGAAATATTCTAAAGACTTGAGAAGAAAGTGCCATAAACAAGATGAATAGGATTTTCAAGAAAACACTGATGACGAAAAATGAACCTCACACAGACTTTACATCCCATCTCTTTATAAAATGAACCTAAAATATACTTAAGTATTTCTAAGCTAGGCTTCTTTTAACATGGGTTTCAATGACTTGTATAATACATTAAGCTATAATGACAGTAATGTAGTGTGAAGACTCTGTTTGGGAATGCATGAATCAAAAACTTTGAGTGTGGCATGACAGTGTAAAATGGAAGATGAGTGCAGGTGAAAAATATATAGGGCAGTATAGCTGAGGTTACAGAAAGGGGTAGATCACAGAAGAGATGAACATTTGAAGATTAAATTGTCTGAAATCAATGGTGTATCAGATAAGAAGTCCAGATGAATAATTTCTGAATGTGCAATACAGTGAAGAGGAAAGGGAAAGAAGACAAACATCATACAAGATGAAAAAAATTACTTTGTGAAAGAGAAGCAATGAAATACAAACAAACTATTTTAAAGATGAAGAGCAAAGAAACTGTATGTGACATTTACTTACTGAAGAAAAAGTGAAAAAGAGGATGATTTTTGGAAATAAAAATAACTAACTAAATATTCATGTTTCAGAATAATCATTTAATTTTGATTGAAACATGCACTCTGAACTAACAGCCCTTCCTTACCTAAATGACACACAATGTTGGACATTATGGTGGGCACTATTCAGGATGACAAACATGTGGTGTTCTCCCTCGAGGGCACATATGGCAGGCAGGATGTTGGAATGTGGGCCATGCACACGACCACTCTGAAGGCCATAGTGTACTGGAGAATCTCCTCTGGAGGAGGAAAGAATTGTAAATAAAGTGTTTTACTATTGTGTGGAAAATTGCACAGTAGGACACCAAGCAATAACCATAAGACTAAAATTATTGGTGCATTCTAAATACTAGAAAGATGTCTTGTACACCACATGTGATGACTGTATTGTAGCACAGTTATCAACAGTGCAATAAAAATGGATGGAAATGTTTTGACATAAAAAAGTCTGAACTAAAAGCTGTAAAAAAAAAAGGTGTAATTTTCTTCAAGTTATGAGCAATAGTAAAATCTAAATCAAGGGCTTAACTCAGGCAAACTCAGAGTTAAGGTGCATAATACATGACAGATAGAGGTTGAGTGTGAATGAATGTGGCCTTTGTTGTCTTTTCCTAGTGCTACCTTGCGCGTGTGGGGAGAGGTGGTTGTCATTTCATGTGTGGCAGGGTGGCGACGGGAATGAATAAAGGCATCAAGTATGAATTATGTACGTGTGCATATATGCATATGTCTGTGTATGTATATATATGTATACATTGAAATGTATAGGTATGTATATGTGCATGTGTGGACGTGTATGTATATACATGTGTATGTGGGTGGGTTGGGCCATTCTTTCGTCTATTTCCTTGTGCTACCTCTCTGACGCGGGAGACAGCGACAAAGTATAATAAATATTTAAATAAATATGAAATATATTATCATCATTATCATTATTACTATTATTTTTTTTCTTTCCTGGATGTATACAGCTGAATACAATAATTTGATGCATTTGACCTTCCCCATAGAAGCTAGGTCGAATGCAACTTCATCAAATCAGGGTGTAACTCCCCACAATAGAAAGATGAATAGATGGATGGATAAACAGATGAATTTATGATGGACAAACAATGATGGGAACAACAAAAATATATCCTTAAATTTCTGCCATGTTATGCTGGGTAAACAAAAACCACACCACCGCAACCTATTCTAAAGCAGAAGTTGTTTACTCAGCTTCAGATGCATTCAACACAATTTTCCTATAATTTATGAAAATTATCATTATTACTTCAATCCGAATTCCATTGGGTGAATCAGGTACATACTGTCTCCAAAATTCACTCATATACATTCTCAAAACCATTACCACTGTAACTGAAACAATAAATACTTTTACAGAATGCTTCTTATTTTTCACTTTGTATACTTTGCTGATTTCTCAAGTAACACCACCATCTCCTTTAAACCATCCCAACATCTGCCATACATTCTATATGACTACACCATCTCAAAATACTTTCAGCCATGCACCTTTCTGATGATACGTTGATACCACATATCCTTCTTAAATATTCATTTTTATAATCTTATTCAGTCTGTCCCTTGAATTCCAACTCTTCTAAGCAATGAATCCATCTCTGCTGCTCTGTTTCTTACCTATTCACACTTAGGTTTCATACAGGTACATCAATGCCGAGACAAGTACTTCTTCATCCAAGCTTTGTGCACAAATCTTCCCATTCACCAAAGATGTCAGTGTGCCTCCAGTTTTTCCTCCTTCAACTTGTAGTTTCCCACTATCATCCTCACTAAAATCTACTCCGAAAAACTCTGACTCATACTCAACTTTCAGTTCTTCATCATGCAATCTGATCCATAAAAGCTCCTCACTGTCCTATAATTAATCTTCATAATGGTGGAACCTTGAGCAAAGGGATGTAATCTCAGTACTGAGTATATCATTGTACATGCAATAAAGAAAAAAGGGGAATTAACCATGCTCTGTGCAGGCTATGACTGGTACAACTCTATCTGGGCATTTGTCAAGAATGAGTTACTAAAAATAAAGAAAATACATATAACAACAATAAAGTAAGACATTGCACACTAACTGTAGAGGAATAACTTTGCATCCATATAATCTCCACAAGACCTCCCTCAGAACATTATTCAAGCCGTCTGTCCCCACCTGAGCACCTCCTTTCCACTGCACTGCAACACCATGCTCTGGGGAAAAGAAAGAAAACTTTAAAAGAAACTTGCCTACCAATTGACATTCAAATATATCTATGTAAATACATGTTCCCCTTGCTGCTAATACCCACCAATAGATGGTTACATCTCCATTTTAGGTTGTTCACCTTGAGATTACATCAGGTTATCATATTTGTTATATAGAATACACAAAAAGACAGAGATGGCATTAACTATGTTCAGCCTGACCCATCTAAATATTCAAACTTTAAAGAAGTATGAAACAGTCAGTACAGCTGAAAGTTCATCTTAATCAAATAGTAAAGTAGTCAGTAAACTGTGGTAGTGACTATTCACTTGTTCTATATCTACAAGGTGAGTCTTTCATCTATAAGGTTGTCCACCAAAGATGACTGAGGGTTTATGATTAATAAAAAGGTAAGAGTACATAAAAGGTCCAACAAACATGAAAACTTTCAGTGCTAGTAAAAGAAAATTAAGCTCAACAACAAAACATAAAAGCCTTAAAAACCCATATCCTGTAAAATGAGAACACAAGACTAACATAAGAAATAACAAATATGACAAATTTTCATAAAAGTAGGTCCCATATCCACTGAACAAGGAATGTGATAGATCTGGGTTACACAGACAATCTTTGCTGAAACTGGGTGCTGGAACATTAATGTATTCCAAATGAGTTTCATAAGTTGGTCACAAATTTCCTGACTGGGGACAAACTGTATTTCAGTCAATAAGGCCTAGAAGTTTTTCATGCTGAAGGTTACACTCACAGACAAAAGTCCTCATCACAGTAAAGCTATAAAGCTGTATGGATCCTCATAACAGAGGCCCTTGATTGTATATCAGTAATGATATTAATAATAACAATACTGCAGGAAATGGTGGTCAAGTATGATAAAAATTAATACTACTACTATCAATAATAAAGATAATAACACAACGGCACAGTACTAATTGAAGTTCAGTTACAAACCGGAATATTTCTTGTATGCATCTTTCCATAAGTTCTTGTTATTGGATGTTGCTACATAATGAAGCAATTGCGAGTATGAAACATCTGCCATAAGACCAGGTGAATGTCCAGAATTTCTTGCAAGTGGGTATACCTGGGTTTCATTTCTTGAAATGACCTGAAAAACAGAGTTCAGTTGGATCACATTCATTTAAGCAGGTTCCCTAAAATGGAATAGTCATTGTACTGATGACATTTATAAATTCCTTTAATCTTTAAAGTATAAATATGATTGTGCCTGAAGTCTGAAAGTCTTTCTCTAAAAATTTTTATATAAATTCCTTTAATCTTTAAAGTATATATCTGACTGTGCCTGAAGTCTGAAAGTCTTTCTCTAAAAGATTTTTCTCAATTTCATTACTCTTGTTCACATTACTGTCTCTCTTACCCTTTCATGGCAAAGCTTTACTTTCATTGTCAGTTCTATCATATTCTTATCCTTTCATTCTCTAATATTCTTCTTATCTTTTCATTCTCTAATATTCTATCAGACAGACAAAAAGGACATAGAATTGAGGTGATACAATAGATCTACTAATGACGAAGTCAGCTAATAGACAAAAAACCTACTCAATAAACTACAGAATACAAAGATAACTGTCAAAAGGACCAAGAGGCAATAAAAATTTCATTTTGGATACATTACCCAGCAGTGCTTCTAATTATCTTCATGGGTATTCAAAGATAGCTAAACTGCTGCTTCTCTATTACATTACTTTATATTTAATTCAAGTAATCACTCCAATGGCTGGCTTTCATCGCCTAAGTAACTACTAAAAGAGATGTTTGTCCCATCTACAACAAATGGTTTTTCTCTTGTTACACTCACATTGTTGTAACACTTTACGTACATATTCTACACCTCTATTTCATCATTCAAATATATCTTATTTTTCTCTCCTGTTTCTTCCACACTCTTCCTCTATCTCTTTGTACTTTCTTACATTCTTACATCTACTTCTCCCCTCATGTGTGCTCCCTGAGACAACTCTTATTCATATAAAAATTTGTTTCTTAGTACAAGAAAGAGATGCCTTTCTCATTCATGGAGCAGCCAGACTAACATTCATTCTTTTTTTTAGCAATGTTTTGTGTCCTACAGCAGAACAAAAGATGTGCAAGGGGGAGAGTGAATTGGAATGATGTGGTATACTGGGGTTAATATACTGCCATTGGACTGAAGCATGGCACGTGAAGCATCCTGGTTAAACCATGAAAAGGTCTGTGGGGCTTGGATGTGTATGGGTAGCTGTGGTTTCAGTGCATGACAAATGAATAAAGAAAATGAACTTACTTGAATTAACACTCTTTGCCAGGAGTCACCTATGCTTTCACCAAGCTGAAGGGCAGAGTGGATCTCTGCCATACTATGGGTGTCATGCAGTGGAGGAGATGAAAATGTTCCATCTTTGACTATTGCCCTAAAGAAGAGTAATGCATTCTTATAAGATCTCTTGCAGTATCTATGGAAGATGTTCAAACAGCTTTCAAGAAACATTCAAGAGAAAGTTTATAAAAACTAAACATTAAAAAACAATCAAGAGAATCAAAAGTACAGCTTTTAATGACATTATAAGTATTCAACAGTGGAAGAAGAAAGTAAATTACAATGGGCGCAAGGAAGAACTGAAACTTGCAACCATGGAACCTCTTTCATGGGCTGGATGAGTGAATTAGGAAAACTGAGTCAAGGAGGACAAGTGAATATGTGACAGAGTTCTTAGTGGCTTGGCTGCAGTATGAATGGATAGCAAGTTACACTAAGCAAAAATAAACATTGCACATAATGTGGAGCAACAATCATTTCTACATATAAAGTAATGAAACAAGATAATCTATGGTAACTGTAAGGCAGCTTCTTAATTCATATAGTATCACATTCTATGTAAAAACCAGCTGATTCCTACCTTATCCAGGGAGAATAAACATAACACTCCACAAGATCTGGTAGACACCCTTGGCAGCAGTAATCTGATGGCAAGCGAAGAGACTGGCTAACAAGCTCAACCAGCCTGGTTGCCATGCCGGTGCACTCCTCCTGTCAAAAGCAAAAATAGGTGAATGAAATGTAATGATTTCCCATTATTTGAGATCTGCACTATAATAGTTGCTATCTAATAAGAAATCACCTAAATGTTTCTTATAAGTATAATGAGGACTTAGCTTAATTCTGGTTTGTATCTTTACAATCTCTGTGTCTAATAAACAAATTTGCATGCTGCTCCTTATTCTGCCACATGAAAGCAAAGGTTTTGCTTTATCACAGCTTATGGAAAAAAATGGAATTAGTGAAAACAGGAGGCAATTTCATAGCATATCTAGGTAGTCTCTAATTTCTTTGTAGAGATTATAATCCATGTCCCTAGAAAGTCTAACAAAAACTGCATGTGAAGCCATATCTTCATACAGGTATATTTGTCATAGTGGAAGACACATGTTTCTAATTCAACTTAGCCTATGAGAGGCTATGTAACTTTTGCAAAAACCCAGAATCAATCTTGAGACACTGAATGCATTATAAGCAATTAAAGAACTTCACCACCTGTAAAAGATTAGAAACCTAAGAAATCCTTTCCTAATCTACCTGACAACTGAGATATATCTTAATTTTCAGCAGTCTATTCAGATTATACTGAGGATTGTGCCACATTCTGCTGATTGTCAGTCTATAAATGACAAACCAAGCATCAGTTCAAGCAACCACCAAACACTTCTAAAAGCAGCCATTCCACGGAGATTTCACCAGAGTACCACATTGATATTGGCATATTCTTGCATGAATCTCAGCTAACAGGGAAGGTTTGGTGAGGATTTTCTAAGTTTTAATGATATTTACTAGTGTCTAACCTACTTTTACATTTCTTAATCTCACATCTTCCCTGATATCATATGCATCATCACAATCACCTTATCTTGTGTCCTATGATGAAATATAATGCTCCAAACCACACTGCAGTTTTTAATTCATTCTCTGAATATCACATTATGATGCAGAATAAAGTTATTCAATACCTAATGTTAATATCTGGTTTATAGTTAACCTGCTGATATATCATTTCTACCACAAACTTTATCTGCTAAGAGGATTTAGATGAGGTTTTCATCGGTTCTGCACATTTTCTAAAGCTGTTTCCCCTACTTTCACATTAACCTTACAGTTTGATTGATCTTAATTACCCTCACCAATCACTAACCTCTTTCTATTCTCTTAATTCTAATTTACCACTGAAATAGCAAATCACTCATTATCTAAGGCCGATTAGTGATGTGGAGTTAAACTGGACTTTTCCCATTAGTTCCTTTAGCTCCTCAAGACAATACTATCTAATTAAACATGTTTTTAATAAGAAAAGTTAAAGGCACTTAGCCTATCAACAGTTTACACTGCCGTTCCTCTTCATTGAACCTCGATTCTCAAACCCACCTGAGGAATGGGGGGCGTAAACTAAATGCACTGTTACATTATTTTGTAATAATTTACATGTGTACAAACGCAAATGAACTTCACCCACGCAGGGTCTTATGAGCGAGTGTAGAGGAAGTAATACTCCGACATAGCAGCAAACTTTGACTTCCTCCGTCTCGTGACAGCTGATCACCTGAGTGTAAACAAACACCAGAATCTGACATAAGAACTTTAAAAAACATTTGCTTGAGAAAAGTTATTAAAACTTAACTAATTGATAATTCTTTTTATTTCTTTATCCATAGGGTTTTCGAATTTTTTTTTTTTAATACATATGCTATCGTTTAAACATTCAAAAGTAGCTATGCTAAAAGAGGTGGTGGGACATTTAAATCTGATTTAAAGTGCTGATCTTTGGAGTTAGAAAAACATGTTTTCTGTTTCTATTTATTTTCTAACTCCAAAGATCAGCATTTTTTACCTACACCAAAGTGAAAACAAGGAAGTATTAAAGATAAGGTTATAGTTAAAATAGCTATTGAGCTGTCCAGTGTGTATAGCAGATTAGGGTGTAGTGAACTGTAGTAGAGACGGTGTAGTGAAGACCAGCGACCTAACCCGTGTAGGCCAGATGAAGGTGTAGTGAAGATGAAATGTAGTGAAGATGAACTGTAGTTAAGATGGCCATTGAGCTGGCCTATAAGGGAGTAGAGAAGTTAAGGGTGCAGCGAAGATGAGTTGTGGTGATGAAGGTTCTTGAAGTGAATTGAGCACGTTAATGTCTTGCTGAATTTCTTTTAGATAATGATACAGTACAAAAACTTCAAATCCTTTTATCTTTACTAGATTACGACAGTGTTCTGATCTTGTGCAAAAACGTTAGAGAATTTTCGCTTTTGATTATGACTTGGTTTAATTAGATCTAAGTCCATCTTGAATTCTGGATATATAGGGACATTTCAAGGTATAATTGTGTCACAAAGTACTATGCAATCCCTTTTTCAGAACTGATGTCTTATCAGAAGAGAATAGCACTAAAACGATGGAGTATTCTGGTTACAAATGATAGATAGGAATGGGCTAAGAATACTTCTTTGAACCATTGAGGTCATACATTAGCATGTATTGTGAAAATAATTTTAGAAAGTTGTGAAAATAGCCTCAAAGAACACAGTTTGCTTATCAGAGGCTCTGTGTATACTAGCAGATTATCACAATGGTACATACGTCATTGTATGACATAAAGCTATCAAACTACACCTACTGTTAGAAATACCCTTACTGCTTCAACTAAAACTAATTTAGCTCGCACGTTTACTGCTAACACTAAGCCTGGGACTACGGCGTCCCTTCTACTACTCTTGGAATATTTCGTTAAGGAAGTGTACGAACGCAAACAGCTGCAGGTAATAGCATCTGGCAACTCTTATGACCTTGGCTATCAAATGTGAGGGGTTGTCAGTGATCACAAACACATACTATATATGCATTTGATATGTTAAATAAGGCTTAAATAAAACATCTAAATGTCTTTGGAATATCTAAAATAAAGTCGAAGTATCTACCAGATGTGAGGATAAAACTGGTTTCATTTTTAAAGACATTTATTAATCTTGCTACAGGCCGAGCCTGCATGTTTTAGTTCACAGTGCAACAACCACAGATTCGCTTCAGTTACTTGTTCCGTGAAGTTGCTGTCTTCAGGTAAAAAGATTCTCAGATTTTTCCTGTGTATTGTGTGTTATGGTAATACGAGGTAAAAGATATGTTCAAACGGAGGATGAGGCACACCCGTAAACGCAATGGAAGTACTACTTCTACATGTAGGATTCATCAATCATTCAATCGATGATTTATGGTAACATTAGCCCAGAATATCTGATGAAACGTAAGTATACCTAGCATTGAATAAATTGTTATTTATTCTAGTTTGGCTACTTGGCCAGATTAGGCCCAACGAATCAAACAACAATAATCCTAGCACTAATGTAAGTCCGGAGGTAGTCGGTGTGTGGCTGTACGTGAGTGAACAATCGCATGACGTTGAAAGGTGACTGGCAGAAACTGTGGATGTAAAGTCAAGAATTACGACACCAAGAAGGACCAACCACTGCCAATTCTGTCGCTGAGAGGTAAAGCACCACGGAATATGTATCTTTGACAATGTGGTTTTATGTTTGTGTAATCTTTTAGGCCTATAATGGCCTGGTGTTTATATATATATATATATATATATATATATATATATATATATATATATATATATATATATATATATATATATATATAATCGTTTGTCTTACAATATATATTGCTTCATTATCATGTTTGATTGCATGTTGATTCGGAGGCGATCATCTCTAAACCTCTCCCCCTATCCTTCTATAAGTACAAATATAATGTTGAAGGTAATATCTTAACATAATTGCTTCTATTCTTTTACCATAGACGGCGAGGAAGGCGGTTTTTATTTCCAGCTAGATAATACAAATCAATATTCAATATATAAACCTGCTCGATATTGAAAAACTTTCTCGTTTATTTAGAAATAAACTTTCGTTCATGTTTTCTATAATGTTAAGAAATTAGGTATAATGTGACTATAGATCATGAAGCAATTGTTTACTAACATGGTTTAAAAATTTGAGCCATATAACACGCGAAAAAACATATACTTTAGTTTATGCTGTAATTTTAGTTTTCTATGATTTGATTTATATTGATATAGAAAATGTAAATTTTCTCACGTACACTATAATAATAATGATAAAAATATTCATAGATAATGAAAATTAATATTGAATATATAAACCTGCTTGGTATAGAAAAATTTGCTTGCTGTTTATCTTTTAGGCCTATAATATATATATATATATATATATATATATATATATATATATATATATATATATATATATATATATATATATATATATATATATATATAATCGTTTGTCTTACAGTACATATTGCTTCATTATCATGTTTGATTGAATGTTGATTCGGAGGCGATCATCTCTAAACCTCTCCCCCTATCGCTCTATAAGTACAAATATAATGTTGAAGGTAATATCTTAACTTAATTTCTTCTATTCTTTTACCACAGACGGCGAGGAAGGCGGTTTTTATTACCAGCCAGATGATAAAAATCAATATTCAATATATAAACCTGCTTGGTATTGAAAAACTTTGACGTTTATTTAGAAATAGATTTCCGTTCATGTTTTCTATAATATTAAGAAGTCAGATATAATGTGACTATGGATCATGAATCAATTGTTTACTAACATGATTTAAAAATTTGAGCCATATAACACGCGAAAAAACATATACTTTAGTTTGTGCTGTAATTTAAGTTTTCTATGATTTGATTTATGTTGATATAGAAAATGTAACTTTTCTCACGCACCCTATAATAATAATAATGATATTCATGGATAATGAAAATCAGTATTAGATATATAAACCTGCTTGGTATAGAAAAATTTGTTTGCTGTTTATCAAGAAATGTATTTTCGCTTATGTTTAACATATTTCCAAAAAACTAGATGCAATCTGACCACAGATCATGAATCAATTATTTACTAACATGACAAAAATCAGATCATGTGAAAGTACATATACTTTAGTTTACGTAGAAATATTACATTTTCTTTTATTTGATAAATATTGAAACAGAAAATGGTATAAATTACACGTATACTATAATAATAATATTCATAGCTGGTACTCATGCATGTATGATTTTTAAATCCATCTTATTTATACGGGATGCATCAAGAACATACAAAATATAGAACCCATAGGAATGTTGAGTGTCCAAATGAAAAGGATTCCAGATTCACAGAGGTAACTTTGCTACCGTAAACTTACGACGTGGACATTATGACTGGGCTGGGAGGTTGAGCTAAGAGTGGTTTTGTTTGAGGAAGAGTCGGTTTCAGTACCATGTAAAGATCAGAGAGACCTCGGACGCCAGATAAAATCCAGGCAGCCTATAGGATACGATAGGTTTGCAAAAAAGATAATGAGTAGGTTACAATGCCTTGAAGATTAACGGAGAATCCGAAGGAGAGGTCATTAAGAATCTTGGACATTGGTAATATATATCTCCTATCCGTACACTAATGATTATTCCTGCCGATACCTTTATAGGAACAGCTTCACAAAAACGAATACTGAAATATGTAAATAATCATTGTCAAGGTCGCTAAGTCTTTCAACCTAACATTATAACCACAAACCGAAATATTTTGTCTCTTTTTAAGATGTTGAAGTAATCCTGCAGGTGGTGGAGGTGAGGAGAATGGTTCTACTGGAGCGAATAGCAGCGTTGGGGTTCGTAGAAAAGGTGGGTGTGAGTGATGGAGAGGACCTGCTCTCACGGGACCCCGTCGCCTTCATTAACAGCCTACTCAAAGGCTTTATGGAGCATGTCCCCTTCCAGGTGAGACCCAGCAGGTAGCTGAAGGCTGCTATTACAGGATATTGTACAGTATAGCATCCGGTCACGCTATCCTTATCAACAGGAAAAAGTCTGGCTTTTATGCGGAATCTGTCTTGGTAGTGACAAAGCACAAGTAGGCTCCGAGTACCTACAACTATATTTTACTTCTTGCTAGACTAATGCACAGTTCTCAGAGAGAGAGAGAGAGAGAGAGAGAGAGAGAGAGAGAGAGAGAGAGAGAGAGAGAGAGAGAGAGAGAGAGAGAGAGAGAGAATTACTGCTCTACCTACCTAGGTGTCGTCGTCGCCAGAGTGTGAGTATGATCGCTGTGCCCGAGGAAGAGCGCCACATCCCCAGCCTGGAGGAGGTGGTGGAGGCAGGGCTGAGCCTCGAAGGTGGCGTTTGTTTCACCCTCAATACCTTCATGTGTATCGTCCTGAGGGCCCTTGGCTTCCATGCACACGTCTTAGATGGTAAGTGGAGTTGTCATAGTTCCAGCACATGTCTGTAAGAGGTTTAGACGTCAAATAAATAATTATAATGATATACAGACGTCTCCTATGACGAGGAAAACACACTTCACAACTTCGAACGAGGCCACATACTTTGGCACAACAGTGACGACACTAACTACATAACCAGACGCTATACCAACGCCTACCACATAGCATGACTGATAACCTCCCGATGTTATAACGTTGTCTTCTCCACAGGATCACATAAGAACTCCCCTGGTTCCCATACCCATGTGGTTGTGCTCCTCCAGGACCTCAGGTACGTGTCTCTTGTTTGTGCTGAGTGTTTCCGTTGCTGTCTTTCCTTTCCATGGCTCCTATTGTTTCTGTTATGGTTGCACGACTGAATGCTCACTAACTTTCTTTTATTCGCAGGAAAATCTGTATTTTTCTCATCTTATCGCCGAATTTTTTATCTCACATGTCTCACTTTAAGTTTGTGTATATCTATAATGTCTTCCTTACAAATGTAAAACACAGTGTTATTAATCTATTGACTACATTTCATTTTCTATGATTGTCTGGACATCTACGTATCAAAAGTTTCACCACCACTTGTTCAGTGTCGTACATTGACCCACTGCGACCTGCCTCAGTGGTGACCTCTTTAACTACTCCCTGTATGTCCCTCAACCTTTCACTTCTGGTTGACTCTTTACCACCTCTTAAGTCCTGTTCCTGCTCGACCACCACACACACACACACACACACACACACACACACACATTAAGGCATAGCAAGACTGGCCCTACGGCTTTCACATGTTTCATTCACCCTATGTGATTCCAGTAACTCTGGCTGAATAGAATTCCATTAAGGATTCATATGAGGGGAGGAAACATTGATAAGAGGCGAGAAGTAAAATTTTTAAAACATCTGACGTCATTAATGATATCTTTGTTTTATTTTCTTGTGATAGCAATTTGGGTAGATGTATTTTGTCTAGATATTCTCTCCAGTGGACTGTATCTAAAGTTTTAGCCAAACTTTGCTTCAATGCGCTGTAATGTTTGGCCTCTAAGAAGACTAACGTTCTTTTGTTATGTCGGCTTATCTATGTCTCTCTTTCTGTTCACATGAAGTTCTTATTCATGTAAGTGTGTGTGTGTGTGTGTGTGTGTGTGTGTGTGTCTTGGTTCAGGTTCCCTGGTGACTTGCACATCGTCGACGTGGGCGGCGGGTACCCCTTCTTTGAGGCGGTGGCCATGGCTGACCTGCCCTTAGAATATTACCAAGCTGGACTACACCGCCGCTACGAGAGTACGACTGACATGGGCTTTGTGCTCCACCGAGGAGTCGACCATCTGTTAAAAACCGAGGTCAGAGTTTATGCCTTATGAAGCATCTATAATGCCTTCCCTGTACGTTACACCCTTTCCTACTCTTACCCATACCTTGTGGAAGACTTTTCCAAGTTCTCAGTCATGTAACTGAGACACAAAATGTCTCATAACGAGGATCTGTGGCAAACAATATATGTATAGTAGGTTTCATGTCGGTCATTAAAACGATCATAACAATCAGAACAGTACTTAAACTGATGTCTTGTTCATTTCTAATGATATTCATGTGATCTTGCAGGATGACCCCAACTGGGACAAAGTCTTTGACTTCAATATGAAGCCTGTCGACTACAACTTCTTCTACTCCTACATGGACAGAGTTTACGTTAAGAAAGACGGCATTTTTCTTAACTCCCTGCGCGCCATCAGATTCCCGGCAGCCGTGCCAGGTAGGGGGGCAGCAGCTAGCGATGGCGAGAGAGTGATGGTAGCCTTCAAGGACCAGAGCCTACTGCTGGGGCCCATGGACTCGGCCGAGAAGACTAAGGTGAGCACAGCAGACTGGGCGGCCAGGATCAAGCACTTCTTCCCTACCATCCCTCCTGTCAAGGTGGATGTCGCCGTCGGCAAGATGCTGGACCTGGCTAACACATCACCATGAGATGACACTGGGGGCGGCTGAGGCTTCAAAAGCTGGACATGGGTCCGGTTCATGGGTGTGGCCCTTACAACGTGCCAGACTCTGGTTCAAACGTTGCGAAAGACGTGCTGGATCTGGCCAGGATTTTAGGTAATGTTAGAATTGTAACTGGTTTAGACACCATGAGGCTGGAACGTCACCGTCAGCAGGACATAGATGTGGCAAATTCTTCACCTTAACCAGAAAGTAGACTTGAACAGGAATTGATCACAAGACAGTCATGAAACTTCACCTCTCATATCGCTATAAACTCGTCTAGCAGGAGTTTGATGCAACACATTGTCTCTCTCGACAGTTTTCGTACCAGGATGGGAACTGTTCTCTATGCACTTTTCACGGGTCAAAAATCTATGGCTCACTGCTCTCCAGTGTAGGTAACCAATCATATCTGCAGCCTTGGACTCCATATTCCTGTATCATCCTAAGAATAGAGAGCTTTGTTATCCTCTCTGTGGAATCCTCATGGACTCTGTAGGAGGACAGACGTCTGTGCTACCAGTCACATTCAGCCTTGTTATCGATACTCATTGAATAATCATGATTTCCATAAGAGAAGTAGTATGATTATACCTGAACTGGAAGAGGCTTCATATCAGGAGGAACAGTGTCCACTAGCTAGTGAAACTTTCCATCAGGTTGTAGGACTATGGCTAGATAGAGACTCAAATGAGAGCCAGGAAAGGGAAGCATGGAAAGGGAATTGTTATTCAGGTGGAGAATAATCCCTCTGTAATAGGTTTCTCTCTAAGTGACACAGGCCTGAAGCTGGTTTGATCAAAGGTAACGACTCTTGCTTTTGTTCTCTGTTACTCCTACCTCATCTTAATCGTTCATATCCCTTTATATTTCTTAGAATTTCTCGTTCTTTCTTGGTGATATGTTTTCCAGATTGTTTATTACATTTCATTGTATACCATGCTGTCAAAAGCCAGTTATATGCGCTGTAATATGTGGACTAATCCTTTTCCTCAATAAAGATTTCAGTTTTAAAATAAATTTCAAGACGCTGGTGAGGACCTTGGTTGACTGGAATCCAGTGAAAGTATACTGTCGCTATGTGCTTTCCGGTAGCCCAAAGATCGAATACTGATACAATTAACATTTTAGAATTTCGAGCACCTGCTTTGCCATTTCAACTTAGTTCAGAAGTTTCATTCAAGCCTTATGCGTAAGATATATATTTGGGGATTAATGTTGTTGGAAAAGATCTTTATTTCATTATTTCTCTCTCGCAGTGTCGAATCTATTGTGCATCCCTTCCTAACGGACGGTGGCGATGAGCCTACAGTGTCCGATGACGCAAGTGTTGACGTAAGGAGTGACGTAGTTGCCAGGTAGGAGTAATTGCTCAATCCCGACACTAAGTGGGCGAACGGGAACTCAATTCTGTATGCAAGTTACACATGCCTCTCCTTAACACGAACTCTTAATCAACGCCCACGTTCATGTCTACCCGAGTGTGGACTCTGGCTAGCCCCTAGCTGATACAGGCAACAAAGAGTTGATATTCCCAAGCAGAAGACATGATTCATTACAATTTATTGTTCGTCAGAGTCATGATGACGAGCACACACCATACAGGCGTCCGTCATCGCCCGTGGTACCTGGGACACTGAACGTAAGCCAGAGAGTCGATGCCAAGGCCAAGAACAACGAGTTACTAAATGTCACTTGTAAGGCGATGGATGATCTGCAATATGAAATTGAAAACCCGCTCAAAGTTTCACTTACAGTAATGGTGTATTTACATCATTCAGTATGTAGTGCATCTGTTGCATCAGTCTACAAACTATAGGTTTAATACGAACTAGAAACACGTTTTGAAAAAGTGGATGATCGTGAGGTGCTGTGGAGTAACCTATGCAAACGCAGTGATTATAAAGCAATGTTAGATTCCTGGTTACTGGGTGACGGAGATGTTAGAGACGATATGCTAAAGACTGTAGCCAGACGCTTTTCACAACCTAAGTACAAACAGACACGTCAGGAGGAGATTCAATATTTTATGAGGGAAAAGCATATTGTTAAATTCCAGGGAATACAATTATCAAACTACTAGATGATTGAACCAAAGAGAGAGAGAGTTTCTAACATTCACAAGGATCATTATAACTTGGCTGCGTCACACAACATCCGTAAGTGAACGGCTTCCGAAAGCTTGAATGTGAATTCTGGAACACAGTCGGCATCTCAGGAGTTGCATCACGGCTTTACCCCAAGGGAGAGAGATGAAGTAACCCCCACGCAGGTACAGGGCACAAGAGCAGTAAGAATATTATACGTGCAGTGCTTGGAACCAAACACTTTTTATTTTTTCCTCTAACTCAAGGTTGTAGTATCGATAGCCTTTCTAGTTTCACTTTTTGAGTCTAGTTTTCTAATGGTATCGGTCCCCGGGTCACAGGTGGGTGCTAGGGGACTGGTACTCCCTCTCGCATTCGCTTGTTTTCTGTGGTCACCGTCTGTGGGTCCCCGTCCTGGTCATAATCCTCGCCCGCCCCACTCTCAGCTTCCTACTTGGACCAGGTTTATGAGCAAGTCAGTCGGGGAAGAAAGCTCATACTTCAATGGATTCAATGCGATTCGAAAGGCTGAAGGTTGATATAAATGAATGGATGCATATTTGTGTGGGTCGTGAAAAATCATATATATATATATATATATATATATATATATATATATATATATATATATATATATATATATATATATATATATATATATATATATATAGGTCATGGCGTACATACGAGATACGAGTGGTATTACTTCTTTTTTTCCCCACTGCTCGGACGACGGTAAGAGACATGATGAAACAGAAATATATATCTTTCTGTGAACATTCTTATTGTATGTATAACTCCTTTACCTCCATTATATATCTAGATTGAACGTCATTACACAAACTCATATATTCTTGAAAAGGCTTCAGGGATATATTCAGCCTTATAGACATCTGCGTCTAAGTAAAGAATCGCAATTGTGACTAAATTGGACCAAGTTGCTTGCCATTCCTTTCACTATGATGTTCAGACAGGTTAACGATGAGCGAGCCGCGCTGTCAAGGTAAACCTGGGCTTGGCCGAGTCTTAACTCGAATTTCGTATCTAGTTTAATTCTTTTTTCCTCTCTCTCTCGAATGTCATAATATCCTTGTTCACCTGACACCGCTGGCGATAGTGGTATCTTAGTGAACCTTGTTGCATGCTGGAAGGGAATATATATATATATATATATATATATATATATATATATATATATATATATATATATATATATATATATCTTTGAATCGTACTGTTAATTGTGTGAACAGATGAGTTACGTGACGTGTTTGCAGGTAAATGACGTATTCTCTCCTAAGTAATGGAAACGTTTGGAACATCTGTCAATGTGAATATTGTAACATACAGTTGATGCTGTTTTCATAGAATTAAGCTGAATCCCGTTTTTCATGTGTGAAGGAGGATTGGGTTCCTTCCAGGTGGTGAAACTTTGAAGCTAATGATTTATTGATAAGATTAGGTTACTGCTCAATCATCAGGCCATGAACAGTCTTGGGAAATATCTTAATAGATTACAAATGAAAGCAAAGAACAACAAGCCATTGGGTGCTTTTGAGACTGTTGATGACACATTGTGAGATCAGAAACATTAATCATTTCTAAAAACTATATCTTTTTTTTTTGTCAAATAACATTGTTGATAATCAAATCATAAACGGAGTCTATCAATAAACAAATCATAATTGTAAATCATTGGCGTGGCTTAATTCTCTTCTTTTTCCATAATCTTGGCTCAAGATCTCTATAGTTAGCCAGCTCCCTCAATTTTTCTCATTCTCCTAAGGTGTGTTGTTTACCATCAGTCAACAAACTCACTGCATGCACGGAAATCAAAGACATATCAGATTACGAATGATGTTTTTTAGAATATGTAAATTACGACTTGTGAATGACTTGATAACCAAGATGCTTATATTTTCATGACATGACTCTTCGTTTCATGATACACTGATGACAAACGCATTGTTTTTTAGTAACGAAAACTGAAATTATTGTTCAGGATCCCCAAATATATCAAACTTATTCCTCTTATCGAAAACTTTTCAATATATAAAGATGAAAACGTGAAAGAATTACTAACGTGGGATTTACTGTGTCATTCTTGTTCAACTCACCTTCATAAAAGAGTCTTCATCAACCTGTTTTACTGTTTGACAGTTTTTATAACCACTAGAGCACGAAGCTACGGCCTTGAGCATGACGGTATGACCCTTCATGGTCAGTTCCAAAGTCCATGGGTCGTATGCTGTTCCTGAGGGGTCGTGCTGTCGTACTCCAGAGTCGTATCTTCGTGCTCAAGGGCCGTACCGTCGTGCTTATCACGTTATTGCTTTCAGAAGCTGGGATATAGGACGGGAACTGAGCCAGGTTCGAACCAACCTCATCTTAAACCCGATTTCCCGTGGCTTCAGAGCGATACGCCATGTCCACTGTCTGGTAACTTCGTCTGAGACTTTGTGAAGAAATTCTACTACCGTTGACGGTAGAATTAACAACTAGTGTGCTTAATAACATAACCCCCTTCCCCAGGCGAAACAAATTTAAAAAAGCCAACTGCGTAGTGTCTAAAGTGGTCATTTCAGTGATCCACAACTGTGTTATCTTGTTACCTCTGCCGTAGTCATTTACACCTCGTTGTATAAGTTAGTTTATAAGTCTAATTTCAACTGTAATCTCAGCAGTATGTTTAACCTGTAACCTAATGCCCAGCCTCACGCAATAAAGTTAGTTTGAGATATACAGTGAGACTGGTTCATTTGAAAACAACATATAGTTCAATGCTTAAGAAATAGCCTGACCAACTGCTTTATTATGACACGAAACGAATCACAAGAATCATGTATGAGCCTTAACCTACCCACTCACTGTAACCCTATAGAGGTGAATATTGCTATAGCATTGTTATGCCACGCATCAATACTGTATTGCTAGGTAGTGAGACTTTACCCATAGTCTTTATATACCTTGGGCTGCGTTGCCCTAAGCAATTAGAATATGGCTCCTGTACTATACCTAGACTGCGTTCTAGATAACTGATCCGTTGCTCGTTAGTGAGAAGAGCTGTACCCAGTTATGCAGATCAAAAAGATAAAAGACAAGGTTTCATACATGAAATTTTTTTATGGCATTATAATTATCACATATATATATATATCTCCAGTATATATGGAACAGACCTGCATAGTCTCAGCTCAGTCCATTGATGATTTTAAGGGATCTAACTACTCAATACTCACAGTCCGGTCCAAACATACGGCCTTACACAAGGACACACGTAGAGATATGTGAAAAGTATTGTCCTCTTCTGCTCATTACCATGTGGTGATGGTTCAGGTGCAGGCACAATGTCCTACATCAGATGGGACCAGACTATAACACAGTAACAGCAGGACACATGCTTTCTGTCCTACCATTTCCTCAATGCGTAACTACGTGAGAAGATATAACAAGAGGCAATACCAACTTACTCTTATACAACGCTGCGCCTTTGTAACACTGAAGTAACTCCGTCAAGAACGATAAACGACGATAACTTAGCTTAAAACTCCACGACACACAACACCGTCGGTGTCACACTTGCTACTGGCGAAAACGTTGAAGTCTAGGAAAGAAAACGGGTGGTACGATAGCTAGGGATGATCTGTAACTGCCAGTTGGGTGGTTAGTGAGAAAACGGGTCATTCTATTATCGTAAAGATTGGGGGTCCAATATACCTATGATCTTATGTATGATGCCTTAAAGCATTTTAAAAGTAAACTTATGATCAAGACAAAGCTGCAGGTCAAAGGGATATCTGTTTTAAAACCTGATATGATAAAAATTCAGGAAGAGGTGTGTATGTGTGTGTGTGTGTGTGTGTGTGTGTGTGTGTGTGTGTGTGTGTGTGTGTGTGTGTGTGAGTTTGGGATGTAGGGGGAGGGAAATTAGGCGACAGTTTCTTAAGTTCTGAACAGAGGCAGAAGGCTGAAAGGATGAATAGACTAGATATATAGCGAATATCTTAGAGGATCTTGACAAAGGTCCTTAGGATTATCTATCTTTCCATCTATCTACCTATCAATCAATCCATCTATCTTTTTCGTTTATCCATTTCGTATATCAGTTTCCTTCGTCTTTTATATGTTTATAAGACTGCGAGTTATTGACTATATCAACTAAGTTTACTGACTAGGCGATGTCCACAGCTCCCAATAGTGCTTTTATGGGACCCTCTTCATCTCCCTCATGAAGGAGCGACTAGGAAGCTAAGGTTGCGCTGGTGCCCTCTGGCGTTCCTGGCTGCAAAATTCTAACACTATTTCGACAATGTACGTACAGGAAAGACCTGCTGAGCTGATCCCTGAAGAGAGACACTGGCACATCCAAAACAACCGTAGTACATGATATTACACTGAAGCGTTTGAGACTCGGATGGAATTAGGTCTAGACTGTGGACCCACGGATTGAATTAGTCTTTCCTAGGAGTGTTCTGTTATAGAGAGCGATAAGATGTTGAGTCAGCCGGACAGATATGCTGAATAAATTTTCACTCGATACTGTTGCAAAGCACCTTCGTACCGAACATGACCTGCAAGAGAAAGCATAACCTCCAGGTGAAGTTTTAACACCAAGGTAATGTCAACCAGTTCAAGAATATCCTCTGGGAAACAATTACCCATCTCCAGCTGAGGTTTGCTTTGGTTCTGGAAGTAACAATCTACGAACGATATTACCCAAAGGCGTTAAGAACGATTCAGAAAACATGCAGAAGCAACTTTACCATCAAGCTTGCACCAGAAATCATTAACTAAAACAGGTGTTCACGTAATTAGAGTTCATTACTACGTTTTGCCTCATGGACCGAAAATGTCGCGCGGTCAAGTGCGTTCCAGTACACCTTGAACTCAGCTCTGCCAGAAACTGAAATAACCATAAGATCACGAATATTAACGGTATCGAAGTACTAAAGTACTAAAGTAACTATTTAGTGGTAATGTGATCAGAATCACTGCCATATGTGTGCAACCGTTGCTTTCTTATGCAGCACAGAGCGTGAAAGCCAATTGAAATGAAAAACGTACTGATGATATTGGCAACGAGGGCTGTGATGACCCCCTCAGCACGGAAGGTCTGACGTCCACTATATAAGTGGCGTCCAGCAGATCAACAGCATCAGTCTCCCGACTTTCCTTGTTCCACACACACACACAAAATCGTCCACACCTGCAACATGAAGGCTGTGAGTATCAGTTGCATCCGGGCAGAGATAAAAAAACACACTACTTGCTTTAATACAGTTCCACCCGAGACACACAAATACCGAGTATATTTGTTAGGAGCATTTGGGTATATATGTTAATGAATTATTGGCAGACGGTCATCCATAAGACGATGACTAACGAGTTCAGAAACATGAGTGCCAGTGACCTGTGTGCTTCATGATGCTAATTTCGCCATAAGATGTTGTTATATTAACTCATTCAGTCCTGTTCCAAGAGACACTTGAAAGCGAGAGGTAGAAATAAGTAAGACAGGTGTCTGGTATACGTAGAGATGACAGGTTTTCCTCAGTAGCTTTCCTGTAATTAAAAAGAAACTAAGCACAGCCGTCCTTTAACGGAGAATTTAAGATTGTTCTGGGCATTCTCTCAGCATTCGTATGTTAGAGTGATAGATATACTAGACAAATTATAACAACGGCGAGGAGCACGTAATGAATTTACGATGAACCTTTATTATCTAATTAGATAGCAAACATTGTATTTAACATGCCCATTATATAACCAAACTTCATAATTGTAGATCCAATCAAACTTCATAAGATTTTTTAAATAGTGTTTGGTATAAACACAAAATTAGTTCAAATATCAAGCGTTTATTACCATTGATATACCACTAATACATTACAGAGGACAGAAGAAGAATTGCTCAGGAGGTGCCAGCAGGCCGCTGGGCTTGTGCTAGAGTCATATCACCCACCATATATTCCTATCATAATACTTATGTTTCATTAACATTTCACATCCTCTCTCGATGTTCAGATCGTGATGTTAGTTGTGTTGGCCATGGCGGCGGCGGAGAAGCCCTCCGCAAGGTATGGAGCACCTGATCATGGTCCACATATCGCCATCATCAGGGACGACCGCGTGCACCCGGATGCAGAGGGCAGGTACTCCTTCGACGTCGAGACCGAGGACGGCATCAGGAGGCAGGAGGCTGGAGCCCCCGGAGGCAACCAGCAGGGATCCGTCAGGTGAGTCGGTTCTATGGATGCTTCAAGCGCACTTACTTTGGGACACACTACAACCCTGCAAGCATGTTTGTAGCTGCTCGATTATATCATATTCATGTGATCAGTAGTCCTTCATTTGTCTCTCGATCTTTCTCTTATCAGTTTGATAAAAAGAAATATCTACCTGCAGTTTCGCCAATGTTCAAGAACTTACCCGGCCACATAAGTTCGCATCATGACGCCTCCAGACCTTAGTAGCTGCATCAGATGTTCATGTTTTTAGCTTGGTAGATACATTGTATGAATATCATCAATTTTCATTATTCAACAACTTTAAGTTGTTCCCTTCTTTTTCTAGTTTACTGTAACGGATAGATAATCTTACAGTCTCTTGAGAGAAGCTTTAGGTTTTATGGCTTGTTAGGTAACTCACTGCAGTTTATGAAACACAGAAACAACACTTTGTGACGTACAAAAACCTGGTTATGCATATTACGTATACGTAGTTTCCAGTAAAAGAAATTATTTTTCAGCACAAGAACATTACCAGTCCATATATTCCTTCTCCGAAACTACGTATATCGATGCACCATCATGTTGCTAGATCATGATGTTTTTTTTCTCAGCCTGGCATCAGTTGCTCGCTAATCTGTCTGCCTTCCACAGCTTCACTTTCCCCGACGGTCAAGTGTTCGACCTGCAGTTTGTTGCTGACGAAGAGGGATACAAGCCCCAGTCTCCATTCCTGCCAGTGGCTCCCGAGTTCCCCCACCCAATCCCTCAGTTCGTGCTGGACCAGATCGCCTTCGCTGCTGCAGAGGACGCCAAACGCCCTCGTGGTGATTCTCCCTCTCGTGGTTACGTTAGCCCCAACAAATAAAACCCGAATTCGTCTCTCTGCTGGTGACATTCCGCTATACAATGGCATCTTATGATCAAAGATATTACCAGTGCTTCATATTCTTCAGGAATGTCTGTATTACTTGGACGAAGAGCACGAGATTCTGACTGAGTGATTGGAAGATGAATTCTTTGTTTACGTTATATTCATTGTGTGTGACTAGTTTTTATATTTATTTATTTATCACAAAGTATATCAAATAAACTGCATACAAAAGTAATATGGTTGTTACATTTTATACCTATTACCCCACATGGTCAAAGGAAAGTAGATTTGGAATACCAGTATTCCCGAAAGAATATGTTATATTTTCCCCTAAGAAATGCATATTCATTTCACTCTCGGCAAACTCATGTTAAGTGCACTGTCTATGGGCGTAAATCTGCTTTACAATCAAACAGATACATCTTAGATGGAACCTCGACGCCACTGGTTTTTGACCACACCACTAAGGGCAAGATGAAAAGCAGGGAGGAAAGTACTTTTTCACCATTAATAAGCATTGGTTCATTTCATCTTCGACCAAATCATCTTGACCTCACAGAGGACAACACATTTTATCAACTTATTCGACAGTACTACCTTTGACGTTACCCTTACGTTTTAGGGAAACGAACGAACTTTGACCTGTAATATTACTCATTATCATGCATACTATGGAGGGAAACACATCCTAAAACCAATCTTAACCACACCTACGTTAAACTTAGATTCAATCGATATATGGCAAAGAGATCAGGTGAAGGACACCACACGCTACTGCAATATGGCCTGACTCCTGTGGATGATACGAAGTACACCTACACTTCACTGCAGACACTGCCAGCAATCAATATTCTACGAGCCAGTTGAAACATATCATCACTTCATCTTTGGCCGTCTGGTCTCCACTGACCTTCGATCTAACCTTCACAAGTCAGGAGAGAGACCGGGGCTATTGTGTTTACTGTTTATATGAAAAATAACGCAAGAGGAATTACATGAAGAAGATATGTAATGTTTATCACCCTTAGGAGTAAACATGATGATAAGAAATAGAAGACACTACTACCCTACCACTACTACTACTACTACTACTACTACTACTACTACTACTAGAACATGTAGTGACGTAGGCAGCACCAGTCAGTAGATGGAGGCAGATCATCATACAGTAAAACAGCAGGACATACGCTCTGTGTCTTACCATTTCCTTAATATGAGATCACGTGAGAATCACAACACTAAAAATCTAGACATACAAGCTGAGTGTTATCAGAAACGATGTAACTTTTCAAGACGAGGAATAACAGGTACTTAATTATGTCCTGTCCTGGAGAAAAGATGTCATAATGCTCTGCACGGTCAGGGTCACACTTAATACTTGTAAAACTTTAAAATCTGTGAGAGAAAATGGTGGATAGAGTTAGTGGAAGTTTTCTATGATTGTTGAATTATTTGTTAGTGAGAAACGGGTTATATCATACTAAATGTCAAGTGTGTCTGTTTTGCCAGTTATGATGCCTGAAATGTGGTAAGATATTCAAAACAAAACTGTGGTTCAATTGAACCTTTATTTAGAAATCTTATATAGATGGCTTAGTGTTGGAAGGCGAAGCAGTAACCCTGTGATCAATCTATCATGGTGCTCCTCCAGCTTAAAAGATGTAGTCTACTCAGGCGTCAGGGATATGATGGACTCCTTAGCAGTATGAAGATCCTGGAAGAGGCCGAACTCTTCTCCGACCAATGATGATAATGCAACGTTACTGAAAGTAACTTCTTGTCTCCTGGTATATGAATAATAGAGGGAGACCGGTAACACACACACACACACACACACACACACACACACACACACACACAGATAGATAGATAGATTGGGTGTTTACATTAATGGACCTGTTCCCATGATGTACTGGAATTCTCGATGTTTACGTGAGTCGTATATTTACCTGTAACTCGTATCTGTTATATATACCATCACGTTACGACACAAAGCATACGCCATTGCCCTCTCGCGTCTGTAACTTCTTCGAAAAACTACAGCAAAGAGCTGCAAAATTGACCTTTGTATGGAGAATCGTGCATACCTACAAATAGCTGCATCATACTATTCCTTATGGAATCTTGTAGTAGACCATGCGGGGAGAGAGAGAGAGAGAGAGAGAGAGAGAGAGAGAGAGAGAGAGAGAGAGAGAGAGAGAGGTCTCTCGATACTGTTGCGGGGTATATTCTTAATAGAAAATGACTTGAAAGCGAAATTATTACCTCCAAGTGATGAATTAAGCAGCAATGGAATGTCAGCTCGTTCTAGTACAACTAAGAAATAATGTCCAACGTCAGATGAAATTTGCCTTGAACATGCAAGTAGCAGTTGACGAACAAGTTAACCCAGAGGGATTTAAGCATTTGTATTTCTAAAAAATCGATATCTAGGACAGGTAATCACGTAAGTACAGTTCATTACCACGTTTCGCTTCTTGACCTGAAAATGTCATGTGGTCAGCTGTGTTCCAGTTCACCTTGAACTTCCCTGTTTTTCCAGCATTTGAAGTAACTATAAGATAATGAATATCAATAGTACTAAAATAACTATGAATACATTTGTTAATATCATGATTCACCAATTGATTTTTGTATGGAGTGACATTAGTTTCCTTCCTATGGAGTGTAAAACGTGAATATCATTGTGAAGACAGGCATACTGATGATGATGGCAACAGTGGCTGTAATGGCTTCCATCACCTTAGGTCCGACGTCCACTATATAAGTGGCGTTAAGCAGATCAGCATCACCAGTTCTC
This sequence comes from Panulirus ornatus, assembly GCF_036320965.1. Classification (NCBI taxonomy): domain Eukaryota; kingdom Metazoa; phylum Arthropoda; class Malacostraca; order Decapoda; family Palinuridae; genus Panulirus; species Panulirus ornatus. Next base: position 19,844,622 of record NC_092292.1, read on the forward strand.
AGGCTTCATCTGTTCTACACGCACTCTCCTACACCTGCAACATGAAGGCTGTGAGTTTACATTATAGTCCATCTTGCTTTACTGCACTTTCATTGTATATACACCACAACAGCGTATATCTTAATCGTTCATACAATGAGTCTAAGGAAATGTCTGTAATCTGATTTCGAGGTGTATCTTAAGGGATGTGGGGAAGTGGCCACCCATCAGAAGATGGATAATCATCAACTTCAACAAAATATGGATGCTAGTGCCCTATCTACCTACCCTAACCAGCCACTCGATGTTGTTACGTCCTGGGACTTGGATGCCTATGTCGCAGTTGACTGAACACCACAACAGAGAGACATTTCTGCTTCAGTAATTACAGGACGACAAGACGAAGGAATAAGCATGACAGGCGTAATGTGTATGTAATGGCATTAAACTTTGTTCAGAAGCTTAGCTGTAATGAACAGAAAGTAAGACAAAAATTCCTGAAACTGAGGATGTAAGATTGTTCCGGGTATTACATTAGTACTTTATTGCCAGTATAATTGATTACCAAAAAAACCATTTTAAAGTCCAGAAGAACGTGTTGAGACATTAACAGATAAATGAAACTTACTTAGATGACAAACGTAATGGTTACATTAAATTGAGATGCGTTCGAGTTGAAGGAAAAATGATGTCATACATTATTATATATGTGATACTGAAAGATTCAAGTCCATCGCTGATTTACCAAAGTGGTACGTCATTTTGAACTTCATATTTCTACTAATTTGTCTTACGTATGTACACAGAATGGTTCGAGTATCATATGAGTGTACAGGGGGTTATTCATATATTCCTACTGATATAACACTAATACATTACAGAGCACAGAAGAAGAATTGCTCAGGAGCTGCTAGCAGGCCGCTGGGCTTGTGCTAGAGTCATATCACCCACCATATATTCCTATCATAATACTTATGTTTCATTAACATTTCACATCCTCTCTCGATGTTCAGATCGTGATGTTAGTTGTGTTGGCCATGGCGGCGGCGGAGAAGCCCTCCGCAAGGTACGGAGCGCCTGATCATGGTCCACATATCGCCATCATCAGGGACGACCGCGTGCACCCTGATGCAGAGGGCAGGTACACCTTCGACGTCGAGACCGAGGACGGCATCAGGAGGCAGGAGGCTGGAGCCCCCGGAGGCAACCAGCAGGGATCCGTCAGGTGAGTCGGTTCTATGGATGCCTCAAGCGCACTTACTTTGGGACACACTACAACACTGCAAGCATGTTTGTAGCTGCTCGATTATATCATATTCATGTGATCAGTAGTCCTTCATTTGTCTCTCGATCTTTCTCTTATCAGTTTGATAAAAAGAAATATCTACCTGCAGTTTCGCCAATGTTCAAGAACTTACCCGGCCACATAAGTTCGCATCATGACGCCTCCAGACCTTAGTAGCTGCATCAGATGTTCATGTTTTTAGCTTGGTAGATACATTGTATGAATATCATCAATTTTCATTATTCAACAACTTTAAGTTGTTCCCTTCTTTTTCTAGTTTACTGTAACGGATAGATAATCTTACAGTCTCTTGAGAGAAGCTTTAGGTTTTATGGCTTGTAAGGTAACTCACTGCAGTTTATGAAACACAGAAACAACACTTTGTGACGTACAAAAACTTGTATTCATATTACGTATACGTAGTTTCCAATACAGGAAATATTTTCACAGGAAAAGAATACTACTGTTTATTCATTTCTTCCCCTAAATTACGTATATTGATGCACCATCAAGTAGCTAGATCATGATGATTTTTTTTTTTCGTAGCCTGGCATCAGTTGCTGCTAACTTGTCTGTCTTCCACAGCTTCACTTTCCCCGATGGTCAAGTGTTCGACCTGCAGTTCGTTGCTGACGAAGAGGGATACAAGCCCCAGTCTCCATTCCTGCCAGTGGCTCCCGAGTTCCCCCACCCAATCCCTCAGTTCGTGCTGGACCAGATCGCCTTCGCTGCTGCAGAGGACGCCAAACGCCCCCGTGGTGATTCCCCCTCTCGTGGTTACGTTAGCCCCAACAAATAAAACCTAAACTCGTCTCTCTGTTGGTGACATTCCGCTATACAATGGCATCTCATGATCTAAGATATTAGCCAGTGCTTCATATTCTTCAGGAATGTCTGTATCACCTGAACGAAGAGCACGAGATTCTGACTGAGTGACTGCAAGATGAATTCTTTGTTCACGTTATATTCATTGTGTGTAACTAGTTTTTATATTTATTTACCTATTACAAATTACATCAAATAAACTGCATACAAAAGTAATATGATTCTTAGATTTCACCCCTGTTACTTCACACAGTCAAAGGAAATTAGATTTGGAATGCCAGTATTCTCGAAAGAATATATTCTCCCTTAAGAAATGCATATTCACTTCGCTTTCGGCAAATTCATGTTAATTGCACTGTATATGGGTACGAATTTGCTTTACAATCAAACAGATACATATTAACTGATACATCGATGGCACTGGTTTTCGACCACACCACCAAGGGCAAGATGAAAGGCAAAGATAAAAGTACTTTTTTACCATTGATAAGCATTAGATCACTTCATCCTTGACCAATGCATCTTGACCTCAGCAGAGAACAACGCATTTTATCAACTGATTCGACACTACTACCTTTGACGTTACTCTTACATTTTAGGGAAATGGCTAGTTTTAGAGTGATGGTTGCTGATTAAAAAGCTAACATTCGCGAGCGAACTTTGGCTATAAAAGTACTCATTATTATGCATACTATGGAGGGAAACACATCTAAAACCAGTCGTAACTACATCCTCGTTAGAATTAGATTTATTCTATGCTTGGCAAATGGATCAGGTGAAAGACATTGTACACTGCTCCACTAAGACCTGAGTCCTGTGGATCATGTGAAATACACCTACGCTTCACTCCAGACACTACCAGCAATCAAACTTCTACGAGCCAGTTGAAACACATCATCACTTCAACATCGGCACCCTGGTCACCACTGACTTTCGATCTAACCTTCACAGGACAGAGGCCGGGGTTATTGTGTTCACTGTCTATATGAAAATTAATGCGAGACGAAAACTTTGAAATCTGTGAGAGAATATGGTGGATATAGTTAGTGCGAATTTCTATGATAGTTGAATTACTGGTTAGTGAGTAATGAGCTCTGTCATAATAGATGTCAAGTATGTCTGTTCTCCTAGTTATGATGCCTGAAATATGGTAATATATTCAAGACAAAATTGTGGTTCAGTAGAACCTTTATCTAGAAATCTTATATATGATGGCGTAGTGTTGCAAGGCGAAACAGAAACCTTGTGATAAATCTATGGAGAAAATTGATTAGTAAGGTTTTCAGTGTACAAAAGAAGGGAAAAACTAAATGGCTATGGAGTTTGAAAAGTCCTTTCAGGTAATCTATACATCTATCTGAATATGTATTGTATAACCGCCATACCCCTTTTACAGTGGTCCTTCAGTTTGAAGGATATACTCTACTAAGGAGTTAGGGATATGACGGACTCCTTAGGAGCAATAAGATCCTGGAAGAGACTGCACTCTTCCGACCAATGACGATACATTACTGAAGGGAACTTCTTGTCTCGCGATGTAATAATAACAGGAGCCCGGTAACACACACACACACACACACACACACACACACACACACATATATATATATATATATATATATATATATATATATATATATATATATATATATATATATATATATATATATATATATATATATATATATATATATATATATATATATATATATATATATATTGGGTGCTTATATAAATGAAGCCTTTCCCATGATATACTGGTATTCTTGATGTTTACGTGAGTCATACATTTGTCTCTAACTTGTATCTTTTATATATGCCATCAAGTTACGACACAAAGCATACACCAGTGCCCTCTCGCGTCTTTAGCTGCTTCAAAAACTATAGTAAAGAGCTGCAAAGTTGACCTCTGTATGGAAAATCTTGCATACCCAAAACTAGCCGCATCATACTATTCCTTAAGGAATCTTATAGGAGAGAGAGAGAGAGAGAGAGAGAGAGAGAGAGAGAGAGAGAGAGAGAGAGAGAGAGAGAGAGAGAGAGAGAGAGAGAGAGAGAGAGAGAGAGAGAGAGAGAGAGAGAGAGAGAGAGAGAGAGAGAGAGAGAGAGTTATTGCAACAGATCTGAATATGTGGTCTCTCGATACTGTTGCAGGATATATTCTTAACAGATCATGACTTGAAAGGGAAACTTTTACCTCCAGGTGAAGCGTTAAGCAGCAACGGAATGTTATCCCGTTTTAGTATGACTTTAGGAAATGATGTCCAACGTCAGATGAAATTTGCCTTGGACATGGAGGTAACAGTTGACGAACGAGATAATCCAGAGGTGTTTAAGTATTTGTATTTCTCGGAAATCGATATCTAGGACAGGTAATCACGTAAGTACAGTTCATTACCACGTTTCGCTTCTTGACCTGAAAATGTCATGTGGTCAGCCGTGTTCCAGTTCACCTTGAACTTCCCTGTTCTTCCAGTATTTGAAATAACTATAAGATAATGAATATCAATAACACTAAAATAACTATAAATATATTTGTTAATATCATGATTTACAAATTGATTGTTGTATGAAATGACATTAGTTTCCTTCCTATGGAGTGTAAAACGTGAATACCATTGTGAAGACAGGCATACTGATGATGATGGCAACAGTGGTGTAATGGTTTTCAACACCTTAGGTCCGACGTCCACTATATAAGTGGCGTTAAGCAGATCAGCATCACCAGTTCCCAGATTTCATCTGTTCCACACTCACTCTCCCACACCTGCAACATGAAGGCTGTGAGTTTAAGTTATAGTGGGGAGGTGTTCAGAACTATTTCCTATTTTAGTGCACTTTCATCGTATATACACACAACCGAGTATATCTTATTTGTTCATATAATGAGTGTATGGAATGACTGTAATTTGATTTTGAGGTGTATCTTGAGAGTTGTGGGGAAGTGGCCACCCATCAGAATATGGATGATTATCAACTTCAACAAAATATGGATGCTAGTGACGTACCTCCTTCATGACCCTAACACAGCCACTCGATGTTGTTACGTCCTGGGACTTGGATGCCTATATCGCAGTTGACTGAACACCAGCACAGAAAGACATTTCTGCTTCAATTACAGAACGATTAAGCTTCTAAGCTTAGCTGTAATAAAACAGTAAGACTAAAATTCCTGAAACTGAGGATGTAAGATTGTTCCAGGTATTACAGTAGTACTTTATTGCCAGTATAATTGATTACCAAAAAAACCATTTTGAAGTCCAGAAGAACGTGTTGAGACGTTAACTGATACAAGAAACTTACTTAGATGACAAACGTAATGGTTACATTAGTTGAGATGCGTTCGAGTTGAAGGAAAAAACTTCATACAATTATATATATGTGATAATGAAAGATTCAAGTCCAGTGCTGATTTACCAAGTTAGCATATCCTTTTAGACTTTATATTTCTTGTAAGTTTCTTACATATATACGCAGAACGGTTCAAATATCATATGAGTGTAGAAAGGGTTATTCATATATCCCCGTGATACAACACCAATGCATTATAAAGTGCAAAAGAAGAATTGCTCAGGAGGTGCCAGCCGGTTGCTGGACTTGTGCTAGAGTCATATCACCCACCATATATTCCTATCATAATACTTATGTTTCATTAACATTTCACATCCTCTCTCGATGTTCAGATCGTGATGTTAGTTGTGTTGGCCATGGCGGCGGCGGAGAAGCCCTCCGCAAGGTACGGAGCGCCTGATCATGGTCCACATATCGAAATCATCAGGGACGACCGCGTGCACCCAGATGCAGAGGGCAGGTACACCTTCGACGTCGAGACCGAGGACGGCATCAGGAGGCAGGAGGCTGGAGGCCCCGGAGGCAACCAGCAGGGATCCGTCAGGTGAGTCGGTTCTATGGATGCTTCAAGCGCACTTACTTAGGGACACACTCCAACACTCTAAGTATGTTTGTAGCTGCTCGATTTATCATATTCCTGTTATCAGTAGTCATTTATTTGTCTCTTCCTCTTTCTCTTATCAATTTGTTAGTAAAAATAAAGAAAAACAATACCGTCTGGAGTTTCGCCACTGTTAAAGGACTTACTTTTACATATAAGATCGCATTATGACGCCTTCAGACCTTAGTTGCTGCATCAGACGTTCATGTCTTTAGCTTGGTACTTACAATGTATGAATATCATCAATTTTCATGATTCAACAATTTAAGTTGTTCCCTTCTTTTTCTAGTTTACTGTAACGGATAGATAATCTTACAGTCTCTTGAGAGAATCTTTGGTTTTTATGGTTTGTCAGGTAACTCACTGCAATTTATCAGAGAAACAACATTTTCTTCACGTACAAAATGATGTGTGCATATTATGTATATGTAGTTTCCAGTAAAAGCAATTATTTTACAGCACAAGATTATTACTGTACATATATTCCTCCGAAACTACGTATATTGATTCACCATCATGTCGCTGGATCATGATGGTTTTTTTGCAACCTGGCATCAGTTGCTCGCTAACCTGTCTGCCTTTCGCAGCTTCACTTTCCCCGACGGTCAAGTGTTCGACCTGCAGTTTGTTGCCGACGAAGAGGGATACAAGCCCCAGTCTCCATTCCTGCCAGTGGCTCCCGAGTTCCCCCACCCAATCCCTCAGTTCGTGCTGGACCAGATCGCCTTCGCAGCTGAGGAGGACGCCAGACGTCCCCGTGGTGATTCCCCCTCTCGTGGTTACGTTAGCCCCAACAAATAAAACCCGAGCTTGCCTCTTTTGCTGGTGACATTCCCCTACATAATGGCATCTCATGATCTAAGATATTAGCAGTGCTTCATATTCTTCAGGAATGTCTGTATTTCCTGAACGAAGAGCACGAGATTCTGACTGAGTGATTGGAAGATGAATTCTTTGTTTACGTTATATTCATTGTGTGTGACTAGTTTTTATATTTATTTATTTATTACAAAGTATATCAAATAAACTGCATGCAAAAATAATATGGTTGTTACATTTACATCTATTACCCCATATTGCTAAAAGGAAATTTGATTTGGAATGCCAGTATTCTCGAAAGAATATGTCATACTTTCCCCTAAGAAATGCATATTCATTTCACTTTCGGCAAACTCATGTTAAGTGCACTGTCTATGGGCGTAAATCTGCTTTACAAGTCAAACAGATACATCTTAGATGGAACCTCGACGCCACTGGGTTTTGACCGCACCACTAAGGGCAAGATGAAAGGAAGGGAGGAAAGTACTTTTTCACCATTAATAAGCATTGGTTCATTTCATCTTCGACCAAATCATCTTGACCTCACAGAGGACAACGCATTTTATCAACTGATTCGACACTACTACCTTTGATGTTACCCTTACGATTTAGGTAAAAGGCTGGTTTTAGAGTGATGGTTGCTGAATAACAAGCTAACTTCCGTGAGCAAACTTTGGCTGTAATATTACTCATTATTATGCATACCATGGAGGGAAACACATCTTAAAACCAATCTTAACTACACCCACGTTAAACTCAGATTCATTCTATGTTTGGCAAAGGGATTAGGTGAAGCACACCACACGCTACTGCAATGTGGCCTGACTCCTTCGGATCACGTGAAATGCACCTACACTTCACTGCAGACACTACAACAATCAATATTCTACGAGCCAGTTGAAACATATCATCACTTCATCTTTGGCATCCTTGTCTCCACTGACCTTCGATCTAACCTTCACAAGTCAGGAGAGAGGCCGGGGTTATAGTGTTTACTGTTTATATAGAAAATGATGCAAGAAGAAATATATGAAGATATGTAATGTTTATCACCCTTAGGAGTAAACATGATATTAAGAAATAGAAGATACTGCTACTACTACTACTACTACTACTACTACTACTACTACTACTACTACTACTACTACTACTACTGCTACTACTACTAGAACATGTAGTAACGTAGGCAGCACCAGTCAGTAGAGGGAGGCAGATCATCATACAGTAAAACAGCAGGACATGCGCTTTATGTCTTACCATCTCCATAATGCGAGATCACGTGAGATTCACAACACTTAAAAACTTAGACATACAAGCTGAGTGTTATCAGAAACGATGCAACTTTTCAAGACGAGGAATAACAGTTACTTAATTATGACCTTTCCTGGAGGAAAGATGTCATAATGCTCTGCACGGTCAGGGTCACAGTTAATACTTGTAAAACTTTAAGATCTGTGAGAGAAAATGGTGGATAGAGTTAGTGGAAGTTTTCTATGATTGTTGAATTACTGGTTAGTGAGAAACGGGTTCTATTATAGTAAATGTCAAGTATATCTGTACTCCAAGTTATGATGTCTGAAATGTGGTAATATACATAAAACAAAACTAGTTGAATGGAACCTCTATTTAGAAATCATATATAAGACGGTGTAACCCTGTGATAAATCTATGGAAAAGTTAATTTGGAAGGTCTTCAGTGTAGAAAAGTAATGGAAAATTGAAATAACTCTGGAGCTTGAAAAGTCCCTTCAGGTAAACTATATTTCTATCTGTATATCTGTTGTATAACCCCGGTACCTCTTTTATGGTGCTCCACCAGCTTGAAGGATGTAGTGTACTCAGGAGTCAGAGATATGAATTCATCTTTTCCCACGATATAGTTTTTATTCTCGATGATTACGTGAGTCATATATCTATCTGTAACTTGTATCTTTAATATATGCCATCACGTTACGACACAAAGCATACTCCATTGCCCTCTCGAATCTGTAAATACTTCTGAAAACTACAGGAAAGAGCTGCAAGATTGACCTTTGTATGGAGAATCTTGCATACCCGAAACCAGCCACATCATATCATTAGTTATGGAATCTTGTAGTAGACTGTTTTAAGAGAGAGAGAGAGAGAGAGAGAGAGAGAGAGAGAGAGAGAGAGAGAGAGAGAGAGAGAGAGAGAGAGAGAGAGAGAGAGAGAGAGAGAGAGAGAGAGAGAGAGAGAGAGAGAGAGAGAGAGAGAGAGAGAGAGAGAGAGAGAGAGAGAGAGAGAGAGAGAGAGAGAGAGAGAGAGAGAGAGATCTGAATATTAGGTCTATCGATACTGTTGCGGGGTATATTCTTAATAGAAAATGACGAAAGGGAAACTATTACCTCCAGGTAAAGTATAAAGTAGCAATGGAATGTCATCCCGTTTTAGTAAGACTTTAGGAAATGATGTCCAACGTCAGATGAAATTTGCCTTGGACATGGAGGTAACAGTTGACGAACGAGATAATCCAGAGGTGCTAAAGTATCTGTATTTCTCCAAATTCTTTATCTATAACAGGTTATCAAGTAAGTCAGTTCATTTCCACGTTTCGCTTCTTGACCTGAAAATGTCATGTGGTCAGCTGTGTTCCAGTTTACCTTGAACTTCCCTGTACTTCCAGAATTTGAAATAACTATAAGATAATGAATATCAATAGCACTAGAATAACTATAAATATATTTGTTAATATCATGATTTACAAATTGATTGTTGTATGAAATGACATTAGTTTCCTTCCTATGAGGCGTAGAACGTGAATACCATTGTGAAGAAGGACATACTGATGATGATGGCAACAGTGGTGTAATGGTCTTCAACACCTTAGGTCCGACGTCCACTATATAAGTGGTGTTAAGCAGATCAGCATCACCAGTTCCCAGACTTCATCTGTTCCACACGCACTTTCCCCACACCCGAAAAATGAAGGCTGTGAGTTTAAGTTATAGTACGGCGGTGCTCAGAACAATTTCTACTTTAGTGCACTTTCATTGCAAATACACCACAACAGCGTATATCTTATTCGTTCATACAGTGAGCGAATGCAATGAGTGTAATTTGGTTTTGAGGTGTATCTTGAGAGTTGTAGGGTAATGGTTACGTATCAGAAGATGGATGACCATCAACTTCAACAAAACATGGATGCTAGTGACCTACCTGGTTCGTGACTCTAACACAGCCACTCGATGTTGTTACGTCCTGGGACTTGGATGCCTATGTCGCAGTTGACTGAACACCACAACAGAGAGACATTTCTGCTTCAGTAATTACAGGACGACAAGACGAAGGAATAAGCATGACAGGCGTAATGTGTATGCAATGACATTAAACTTTGTTCAGAAACTTAGCTGTTATAAAACAAAAAGTAAGACAAAAAGTCTTGAAACTGAGGATGTAAGATTGTTCCGGGTATTACATTAGTACTTTATTGCCAGTATAATTGATTACAAAAAAAACCATTTTGAAGTCCAGAAGAACGTGTTGAGACGTTAACTGATACAAGAAACTTACTTAGATGACAAACGTAATGGTTACATTAGTTGAGATGCGTTCGAGTTGAAGGAAAAAACTTCATACAATTATATATATGTGATAATGGAAGATTCAAGTCCAGTGCTGATTTACCAAGTTAGTACATCCTTTTAGACTTTATATTTCTTGTAAGTTTCTTACATATATACGCAGAACGGTTCAAATATCATATGAGTGTAGAAAGGGTTATTCATATATCCCCGTGATACAACACCAATGCATTATAAAGTGCAAAAGAAGAATTGCTCAGAGCTGCCAGCCGGTTGCTGGGCTTGTGCTAGAGTCATATCACCCACCATATATTCCTATCATAATACTTATGTTTCATTAACATTTCACATCCTCTCTCGATGTTCAGATCGTGATGTTAGTTGTGTTGGCCATGGCGGCGGCGGAGAAGCCCTCCGCAAGGTACGGAGCGCCTGATCATGGTCCACATATCGAAATCATCAGGGACGACCGCGTGCACCCTGATGCAGAGGGCAGGTACACCTTCGACGTCGAGACCGAGGACGGCATTAGGAGGCAAGAGGCTGGAGGCCCCGGAGGCAACCAGCAGGGATCCGTCAGGTGAGTCGGTTCTATGGATGCTTCAAGCGCACTTACTTAGGGACACACTCCAACACTCTAAGTATGTTTGTAGCTGCTCGATTTATCATATTCCTGTTATCAGTAGTCATTTATTTGTCTCTTCCTCTTTCTCTTATCAATTTGTTAGTAAAAATAAAGTAGAAAAATACCGTCTGGAGTTTCGCCACTGTTAAAGGACTTACTTTTACATATAAGGATCGCATTATGACGCCTCCAGACCTTAGTTGCTGCATCAGACGTTCATGTCTTTAGCTTGGTACTTACAATGTATGAATATCATCAATTTTCGTGATTCAACAATTTAAGTTGTTCCCCTCTTTTTCTAGTTTACTGTAACGGATAGATAATCTTACAGTCTCTTGAGAGAAGCTTTGGTTTTTATGGTTTGTCAGGTAACTCACTGTAGTTTATCAGAGAAACAACATTTTCTTCACGTACAAAATGATGTGTGCATATTATGTATACGTAGTTTCCAGTAAAAGCAATTATTTTACAGCACAAGAATATTACTGTACATATATTCCTTCTCCGAAACTACGTATATTGATTCACTATCATGTCGCTGGATCATGATGGTTTTTTTGCAACCTGGCATCAGTTGCTCACTAACCTGTCTGCCTTTCGCAGCTTCACTTTCCCCGACGGTCAAGTGTTCGACCTGCAGTTTGTTGCCGACGAAGAGGGATACAAGCCCCAGTCTCCATTCCTGCCAGTGGCTCCCGAGTTCCCCCACCCAATCCCTCAGTTCGTGCTGGACCAGATCGCCTTCGCAGCTGAGGAGGACGCCAGACGTCCCCGTGGTGATTCTCCCTCCCGTGGTTACGTTAGCCCCAACAAATAAAACCTGAATTCGTCTCTCTGCTGGTGACATTCCCCTACATAATGGCATCTCATGATCTAAGATATTAGCAGTGCTTCATATTCTTCAGGAATGTCTGTATTTCCTGAACGAAGAGCACGAGATTCTGACTGAGTGATTGGAAGATGAATTCTTTGTTTACGTTATATTCATTGTGTGTGACTAGTTTTTATATTCATTTATTTATTTATTACAAAGTATGTCAAATAAACTGCATGCAAAAGTAATAAGGTTGTTACATTTTACACCTATTACCCCATATGGCTAAAAGGAAATTTGATTTGGAATGCCAGTATTCTCGAAAGAATATGTCATACTTTCCCCTAAGAAATGCATATTCATTTTACTTTCTGCAAATTCACGTTAACTGCACTGTCTATGGGCGTAAATCTGCTTTACAGCCAAACAGATACATCTTAGATGGAACCTCGAGGCCACTGGTTTTTGAGCACACCACTAAGGGAAGGATGAAAGGCAGGGAGGAAAGTACCTTTTCACCATTAATAAGCATTGGTTCATTTCATCTTCGACCAATGCATCTTGACCTCACAGAGGACAACCCATTTTATCAACTGATTCGACATTGCTACTTTTGATGTTACTCTTACGTTTTAAATAAAAGGCTGGTTTTAAAGTGATGGTTGCTGAATAACAAGCTACCTTCCTCGAGCGAACTTTGGCTGTGATATCATTCATTATCATGCATATTATGGAGAAAAACACATCCTAAAACCAATCTTAACTACACCCCCGTTAGACTTAGATTCATTCTATGTGTGGCAAAGGGATTAGGTGAAGCACATCACACGCTAATGCAATGTGACCTGACTCCTGTGGATAATATGAAGTACACCTACACTTCACTGCAGACACTGCCAACAATCAATATTCTACGAGCCAGTTGAAACATATCATCACTTCATCTTTGGCATTCTGGTCTCCACTGACCTTCGATCTAACCTTCACAAGTCAGGAGAGAGGCCGGGGTTATTGTGTTTACTGTTTATATTAAAAATGATGCAAGAGGAAATATATGAAGAAGACATATATTATTTATCACCCTTGGGGGTAAACATGATAATAAGATATAGAAGATACTACTGCCACTACTACTACTACTACTACTACTACTACTACTACTACTACTACTACTACTACTACTACTACTACTAATACTATTACTACTACTACTACCACTACTACTAATACTATTACTACTACTACTACTACTAATACTATTACTACTACTACTACTAATACTATTACAAGAACATGTAGTGACGTTGGCAGCATCAGTCAGTAGATGGAGGCAGATCATCATACAGTAAAACAGCAGGACATGCGCTCTATGTCTTACCATTTCCATAATGCGAGATCACGTGAGAATCACACACTTAAAATCTTAGACATACAAGCTGAGTGTTATCAGAAACGATGTAAGTTTTCAAGACGAGCGGGGAGCTGGAAATCCTCCCCCCCCCCCTTCGTTTTTTTTTTTTCTGTTTTTCAAAAGAAGGAACAGAGAAGATGGCCAGGTGAGGTTATTCCCTCAAAAGGCCCAGTCCTCTGTTCTTAACGCTACGACGTTACGACACAAAGCATACTCCATTGCCCCCTCGAATCTGTAACTACTTCGGAAAACTACAAGAAAGAGCTGCAAAATTGACTTTTGTATGGAGATTATGCGAGATCATTTGAGATTCACAACACTAAAAGTCTTAGACATACAAGCTGGGTGTTATCAGAAACGATGTAACTTTTCAAGACGAGCGGGGGGCTGGAAATCCTCCCACCCCCCTCGTTTTTTTCAATTTTTCAAAACCAGCCACATCATATTATTAGCTATGGAATCTTGTAGTAGACTGTTGCAGGAGAGAGAGAGAGAGAGAGAGAGAGAGAGAGAGAGAGAGAGAGAGAGAGAGAGAGAGAGAGAGAGAGAGAGAGAGAGAGAGAGAGAGAGAGAGAGATCTGAATATTAGGTCTATCGATACTGTTGCGGGGTATATTCTTAATAGAAAATGACTTGAAAGGGAAACTATTACCTCCAGGTAAAGTATAAAGTAGCAATGGAATGTCATCCCGTTTTAGTATGACTTTAGGAAATGATGTCCAACGTCAGATGAAATTTGCCTTGGACATGGAGGTAACAGTTGACGATCGAGATAATCCAGAGGTGCTAAAGTATCTGTATTTCTCCAAATTCTTTATCTATAACAGGTTATCAAGTAAGTCAGTTCATTTCCACGTTTCGCTTCTTGACCTGAAAATGTCATGTGGTCAGCTGTGTTCCAGTTTACCTTGAACTTCCCTGTACTTCCAGAATTTGAAATAACTATAAGATAATGAATATCAATAGCACTATAGTAACTATAAATATATTTGTTGATATCATGATTTACAAATTGATTGTTGTATGAAATGACATTAGTTTCCTTCCTATGAGGCGTAGAACGTGAATATCATTGTGAAGACAGACATACTGATGATGATGGCAACAGTGGTGTAATGGTTTTCAACACCTTAGGTCCGACGTCCACTATATAAGTGGTGTTAAGCAGATCAGCATCACCAGTTCCCAGACTTCATCTGTTCCACACGCACTTTCCCACACCCGAAACATGAAGGCTGTGAGTTTAAGTTATAGTATGGCGGTGCTCAGAACAATTTCTACTTTAGTGCACTTTCATTGCATATACACCACAACAGCGTATATCTTATTCGTTCATACAGTGAGTGAATGCAATGAGTGTAATTTGGTTTTGAGGTGTATCTTGAGAGTTGTAGGGTAATGGTTACGTATCAGAAGATGGATGACCATCAACTTCAACAAAACATGGTTGCTAGTGACCTACCTGGTTCGTGACTCTAACACAGCCACTCGATGTTGTTACGTCCTGGGACTTGGATGCCTATGTCGCAGTTGACTGAACACCACAACAGAGAGACATTTCTGCTTCAGTAATTACAGGACGACAAGACGAAGGAATGAGCATGACAGGCGTAATGTGTATGTAATGACATTAAACCTTGTTCAGAAACTTAGCTGTTATAAAACAAAAAGTAAGACAAAAAGTCTTGAAAATGAGGATGTAAGATTGTTCCGGGTATTACATTAGTACTTTATTGCCAGTATAATTGATTACCAAAACACCATTTTGAAGTCTAGAAGAACGTGTTGAGACTTTAACTGATACAAGAAACTTACTTATACGACAAACGTAATGGTTACATTAGTTGAGATGCGTTCGAGTTGAATGAAAAGCTTCTTACATCATTATATATATGTGATAATGAAAGATTCAAGTCCAGTGCTGATTTACCAGGTCATTTCATCCGTTTAAACTTTATATTTCTTGTAAGTCATCTTACCTATATACGCAGAACGGTTCAAATATCATATTAGTGGCGAAGGTTATTCATATATTCCCCATGATACAACACCAATGCATTATAAAGTGCAAAAGAAGAATTGCTCAGGAGGTGCCAGCCGGTTGCTGGACTTGTGCTAGAGTCATATCACCCACCATATATTCCTATCATAATACTTATGTTTCATTAACATTTCACATCCTCTCTCGATGTTCAGATCGTGATGTTAGTTGTGTTGGCCATGGCGGCGGCGGAGAAGCCCTCCGCAAGGTACGGAGCGCCTGATCATGGTCCACATATCGAAATCATCAGGGACGACCGCGTGCACCCTGATGCAGAGGGCAGGTACACCTTCGACGTCGAGACCGAGGACGGCATCAGGAGGCAAGAGGCTGGAGGCCCCGGAGGCAACCAGCAGGGATCCGTCAGGTGAGTCGGTTCTATGGATGCTTCAAGCGCACTTACTTAGGGACACACTCCAACACTCTAAGCATGTTTGTAGCTGCTCGATTCATTATATTTCTGTAATCAGTAGTCATTTATTTGTCCTCTTCCTCTTTCTCTTATCAATATGTTAGTAAAAATAAAGAAAAACAAATACCCGTCTACAGTTTCGCCACTGATAAAGGAATTACCCTTCCATATAAGGATCGCATCATGACGCCCCCAGACCATAGTTGCTGCATCAGACGTTACACGTTACAATGAATGAATATCATCAATTTTCATGATTCAACAATTCAAGTTGTTCCCTTCTTTTTCTAGTTTACTGTAACGGATAGATAATCTTACAGTCTCTTGAGAGAATCTTTGGTTTGTATGGCTTGTTAGGTAACTCACTGCACTTTATCAAACAGAGAAACATTTTTTCACGTACAAAATCTTGTGTGCATACTATGTATACGTAGTTTCCAGTAAAAGAAATCATTATACAGCACAAGAATATTACTGTACATATATTCCTTCTTCGAAACTACGTATATTGATGCCCCATCATGTCGCTGGATCATGATGGTTTTTCTGCAACCTGGCATCAGTTGCTCGCTAACCTGTCTGCCTTTCGCAGCTTCACTTTCCCCGACGGTCAAGTGTTCGACCTGCAGTTTGTTGCCTGACGAAGAGGGATACAAGCCCCAGTCTCCATTCCTGCCAGTGGCTCCCGAGTTCCCCCACCCAATCCCTCAGTTCGTGCTGGACCAGATCGCCTTCGCAGCTGAGGAGGACGCCAGACGTCCCCGTGGTGATTCCCCCTCCCGTGGTTACGTTAGCCCAAACAAATAAAACCTGAACTTGCCTCTTTTGCTGGTGACATTCCGCCCTACAGTGGCTGCTCATGAATTACTTTCCCCGACTTCATCATCGTTGTACAATCTCCAGGAATGACTATATTTCCTCAGTGATTGCTGTACGAAGTCTTTGTTTATATCATGTATAGTGTATGTAACTAGAGTTTTATATCAATTCATCATAATATTTATCAAATAAATTGCATGCAAAGTTTTTCTAGTTTTTACATGTTAAACCTGTTACCCCACATGGTGAAAGCAAGTTGAATATTCAAATGAAAAAAAAAGATATGTCTGCTCAAGGTGAACAGTAATGATATCCCAGGGATCATTCAGACTGACATTATCCAGTAGATGCCATGAAGAAATCTTATGAAGTTTATAGAAATAGAAAAATGTTTTGCATTCGTTCCTCAGTCTCTAGCACATAGACGAAGTGACTCGTTTACTGTGAGTCTTTAGATCTGGTCTTGTCTCAGCGTCAGGGAGACATACATCAGCATGACGGTGCTGCCCTGACGTGTCTTGCTGGTGAGTTGCTCCTTAGAGATGTTTGTACTCTGAAGCATAGGCTGCGCTTACCTTATAAGGTAGATGAAGCTCATCAGCAGTGTACTGCTTAGGTACCGCTGAACTTACTGCTAGTTATTCAGATTTATGACAATATTTTTAACTATATTCATTGATACATTCTCACTGCTGGTCGTCCTTGTTAAGATGTGAGAAAACTCGTAATGCCTGGTAAAAATATTTCAGGGGAGGATCGATATAGATGTGAAACTTAAGAATAGAGAAGAGGATATGGATGATGGACAAAAAATTAGAGTATTAGATGCCTGATATATATATATATATATATATATATATATATATATATATATATATATATATATATATATATATATATATATATATATATATATATATATACAGATAGTTGCAGAGTGAATAAACTGCACAAATCATAATTTAGCACCAAAACTGAATAATGCAGCTTAAATGAACTTGCTTTCAGTAGTTAAAATAATTTTTCCATTTTTTGTGCACTGAATTTATAAAGGAATACAGAACATTATCAGTGTACACCGTTTATTAACATTCTCTTTGTTTATACATTGATAAATCAAGGCAGAAATAAATACAGTCAGTAATCACATACAAACCCTCACGAACAGCGAGCACTGAAAATTAGTCACTGAGGAGCGCTGTGTTCAGTTGCGGTGAACGTAAGGTGTCGTAGTGAAGAAGCTTAATAATGCAGGAATACGTGTGAATAACCAAGGATGCTACGGGATCGTCAAGAGTAGAGATAGAAGGTACGGTTCTTATTTGTCGGGGGCAGAGTAAGACCTGCTCTCACCACGGGCGCGGGCGGCATCCTCCTGAGCGGCGAATTCGATCTGGTCCAGCACGAACTGAGGGATTGGGTGGGGGAACTCGGGAGCCACTGGCAGGAAGGGAGACTCGGGCTGGTAGCCGTTTTCGTTGGCGACGAACTTCACATAAACTTCAGTGCCGTCGGGTGCAGTGTAACTGTAGACGAGGAAACAGAGTTTAGGTAAACGTGGAATGATACAGGCATTAATCATCCGATAAAGTAAGAACGGAGAAAAGTTGAAGCAAAGTTATTGTTTTAGTCGTCTGAGTTTAATGATAATTTTCTTTACGAACTAACCGCAGGATAGATTAATACTGACACTGATATTACACGATGATAAAATAAATATGCGTTGTTTTTGTGTGTGTATGACAGATGACTGAAAGTATCTCAGTTTGTAGAAAATCTTTTACTAAAGAAGGGAACAGCTATTGATAGGAAATTGCTCAGTCTATAATTAGAGGGACTATTGAGAACTGGAAGGCATTCATGCCTAGGGTATATTTAGCAGAAGGACATGGTAACGTTGATGTGCTTGTGTGACTATGTTTGAAAACAGTCATGGAAGTCTGTGTTAACTGTTGAAGGGAAGAACGCACCTTAGGTGCAGTGTTTTACGTGGAAAATGGGATAGTGCTGAGACCGTGAGGAGAGGTAGGAGAGGTAATTACTTGACTTGGAAAGAGTTGCCGATTACATAAATGTTGCGCAACTATTGAGGTCACTCCATTTGTTAAAATGCTTCTTTAGCATGGTCGTGTGTTGTTTGATCTGTCTGAGAGAGGCGCCCCTCAATCATCCTCACCTGTAGGAGCCCTGCTGGCTGCCATCTTCGTTGCCAGACTCCTGCCTTGCAACGCCGTCCTCGGTCTCTAAATCAAGAGAGTAACGACCGTGTTCATCAGGGTAGACGCGATCGTCTTTGATAATTTCGTACTCTGGGCTATCTGGGGCTGCGTAGGTTCTCTCGAACTTCTCCGCCGCGGCCACGGCCAACAAGGCAAACATAATGATCTGAAAATATAGAGACAATAAAAATAGATATTTCAATGAATTCCAATGAATTAACTCCTTGTCTTAACTTTTTTCACCTCTTACCTATACCAAACGTTTAACTGCTATTCTTATGATCTCATATTCTACACTACATCTTATACATGAGTGTGTGTGTGTGTGTGTGTGTGTGTGTGTGTGTGTGTGTGTGTGTGTGTGTGTGTGACTGTGTGTTCACGATTATCTAAGGTATATCCGCTCTTCCCAAGTGGCGTCAGGGTTGGATATCTTCGTGTGCAGATACCGTTTTTACTGCAGCAGGCGCCACCAAGTCACCAGGAATGTGACAAGACATTGATAATATATCACGTGGAAGACTTGGAACATCTTCAGGCAAGACGCTAGCTGATCTTGACTCTGAGGATTTGCAAATAATTCTGAATCAGTGTAGACTGATAAGTGTAGCATGTTTGATCTTACATGCAATAATCCTAAAGTATGGTCTCTATAAGCAAGGATCCGGTAGTGCTGGGACTTACAGCCTTCATGTTGCAGGTGTGGACCAGTGTGTGTGTGTGTGGAGCAAGAGAAGTTTGTAGAATGATGCTGGTGACTCGCTGGACGCCACTTATATAGTGCTCGTCCAAGTTCTGGTCCTGTAGGTCATCGCTGCCACTTTTGCCATTATCGATATTCAGAAGATTTTCGCCTCAGTGCCGTACTTTTTTTACAATCTTTCTATGATTAGGGTGAAAGTAGATTCATTGATGTAAAGTGTTTTCTTGTGTTATAAAAGGTTGCTGATGATAATTGAGCACACTCCTCGATGAACTGTTTCCATGGTGTAGTTGCTTTTGATTTAGCAGACGAGTTCAAGGTGCACTAGACCTCCAGCTACCATTAAGGTACAGTATGACTGCGCTTGCCTTATAAGGTAGATGAAGCTCATCGCTAGTGTACTGCTTAGGCACCGCTGAACTTACTGCTAGTAAGTCAAATTCATGACTTTTAATTATATTCATGAGTATATTCTCACTGCTGGTCGCCCTTTTTGAGATGTTAGAATACTCGTAATGCCTAGTAAAAATATGTCAGTGAAGGATCGATATAGATGTCAGACTTTCGAATAGAGATGAGGATGTGGATGATGGACAAAAAATTAGAGTATTAGATGCTAGGACGCATCTGGTAAACAGGTGAATGTCCAAGAGAGACAATGTCTCTTCGTTGTATATCAAGCTGACTTACTTTTCTTTCTTGTATTTCCTGTGATGTGATTGTTACACGAAAGTGTACTTGGGAACTTATCGTGTCGCATTTTCCTTTTGGACTCATAGGAATATACTTGATCACGCGCAAAATTGTGAGCCCTTCCAATATATATATATATATATATATATATATATATATATATATATATATATATATATATATATATATATATATATATATATATATATATATATATATATATATATATATATACATATATATATACAGAGAGAGAGAGAGAGAGAGAGAGAGAGAGAGAGAGAGAGAGAGAGAGAGAGAGAGAGAGAGAGTGTGTGTGTCTGTCTCATTTTTTAAAGGCTGTCGTACATTAAAACCACTACACTGGTAGAACTGCTCTCTTGAGCTTTTGGAGAACTGTTGACCACTTCACTTAATCAATAAAAAATTCTCTCAAGGGTTGTGATCAGGTTGCCCCTTACTCTTCTCTCTTCTATGATGGAGAAATCTGAAGGTAATCTTTCCTTGCATGTTAATTCTCTTCATTTTACTACCTTCCTTATTGTCCTGCTCTAAACTTTTCCTATAAGTTCTTTGGGCATTTATAAGTGCGGTGACCAAACTTGAAGAAAAAGACAGGTAGAATTATGGCGTAATGTTATATGTGCACAGCTTTATTGATATTCCCTTATTAATGTACTTGGATGTAATTCTGATATTTTCCAGCAGACAGTTTGTCTCTTTCAGTCCTCTCCTAAGGTGAGATGCAACGATACGCTACAGACGATATTGATTCCTGAGGTGAGAACTGACGATAGGCTACGGACGATTTCCATTCCCAAGTCTTGCTTGTACACAGAATCCTGCAGCTTAATTCCTGCCAGATAGAATTCCGTGTCATGCCTTATTTTGCTGTATTCCATCCTCATTAGTTTACAATTACTGTGGCAAACAATGTATCAGATCAACTTCGGAGTTTGTCCTGGTTTCCTTGTATAATTGTGGAATCATCTTCATTCTTTACTGCTGTTATGATTTTGGCATCATCAGCAAGCATCTTCAGGTAGGTTTCCAATCCCTCTAGCAAGTCGTTCACCTTGATGAAAATGAGTGCTGGTCACATAACACAATCTTGAGAGATACTTTAAGTGATCAGTCTATTCATTTGAGAAAGCTTCTTTGACATGAGTGGTAAAGGGAGAGGGATTTCTACACTTGCTGGGCCTCATCTCTTCAAAATTCTCTACTTTCACACTTTTAAATCTGTATATGCTGTTTGCATTTTCTATGTCTTTATCCTTTTCATTCCCTTCTTCCGTCACCCTAACACTGTGTGTGTGTGTGTGTGTGTGTGTGTGTGTGTGTGTCTAGACATGCGATCAAAACAATATGTTTACCGTTTGTATACATCTCTATCCACGTCATCTACTAAACCATCAATGTAACATACTCTGGAGGAATTGAAACCATCATATGCCTCTTAAATTGTTCGATATCGAACAATATCTGAAGGAAGTGGTTGGACAGGAACATGGACAGAGTGGTAAACATCTCAAAGAGAAGAAATTCAATGCTGGTAGGAAAATCTGTTCTTGACTTTTGGTTACTTAGCCAAAAAAGGACGGTGAAGTTAGAAGTGCTGTTTGTGTGTAGGTTTGAGGTGAGAAGTGTGTATGATATGGTATGTATGTTTTGCGTGTGGATGACTTTGGAAACATTTACTGTATCAGGTGTTGCAGAGACAAGTGCACAGTGAATAAACTGCACAAATCATAATTTAGCACCAAAACTGAATCACACAGTTTAACTGAACTTGTTTTCAATAGCTAAAATAATTTTTCCTATTTCTGTGAACGGAATTCGTAAAGGAATACAGAGGAATATTATCAGTGTACACCGTTTATTAATATTCTCTTTGTTTATACATTGATAAATTATGGCAGAAATAAATACAGTCAGTAATCACATACAAACCTTCACGTCCAGCGAGCACTGAAAATTAGTCACTGAGGAGCGCTGTGTTCAGTTGCGGTGAACGTAAGGTGTCGTAGTGAAGAAGCTTAATAATGCAGGAATACGTGTGAATAACCAAGGATGCTACGGGATCGTCAAGAGTAGAGATAGAAGGTACGGTTCTTATTTGTCGGGGGCAGAGTAAGACCTGCTCTCACCACGGGCGCGGGCGGCATCCTCCTGAGCGGCGAATTCGATCTGGTCCAGCACGAACTGAGGGATTGGGTGGGGGAACTCGGGAGCCACTGGCAGGAAGGGAGACTCGGGCTGGTAGCCGTTTTCGTTGGCGACGAACTTCACATAAACTTCAGTGCCGTCGGGTGCAGTGTAACTGTAGACGAGGAAACAGAGTTTAGGTAAACGTGGAGTGATACAGGCATTAATCATCCGATAAAGTAAGAACGGAGAAAAGTTGAAGCAAAGTTATTGTTTTAGTCGTCTGAGTTTAATGATAATTTTCTTTACGAACTAACCGCAGCATAGATTAATACTGACACTGATATTACACGATGATAAAATAAATATGCATTGTTTTTGTGTGTGTATGACAGATGACTGAAAGTATCTCAGTTTGTAGAAAATCTTTTACTAAAGAGAGGAACAGCTATTCATAGGATGTTGCTTAGTCTATGTTTAAAGACTGAGAACTGGAAGGCATTCATGCCTAGGGTATATTTAGCAGAAGGACATGGTAACGTTGATGTGCTTGTGTGGCTATGTTTGAAAACAGTCATGGAAGTCTGCGTTAACTGTTAAAGGGGAAATATGAGGGAAGAACGCACCTTAGGTGCAGTGTTTTACGTGGAAAATGGGATAGTGCTGAGACCGTGAGGAGAGGTAGGAGAGGTAATTAGTTGACCAAGAAAGAGTTGCCGATTACATAAATGTTGCGCAACTGTTGAGGTCACTCCATTTGTTAAGATGTTTCTTTAGTTTGGTCGTGTGTTGTTTGATCTGTCTGAGAGAGGCGCCCCTCAATCATCCTCACCTGTAGGAGCCCTGCTGGCTGCCATCTTCGTTGCCAGACTCCTGCCTTGCAACGCCGTCCTCGGTCTCTAAATCAAGAGAGTAACGACCGTGTTCATCAGGGTAGACGCGATCGTCTTTGATAATTTCGTACTCTGGGCTATCTGGGGCTGCGTAGGTTCTCTCGAACTTCTCCGCCGCGGCCACGGCCAACAAGGCAAACATAATGATCTGAAAATATAGAGACAATAAAAATAGATATTTCATTGAATTCCAATGAATTAACTTTTTGCCTGAACTTTTTTCACCTCTTACCTATACCAAACGTTTAACTGCTATTCTTATGATCTCATAATCTACACTACATCTTGTACATGAGTGTGTGTGTGTGTGTGTGTGTGTGTGTGTGTGTGTGTGTGTGTGTGTGTGTGTGTGTGACTGTGTGTGTTCACGATTATCTAAGGTATATCCGCTCTTCCCAAGTGGCGTCAGGGTTGGATATCTTCGTGTGCAGATACCGTTTTTACTGCAGCAGGCGCCCAAGTCACCAGGAATGTGACAAGACAGTGATAATATATCACGTGGAAGACTTGGAACATCTTCAGGCAAGACGCTAGCTGATCTTGACTCTGAGGATTTGCAAATAATTCTGAATCAGTGTAGACTGATAAGTGTAGCATGTTTGATCTTACATGCAATAATCCTAAAGTATGGTCTCTATAAGCAAGGATCCGGTAGTGCTGGGACTTACAGCCTTCATGTTGCAGGTGTGGACCAGTGTGTGTGTGTGTGGAGCAAGAGAAGTTTGTAGAATGATGCTGGTGACTCGCTGGACGCCACTTATATAGTGCTCGTCCGAGTTCTGGTCCTGCAGGTCGTCGCTGCCACTTTTGCCATTATCGATATTCAGAAGATTTTCGCGTAACTGCCATACTTTGTTACGATCTTTCTATGTTTAGGGTGAAAGTAGATTCATTAATGTAAAGTGTTTTCTTGTATTATAAAAGGTTACTGATGATAATCGAGCACACTCTTCGATGAACTGTTTCCATGGTGCAGTTGCTTTTGAATTAGCAGACGAGTTCAAGGTGCACTAGACCTCCAGCTACCATTAAGGTACAGTATGACTGCGCTTGCCTTATAAGGTAGATGAAGCTCATCGCTAGTGTACTGCTTAGGTAGCTCTGAACTAACTGCTAGTAATTCAAATTCATGACTTTTAACTATATTCATGAGTATATTCTCACTGCTGATCTTCCTTGTTGAGATAGGAGAACACTTGTAATGCCCAGGAAAAATATTTCACGATCGATATAGATGTGAAACTTTCGAATAGAGTTTATGGATGATGGACAAAAAATTAGTGTCGCTTGCCTTACGACGGCCCTAGCCCGCAAACTTCTTCCTTCTACTATGGGATCCCAGTAGCGCTAAGGAAGCTGGTCGGGTCCATTGGGCGAGACAGCAGGTCATAAAGCGTAGTAATACTGTGTGCATATATATGCGTTGCGAGACCTAGGCAAATCAGAAGTAAGTGTTCTGTGACACTATCATTGTGGTGACTTTGAGAGCATGGAGGGTCTTGAGATATGATTAATCGGTGTTCGTAGTGATGTGAAGATGGGTGATGTCCAAAAGGTAGACGAGAAAGTATCGCCTGCACTTGTGTGGGATGTGTGGTTTCAAATGGATAATTGGTTGGCTAGGTGGTATTCAAGAACGAGCTGGGAGAGCAGCTGTTTAGTACTTACCGGGCCATATCTGTGTATGTATGTAGCGTCAATGTTATGCTGAAATGTGAAATATGAGTAAGCTTTTATATTCTACTTGGGGATTGGTGGTTACTCATGGGGTGCTGTTGCAAAGAGGCCTTTACCAAACATATTGAGGTAGCACTGTTTTGAATTTCTTTTGCTTGATTTTGTAGGTGTTGAGTGTTTATGGTAGTTAGGCAGCCAGTGACTGTCCCGAGTGCTCTGTTTACTGTGATTTGCAGCTCTCTCAAGTTTACTTTTGATAGGGCTGATGAGGGAACAGCGTTAAGAGCTTCTTTGCCCTGTCCAAGCTTGGTATCAGCTGATGTTCTAACGTCACTTAGATTGTCTGTTGTTTTTATGTTTGTGTTTGTGGTGCTGGAAGTGAACATGTGTGTATTATGTGATACCCATGATTATAGGTGCTTTGTTCAATCGGTATGACTTAAGCTATGTAAGGGGTTATAAGGTGCGGGTTGAGTTCATATCTGTCTGGGGTCAAAATTGTGACTGAAGACTTGTGTGGATTGCAGATATAATGTTTTGGGTGTTACTGCTCCAAATGTGTAAATTATTGTCGCGTATTTGACGTTTCTACTGTGGTGTTAGGGGTGTTGTGATGTGACTGTAAGGTCGTCTACATTAGAGAGGTCCTTCATACTTTGATCTGCAGGAGACAGTGGGAGGTCATCTGGGAAGAGACTGAAGATGGTTGGAGAAAGGTCTGCTCCTCAGGGAACACCATTTAGAACCTGAAGGTTTTAGAGGTGAAGCCTTTATGAATAACTGTGGCTTGGCGGCCAACTATGGAATTGGCCAACCACCTTCTTGTCAATTGTGGAAGGTGATTCGAGCATCTTCTATGTAAGGATATGTCGGAGAATAGCGTCAAAAGCTTTGCTGATGTCTATTGCAACTAATACTTTGCGGGAGAGAGGCTTTGGTTGGCTGAAGCCATCTAAGATATGTTGTGTGAGGTCTGTATGCAATGTAGTAGTGGAGTGATTAGGTCTAAAGGCGTGTAACGTGGGTGAAAGTGGGATACTTTGCTTGTTTCTGGTATGGATAAATTTTTCAGTTGTGTGGATAGTAATGACAGAAACGATTTAGGAAAAAAGCAGGAATTGGTGGTTTAGAGGGTTTTAAAATTACTATATTGGCAAGCTGCCATTTGTCGCGGATTTGGTTGTGTAGCTAGAGGTGGTTAAAGATATCTGTAAGTGTTTGGACTACAACTAGTTCAAAGTCTTTATGTGGAGGTTTGTTATATGTCAGTGCATGGTACAGAGGAGCTCTTCAAGGCTTTGAATGCACTGAATGAGTCTGTTGGAGTTAAGGGGAGGGTGAGGTAGTTCTCTCTAGGTGGATTTTGTGTAGGTTTTTCATGATATTTCTATTTTGTACTGTGGGTGGTTTGTGGCTTATTACTGAGAAGTATGCCATGAATATGTGTATGTGTTATTTGGGAGATGCATTTCAAGTGTGGGTTCAGGACTGGTGCGCCAGAGTTGGTTGCTATAGGTTTTCTGGGTCATTATCTTCATGAAGAAGGGTTTGTAGTCTGACTCTCAGTTATTAGGTTAGTGATGGTGTTGCTTATGTTTTGAGCTAGTTTCCTGTTAGCTGAGATGGCGCGGACAACAGAATGCCTTAATCAAGGCATTTTCGTTAACACAATATATATATTGTAAATGTCAGTAGAAAAGATACTGACAATAAACATATTATAAAACGCAAGAATCTTTAGAACCAACAAATTAGATTTCGCAAACTGAAAAAAAATCAATTTCTTCCATAAGAAACCTCAAACTTTGTACCCAAGGTCTAATTTCAGGACACTCCGCATGGATACTATCAAATGCATTGCGAAAGAACCTATGAACTTTTGCATTGCAAGGTGAGGCACAATGTCATGACGACGGGTCATTCTAAACCCGGTAAGCAATAGGTTAAATGGGCAGGCTGGACAAACATGTTCACTTTCCTTTCATTTTCTCCGAGACCTAGTTAGAAACGTCAGCGACAGGAAGATGATGACATAGATATGAATTATTTATGTTAAGTAGGACACTTACATGGCTCACTTGTTAACAAACAAATACACAATACACAGTAAACAATGTTGTGTAATAGATATAAAAAGCTCCCGAACGATATATATTCATATATATATATATATATATATATATATATATATATATATATATATATATATATATATATATATATATATATATATATATATATGAAATTTGTAGTCGCAAATTACATTGAAACAGTTTGTCTGGAAGGCTGTATTCTTTAACTGACGTCCATCATTTGGAAAGCTTTACTGGAGGAAAGGCATATTGAAATAGCTTATTTCTTGCCTTTATCTGGAGCTCCAGCGATCCAGTTTTCCAAGAAGTTTCAGAGTGGGAGGAGGCATCTCCAACAGAGGTTTGTTTACTGCTTGTAGAATATTGAGTTAATTGTTTCGGCTTTAAGCCTATCAACTACTAAGGTTAATGACCGTCATGATAACAATTATAAACGCCACATGAAAAGTCTTGATAACCTTCTTGAGGTACAAGGATATTCCTGGGGTCATGCATGCTGTCACTGTACGTGGACCTTAGCTAAACGAAGTTGTCTAATTCTACTGACTGGTACTGAGAGGGCGGTTACTCTCCGTGTTGACTACAGAGACTTAGAATGTTGGTCCAGTATCTGAAGGATACGACTGAGTATTTCATCCCGGTACATTTACTGATAGGATATGAATTAAGGTCACTTCTACAATGGCACTCCCCGAAAACCCCACTCATTATTGCACTCGGATTCACTAACGCACTTAATTCATTGGCTCGTCCTTCACAAATGATAGAAACAATCCAGTTTGTACAAGTGACACTGAAGGTCGTCACTGCTGGTGTATCAGAATGTAAATACACCATGCATTAGTTACGAGTGAAAGTTGTCTGAGTGAGATACTGGTAGGTGTAAAGAATGAAATGCTTGAGCGATGTGTTGCTGGCGATACACTGCACGTGTCGAAAAATGTTTTGTTCTATTACCTTGGTG
Source organism: Panulirus ornatus (assembly GCF_036320965.1). Taxonomy (NCBI): domain Eukaryota; kingdom Metazoa; phylum Arthropoda; class Malacostraca; order Decapoda; family Palinuridae; genus Panulirus; species Panulirus ornatus. The sequence continues at coordinate 19,872,536 of NC_092292.1, forward strand.
AACTGTACGTCTGCCTTGTGGCACGGAACTAATCCATTGTCTCTCTAGCGAAAGCCATTGCTGACAGATGGGCCTCCACACAGTCACCATGACCCCTTACCTGCATCTACTTAGGGAGCGAGCGCAAGTGACAGTAAGTATGTTGTGATATGTAAACCACTACACCATAATCTACATAATCAAACTCTCTGATATAACTTTCTCTTATATCAGAATATAATGACTGGTTGAGAGAGAGATTTTCATAAAGACCTGCACCAAAGTGTTTCTTCAGACAGCTAATGACCCTATATTTTTTCTATAAACGTGACAAGAACAGAATTACGACTTGTTGATAGGGTTCTCCACATCAAATACCTGTCTCATATCTTCATTCTATACTCGGTTATTTTTCTAATTTAAAGCAATGATACGTCAACCACCCATATTTTCTTATCCTTATCCTTACCTTTGTAGACTAAAGAAAATTAAAGTTTTACTTTCATACGCTGAGGGTGAGACAAGCAATGTGTCATGCAATCCTTTTGCGAACTTACAATTCGATCATATTCCTCCATTAGAATTCTCATTGTACATCCCATTCTTTTCCCTTGCACGACGTTGCTCTCAGCATCAACGATCTTACAGCCCTCCTAATTAATAACACTCGAAAATATCTAAGTCTATTGCCAATTTCTAAAGCATCTTCATTCAGATTGTTATTTTCTATTCCTTTCAGAGCAAAACGCTTGCTGATATCATGTATCTACTCTCAGCCATCGTATCCCACACAAAAACAGCATAGCGATCTACCGATCTACTCAGTCCCTATTCTGATTCAGCTATCATAACAGTATGTCTCGCATACCATAACTATAACAACTTCCATGCTGTCCTACCGTAATTCAGTGATGCACTGCAGTTATTCATCCTTATTCTCGTCACTTGTTGGTAAAAACATTAAATGATCATGATCATATGACACAGGCCTTTCGTACTCCCACATTTACTTCAGGACACTCACACATTCCATCATTTACTCCTCTACAGGTAAAGTTATAATTACGGAAGTTCTGAACAGCATTGAGAGTCTTTCAAGCATTGTACACCATATAGAGGAAGAACGTCGGATCTCTTCCCTACTGACCTTATCATGTGACTTCTCTGGATCATTTGCGCTGCATGATTGCTATTTTCTGGAAGCCTCAGCATCTTTGATTCTAATACTTTCTTCTTCAAGAAATGTTCCAACTCAGTGATGAACGTGGTCACTGAAGGAGTGTTTGTGCAACGTCTGTCCGGAGACTGACTATCAGGGTTGTGTTTCAGCGGTCTGAAGACATTGCAGCCCTAAGGGATCCGTCTTCGTCTGCTTCAGAGACTGAACGGTCTTATCAGGGAACAAGATATGTGAGGGAGCCCCAGACAGATACTGCTGATCCTCACAACTTGAATAAGATTTATTAGGATGAAAATACAAAATCTAATAAACGAAGAAATTTCCTTTTGCTTATTGTATGAAAAAGAATCATATTGCTATGTGTATCGTCCATAAGACCAAGAGGAAGGGATATTTGAGTAGCATTTTACGTGAAATCCTGACAAAAACAGAGTCCAAGATGTGACAATGTAAGTTTCATCATGGTGGCACCTTCTTATCTGTCTTATCAGTTAAGTCTTACTTTAATCATGATTTTCATCAATAACACACTATCCAATCTCTTTAGTTCACTCCTCTAATCAGGTTTAATGAAGGGTCTTTCATTGTCTGTTAGTAGCAGTCACCCCTTTGAGCAGAACCTTTTCTATGATCAATATAAGGTTGACCACTAAGGATAAACTCAGTTAAGTAATACAGTGGTACAGAAATACAATTTATTTTTCAAACTTGACAAGGTAATTAGTGCATTTCAATGCTTATATATGAAACACAAAAGTAGTATCTATAGAACGAGTGGATTTTGAATTATCTGATGATTCAGTGTATTTCATGATGCACAACGTTAGGTGAATCTAAATCTTTTAAGATCTGGTCCATTATGGCTGGCCAAGATCTAGTATTATAATCATTATATTTCCTTAGCGTAATGAAGGTGCCTCACTATTTCACATAAGCCCTTCTTTCTTTATTGAGTGATATACATATAAAGCGTGTCCACAAACACGTTCACTGACCCAGTGACATACACAGCGCCCTCTCTGTGGAAGCTCCATCTATTGGCTGTGATCCGTATACTGCTGACATACATGAAAACAGCCCTAGGTGGTAATGTATATAGATGTATATAGAATAAGGAATTATGGTTTACTTCAACAGTTCTGCAAAACTTTGTGAATTAATGATAAACTATGAAAGCTACTTTTTGTGTTTCAATTTAGTGGTAATACATTTAAAGATGAAAACGAACCTTGCCGAAATACATTAATGCTTAGTATATGTTAGCTCACGTCTTGGGGGACAGTGTTAAAGATCTGTAGATCTAATGTGATATATGAAAATAAAGAAAGATATTGTTACAGAAGATCCTAGGATTATGCTCATTGTCTGTATAAGAAAAGAGAAACCATTGTAAAGTCAGATTTACGGAAATTCCATGAAAGCACCTATCATCAACAAATCATTCCAGTGCCACTCGTAAGCTTTTCAAAAGTTGCGAAATTTTACTGAAACTCCCTGAGAATGAAAGAAGACCAAGAGTGAAAGAGATCTGTCATACATCTATCGTTACTCTGTTCTCTTTTCCATGGTTTGGATCAAGTAAATGCAGCCACCCACCTTTTGTGGGGATCGATATTGCAGGACTTAGGTCCTGAACCCCAACCTCAATGTCTGGCAAATACCATGGACGCCCAGGTCATTAAGGAAGAGCTGCTACCCTCCAGAGATTAGGGGATAATAACACTAATAGATGTGCCATAATGCTACTGTGGTAGACTAATGTAATAGTGCGTAGTTTAATGTCTGCTTAGGTGAGGGATTTTTGTTATAGCTGATATACTAATCTATATGATGTTGAATTTGATGGATATTTCTCAACATTATGATTCCAGTTTCTTTGCAGCGCCAACAACGCAAGAAAATGTTAACTCATCGACGGGCAACAGACATTAGTCCTGACCAAGAAGTAACCAATTTTGACCTGGAACTCTAATGCCAGAACGTCAGAAACATTTTGTTACATTTAACTGCAAATTTATAAAAACGTCTTCCTTTCTTGAATAAAGATCTTGTATTAGTAGACCTTGCTAGTTCTTTCGGTGATTGCAGATGTAGTTTATTGATACAGTCTATAGTTCTTACAACTTTTGGATATGCCAGTCAATCACGCTTTACCATCTCTAACTGATACTGCCTTTTAGTGTTCCTAAATTCTGTTTACGGCAATTAATTCATTTTTGAGCATAAATATTCTATTTTTGTTTTTTAGTTTTTCAGTAGTCAGAGAGGTCTGTTATAAAACTTTGATAAACAGGAAGGAGGAAGTGCCTTAACGTGGGGTATTGCGCGAGTGGGAGACGAGTGCGAGTGCATACGTGACTTCGAGTGCATTTCTTTTTCTTGAGCCAGTACAACATTCTCTTTGCCGAACGATCAGGTGTTTGCTCATCCTTGCACTTTTTACCTTCGAACATGACTCACAGTGATCGCTCATGAGGGTATCACTCGCTAAGTATTATCTTCTTAACTCATATTAGTTACTAATTCTCTGAATGATTCAGAACCTAGCTATAGATTTAATGTTCAAGGTAAACAACACGAACACCTAAAGAAAGAAATTGAGAATAATGACTGGTGTGTCTGGTCGTGATTTTGTTAGCTGTGCTGAGGAGTGTCGTGGTTCGTGATTGCTCTTCTTCGTTGCAACATGATAGGACTTAACTTTTGTAATGTCATGATAACTCATTACCCTGCCAATGCATTGTTCGAGATAGATAGATAGATTAGATAGATAGAGAGATAGAGAGATAGAGAGAGAGAGAGAGAGAGAGAGAGAGAGAGAGAGAGAGAGAGAGAGAGAGAGAGAGAGAGAGAGAGAGAGAGAGAGAGAGAGAGAGAGAGAGAGAGAGAGAGAGAGAGAGAGAGAGAGAGAGAGAGAGAGAGAGAGAGAGAGAGAGAGAGAGAGAGAGAGAGAGAGAGAGAGAGAGAGAGAGAGAGAGAGAGAGAGAGAGAGAGAGAGAGAGAGAGAGAGAGAGAGAGAGAGAGAGAGAGAGAGAGAGAGAGAGAGAGAGAGAGAGAGAGAGAGAGAGAGAGAGAGAGAGAGAGAGAGAGATTCTTGTTTCAGTTTTGGAAGCAAGGTAAACGTGTAAATCATCAATACATCTTCAGCCTTACACAGTAGGTCGTGGTGATGCCTGTATCTGGAGGTTTGATTCAATACGGTGCCTCGGAGACCATCGGCTTTTCCGCATGAGGCGTGGACGACTAACGAATCACATACCTCATAAGGTCTGACTTCAGCCTGCTCAAATAGCAGGCACACAATTAAGTGTGTGTCTCTGGAACACTGAGGAACACAGCTTCAATCAAGCTATTGTCCCAGCTGAAGTCATTTTCAACAGCGGGACTATGTATTACAATAACAGCATAGCTTTAACTAAAAGTCATCTACAAGCTCAAGCTCAAAAAATGTAGGTAGGAGATTCAACTAAAGTGTAGCTGGTAACTTTAGCCAGTCTCTGTACATAGTGACGCTACAGTCCGTCATACCTTGGTCTCTTGGTAAAGACAGGAACCTCAGAAGTCCCAATGAGGCTTCGAGGGCTGCGCCCAGCTCAGAGCACAGGTTCATCAAGTGAGAACTATTGCCTGCACTCTGTCCATCTGGCCTTCATCGTTAGCACAGTGTACCACCAACAGTGAGCTTAATGAAGCTGTGCCTTTAAGCAGTCTTACAATAATTGAGACCAATTACTGAACCTCATTAACACTTTTAAGATGCAGATCTTTAAAAGTATAAGCGGCCACTTCATTATATTTAACAATCTACTGTATCAGAACAGTTGGGTTAGGTCAGGGATGATAACTTCACAAATTAGTGTTTTAGATAATGAAGTTTTTAGATTTTCTCTTCTGTTTGTAGCCGGTTCGCTTCAGGATACACACTGCCGAGCAATGGTTTGACCTAATGGTGGTTCACACCCGCCTCCAGCCCATTATGGAATGCCAACAGAACCAGACCACAAGCAAAGCAACTCACACGGACAGACAGACATGCCATCTGTACGATTCGTGATTTTGATATCTTTTTTTTCTTTTTAGATGTTGCGTCAAGGATTGACACACATATTTATGGATTTCGACAACTGTTCTTTTTTTCCTCCTCCAGTCAGCTAGAAAGTCCCACGCGGACCGGTGATAAACAAGGACCTTTGACCCTTCAGTCAGATCCACCCAGGTTCCAGTGAATCTATCACGTCTCAGACACTGTGAATAAAACATTTGCCACCTGAACAAAGCATGTGTTGTTCCCCATCATTCATCAACTTGGCCTTTGTTTCACTGTAAAGTAATTATCAAACTTTTCATCATATTCCAAGAAACCAAGATAAAAAAAAAAAACAAACTGCTGAACGTTTCTTGCGAATATCATTAAGAAAGACACTATTTTCGACGTACGATAATTCTTTTTATTCGAGGAACACGAAGATGTTGGCTTAGGGTGCCCAAGTACATATCTGCTGAATTTTTCCTCACGCCTGCCGCCGCCGCTACTCGCCTCTATCCTGGTGTCTCTTTCTGTTTTCGAAATGCCCGCTACTCTAAAATATAGGGAAATCCTTACTGTAAAAGTTAGCTCCGGTGAACTCTATGTCCTCTTCTGTGCCCTCGTCCCCCAGGATGAGTATGAATGCACCAGAAACTTGTCGCTCTCTGTAGCAAAAACTTTCAAGCAGAGCCCCAGGGGTAAAGTAAGTAGCACTTAAGGAACAAGTTCCTATAATATCCGAAGTAGCATTAACCTTAGATGAAGCACTTTCAGCAGTGGGCGTAGGCAGGTGGCTATCCTCCGGGAGGTGGCCTTGGCCGCCGTCAGGTTGGGGCCGCGTGTGTACTGGTTCCCCCAAATGTCAACAGTGTGGTGGGTCATGTTCCGCCCCTGCCCCGGGTGATGCAACACACACACACACACACACACACACACACACACACACACACACACACACACACACACACACACACACACATACATACAAACACACACACACACACACACACACATACACACACACACACACACACACTCACACACACACACACACACACACACACACACAGAGGCTCTTTGTAAACCGCCCGGTACATATCTGTGTGTTTGCTAGCGGCCAGGAGGCTGTGTTCCCCTACCACACTTCGTGCCCAGAGGTTCAGCCACCTACATACCCGCCGTCTCCCGGCCAGTCCCTCTTGCTCCTGGCCAAGCTGCCGTGCTTCTCCTACCCCCGTACTCACCACCTCCCCGGTGGCTGATCCCTGCTTTGGTTTACTCACTCATTGACTCGTTTGACTGACATATCGATGTTTAGCACTTCTCTTTCTCAGGCAGTATCGGTCTTTACATAAATGTGCCTCGGTTGATTTCTCGTTATTCTACTGTGAGGAGAGCCGCTGACTTTCAGGTTTTCACCTCTTGTCCTTCGCCTCAGAGAAGACAGCCATGACCGAACTACAAAGGTCTGGCTCAGCCAGTGTTTCACCCCAGAAGTTGGTTAGGTCAAAGAAAAGTGATCTTTCCTCAGTTACCTTTACCATAAAGTACCATATAATGAAGTAGCTTCATTTTTATTATTTACGATACATGGATCAGCAGTTTTTCCATGAGATGATTAAAGCAAGATTGATAAGAATTAGTTTACAAAATTTATATTAATCGTCGTCGTGTCATGCACGCATGAAAAAAAGGAACCATGAATAATAGATTCAACGAATATTTTCTTTTGTTATTTTTGGTTAAACACCTGAAGACATGTTATAGATTCACCTGTAGGAATTCACATCAGAACACAGTGTTCAGCCAAGCGTTGTAATGCCAGTATTTGTGGAAATAACATGGTTGAGTGTTGTATTGGCATCCATCAGTGCAGTAATAAATGTTGGCGTGACGTTCGTGGTAGTATTACATTACATCATACCTCCATTTACTAAATATCAGGTCCACTGCACCGTCAGATATGTTGTCCCTCGACACTTGCCCCGGTCTCTTGGTCATCCGGTGAAAGTGCTTGTGGCTGATCTCATCACTCTCTAGTGAGGCATTAGTGATAGTCTTTCTGCTGGTAGATAAAGGCGAAATGTTGAACACTAAGTACATTTGTTAAGCTTATGGAAAGCAGGTGTTGCCCTCTAGGATACAGATGTTGCCTTTGCTAGGCAAAGCAAGTGACATTTTGTGACATTCTATGACATTTTGACAAGTGATGTATGACAGGTCTCTTGTATTGGATGATCAAATCTTACTTACAGAGCAGAACAATTATATCATTTGGTAATCTAATTGATTTGTAATGCCATTATCATTATCATAATCATTATAATAATCACAGTACCTGTGGATAGTGAAGAGAATATATTGCCGGCGTATCTTCGTATTGTAGTAGGCGACTAAGAGTAAACGGAGCAGGGAGGCTAGAGAGGTGTGAGAGTAAGAAATCTTCCCCTCCTGTATCATCATCATCATCTTTATTTCTTAATCAATTAGTAGGAGAGAATGAGCGAAGATGACTGATGAAGAGGATCTACATTCAAAAGTGGAAGGATCAAGGAGTAGGAGACTTGAACATTCAGAAGGGTGAGAGGTGTGCATGGAGCGAAGTGGGACACAGAGGGTGACGTGACCAGAGCATCTAGATATGTCAGGGCAAACCTCGAAATGGTCTGTAGGGCTTGGCTATGGTTCATTGGCTTTGGTTCCGGCGTTTTATACTTGACAACTAGAGAGAGTGGATGCAAGCAAATGATGCTGTTGGTGTCTGTTTTCGGCAGTACCTTAATCAGAGAGGGAAACGGCGAACAAGCATTAAGTTGCTATTATCATTATTATTATTATTATTATTATCATTATTATCATTATCATTATTATTATTATTATAATCATTATCATTATTATTACTATTATCATTATTATTATTATTATCATTATATCATTATTATTATTATTATTATTATTATTATATCATTATTATTATTGTCATTATTACTATCATTATTATTATCATTATGATTATTATTATTACTTTATCATTATTATCATTATCATTTTCATTATCAAAACAGCAATACTGACATTCGGTCGGCCCAAGTAGTTCGACAGTGATCAAAAATCAGTTTCAGTACGTCCTGACCAGTATCTATCTACCACATGAATGTCTTTCGTACTGTTGGGAACTTTAAAGGGGATTTCTCGGAGGGTTTCTCAGTGTGGTGAACAAGAGGAAGGTAGGGTTATGGAAGTAATGTAAATCCAAGTTACCCCATTGTTATTTTCATAAGCCTATACTGTCATACAGCATTGATGTAATGGGAGATGAAGTAACAGTGATCTTGGAAGTATTCAGTGTATTTTTAGCATTTTGATCATCAATGAGATGTTTTGTGATCATCGTCATTTTCATAGATAAGGTTTCAGATGGTTTTACTGTGGCTTATACTCAATGTTATTTACTATATGAAAGTTACTCATAAAAGTCCACTGGAATGTCCGTGAGCATCAAGCAAAAGAAAATGCAAGTCTGTAGAGGACCAACTATTGCAGATATCTTTTCTTAAAGTGGTCCACACTGCAGCAAAATGGGCAGCGGCACGACAAACCTCTGAATATTGCCAATGTCGCCAAAATTAACCAAAATATAGTAAGACAACACAACATGTGCTATCCCCACCCAGATGAGATTGGGATGCGTAAAACCACTACAAGTCTAGTGTGTGTGTGTCTTTTAACCTCTGCGTGGCCGGGGTAGCCAGGCACCCTGCCCAGGGTTCGAAGCCAACCCGTAGTATAGATACATTAGGTCTTTATAGCCGATGCCTTAGCTAAGTTAAAGAAAAATAATAAAGAAATATGCATCCAATAAGTTTCTTATAAACAAGAAGCAAAGTTATATTTCTTACCTTAGATTATTTACATTGAATAGAATAACTTTTTAGCCTTATACCCGGCCAACCAGACGAACCCATAGTAGCTCCGTGTCAACTGGAGCATAACGTCCCCTAGCCACATACCCCGAGCATTGCTCTCGTGTGACCACCGTCGCCGGGCCCGCCCATTCTCCGGCAGCCAAGGGCTTTGGTGTGCCGTAGCGGATCCCTTCCTCTAGTGGTGTGCAGGCCCATCCCCACTGCGTACTTTCTGCTGGGTGTGGCTGCCCCTTGAGAGAGCTACTTGGCAGCAACACAGCATCTCCTTCCCTACATGAGGTTCCTTTTCATTTTTGCTAGCGCCCCTTCCCACCTACGGTACCAGATATTACTTTCTCCCGCCCAACGGTGTGTCTCGGACAACAAAGGGCCGCCTCCTCCCCATCCATCAGTGCAGCCTTCTCAAAGGTCGCACGAAGCCCTCCCCTCCAGGGCGACCCCATCCTGCAGTTCCGGATGACCCTCCCACTCAGGCTAGCAAAAACCACCCAAGAGCTGTGTACACGGTCCTTCAGAGAAGGTCTGGCGTGTTACACATCGTGGCCACGCAAGGCATCCCTTCCGACCGGAAAGGGCCATCCACCCTACTGACGGTGCGGGAACCATCTGGTCGGCAAGCCCAGACAGTGACCGCACAAGGCTCTTCCTGTGGCCTGCAAGATCAATATAGATTCCAACCTTCGTGACTATGAACTGATCTTAGCCATTGAATCAAAACATGTACATACAAGATCATATCTAGACCGTAAGTAAGGCTCACTTCACGTCTGCATGAGTTAAGTCTCCCCAACTGGAAAGACCCACACCGCGGCATTTAGCTCCAGATGCATGGTCCTCTCTCAGGCCACGCTAGACCTTTCTCTGACCTCACTTTGGTTGTACAAGACCCACCTTCTAACCGCAAGAATTCCTGACTCACCACATGATCCCTGTCTTTCGGGCTCCACTGACACTTGCATCACCTGGGGTCTCCTTCCGCCTCTACAGAAATTTCTGACCGCGCTGACCTCATTTTCGACCGTACGGGGTCACATGTGCATTACTACTCCCTCATCTGTCTGACCGGAGTCTCCATCTAGCTGTGCAAGCCTCTCTGCAATGGTCTTTCTTCAGCAACTTTGGTCTTTCTGGCCACTATGGCCACAGATCTCCAACGACGCGAGGACATACTCCGATCACGCGTGGCTCACTATCTGGTTGGGCATTGAGCTCTCTTTCTGTTATACGAGATCTGGCCGCGCGGGACATTTCTCTACAGTTTGTCACTTGTGCTTGTTTTTTAGGTTTAAGAATCTTTCTTCAGCAGCTTTAATCTTCCTTGCCAATATGGCTCAGATCTCCGAATACGCAAGGATATACTCCGATTACGTTTGGATCACTATCTGGTTGCGCATTGAAATCTCTCTCTTTCATACGAGATCTGGCCGCGAGGGACGTCTCTCTACAGTTTGTCACTTTTTTCTTCTTAATATCTGGACAGTCCGACACTTCAGTAGTCCCATAAGTTACATAGATTCGTTATTCATAATCCTCTGAAACCCTTAGCCTCACCATGAAGGTGCGGCTTCTGAAATAGTCTGATATTTCTCTCTCCCTAGAATTCGGAACTCTTACTTCCCTTCTCCCGTATTGTTTCTCTATCCTTACTTGGTTCCCTGACAAAGCAAGTCCTCGGCTCTGCCCATGTATGATATCTTGAGCACATCTAGCCACAATAACCCCATCAGCAGCGCGGGCCCAGATTCACAGGGAAACTGTACTGCCTACCGTATGGGGACCCCATTCAGCCACTGTGGTACCCCAGTCCCTCACCTGTACCACTAATTAATCCCTATACCCAGTCGCCTACACCATACAGGTCCTTCCTATCACCCAATTTAAAGTGATTCATCATTTGCATGTGTTCGTAAGATAGACGAATGTGGAACAAATGTGACCGAGAGGCGTTTATACTAAGGATCACCGAACCTTCAGACAGGTTCCTGGACCTTCTGCCACATGGATGTTTTCCGAGGACGGTAGCCACAGGTGTGGACTCCTCACGCAGGGTTACCAGACCTGTTGCCCCTGCTGCCTAACCCTCACACTGTTGCTAAAGATCAATGAGGGAGGAAAAAAAGTTATAGCGGTTATGGTGGATGAATGATGGGAGAAATCCGCAGGGCGGGACTGGCAGAGGACGGTGCGTGACTGGTAGGTCCGGAACTCTGTGTACCGATGGTGTGGTGAAGGTTGAGGAAATACGTTAAGTGCCCAAGGCACTACACTCACGTTATCTCAGATGGTTTCGGTATATAGCATTTCATCTTTACGCTTATATTTGCGGTTTGTGAGCAGTGTTATTTTCTTATCATCTCTTCATCGTTACACCACGATGCTTCCCTGTATTACCTGGTTTATCAGTATGGAACATCAACCACTAACTGGTGTGATGAGTTTACGTGGTGGGTTTAGATTTACATTATGGGATAAGACTACTGGCTTCACTTTCTATGATCACGTGATTGAGCAATGTGTGTGTGTGTGTGTGTGTGTGTGTGTGTGTGTGTGTGTGTGTGTGTGTGTGTGTGTGTGTGTGTGTGTGTGTGTGTGTGTGAGTGTGTGTGTGATCATTACCTATTTGTACTGTACGAGGAGGGAGTTTTACACACTTGGGGCACTGTGTCATCAACATTCTCTGTCATCACACAATTTTCTAAGTTTGCTACAGAACTCCATCTCCAAATTCATGTTCCAATGGAAATTCTACGACCTTATTTCTTCTTTGAGTCTGGTTTCTCCTCTGATCTTCGTAGTCCCCATGTGCCACATAAATTTCAGGGTTAGGTAATAATTTTTTTTTTCAGTTTGAGTACCATATTTCATATTCTCTATTTTCTTAGTCCTGTGTTTAAAGATAAGATCTAGTAACAACATATCAGGTCCTCTGATTCTTGTGTCTTCAATGACATCATCATATAGGCACTTCAGGTTTGTCTCTTGATGACTGAAATCTCTCATTACTAGAAGTTAATCACATCTAAGGACTGCGTGTTTTCCCGCTTCACGTGCCATCATGATTGTTGGCAAAGAGCTTCAAGTTTACAAGCGAATGGGAGGAAGAGAAAGATGTAAGTAACGTTTTCATGATGTCTGATTGAGAAAATACATTAGAGAATGGGAAGACAGGCACACAGAGAGTGTAGAAGGACACGCAGCTGGTATTTCAGGAGGGTGAAGGGACGTCTTTCTGGGAAACAGTGGAAGAAATGGGCGTAGCCTGCTGGCCGCTGTTTTAGATAGTCTCATTGATTGCTTGTCTGAGTCCTGGATGCTGAAGACTCACTGCTGAATGAACTTTCAGCCCAGGACGTTGGAGACGCTGCTGGACGGCCTTTGGTTCATGGGTCCTGGAGACTAGCTCCTACATGATTTGGGAGCCTTGGATAGGGAGACTCGCTCTGGCTAGCCTCTGAGTCCTGGATGCCAAAGGAGGTCTGATATTAGCCACTAATTTGGCAAATGATTGGTCATCTTTGGGATATTTCTGCAGCTTCTGGACTTATTTTTTGAAGTACGATCGAGAGGATATGGGAAGAGAGAGAGAGAGAGAGAGAGAGAGAGAGAGAGAGAGAGAGAGAGAGAGAGAGAGAGAGAGAGAGAGAGAGAGAGAGAGAGAGAGAGAGAGAGAGAGAGAGAGAGAGAGAGAGAGAGAGAGAGAGAGAGAGAGAGAGAGAGAGAGAGAGAGAGAGAGAGAGAGAGAGATCCAACCCAATTTAGGAAAACCTAAGAGACGTCCTCAGTCAACGAAACAGATGGAACGCCTCTGATCTTCTCAAGGACAAGAAGAGTGAAAGTGCTTCCTTCGGCCAGTGGACCTCCTCACCGCACAGTTGCCCGCCGCCACCACCACCGCCACCCTCCCCCAACACTCCATAAAAACCAGCCGCCAGGACCAACTACACTAGTTTTTGTCCCTCTCCGGCTGATTCCACTCTGGTCGCCTTGCTTCGTCATTCACTTTTTCCAAGACAAACTCCTGCCATTATCATTTACATCGTAGAATTTTTAAAACTCTTAAATGTTCCGTCCCCGATGTTGAACATTGATGGAAAGTTCCAATAATTTTTTCTGAAGCCGAGCTTCACTTTTTTTCATGTTGCCCCTAGTTCATATCTGTGACGTTGAGAATAATAAAGATCCATCTATTTTTGCTTTATTGACGATAAAAGCTTAAGGATTCTGCTGAACATCTCTGAGGGTAATTATTCATACCCCGGAACCAAGCCTTAGATGTTTCAAGAGAATATCATTTTGCTTCGTTACGATGGTCTCTGTTGAAATGTTCCAGTATTTTCCAAGACGAGTCCTGACAATTGCTGAAGAAGAGGCTAGTTATGTTATAAGACATTCAGAGTAATTTGTAAATACTTTATCAGTAATAAATCCCTGAACATTTTTCTCCTAGAATTTTTTTTATTTTGCTTTAGAAAAAGTACTTTCAGGCATGTTGTTCAAAGGTTTTATATTTCATTTTGTCTGAAAATGTTAACGACTATCTTAACAGTGTCTGTAGTAATGTAACGAAAGTAATAGCAGGAGTAGATTAAAACTACCAGCAGTAGAAGGAGCACCAACGAGAGAATAGTAGTAGCTGTTGATAGAGATTAGAAGGCTGTAATGATACTCATTTACATCAAGATTATTGTGGGGTCAGATTAGTCTATTGAGTGAGGGAGTAATTGGTGGAGTCTGATGGTATCGCGAGGCCAGTAATTAGTGATTGTCACAATCTTTGTCGACAACATCTCTCTTGGGGTCTAGGCTAGAGGGTCGTGTAGACCTGGATTTCCTTCCCATTGATACACTGACGGCACGAAGGGATGGAGGTAGACGGGTAAAGAGAGAGAGAGAGAGAGAGAGAGAGAGAGAGAGAGAGAGAGAGAGAGAGAGAGAGAGAGAGAGAGAGAGAGAGAGAGAGAGAGAGAGAGAGAGAGAGAGAGAGAGAGAGAGAGAGAGAGAGAGAGAGAGAGAGAGAGAGAGAAATTTACCCTGGCACCAGACGACGTAACTGGGTAATTTTTTTGCACAAAGTTGTCACTGTCATTATGTCATCCGGAGAGACGGAGTCGTTCTTAGGTCTCGCGCTTATCTTACATTATGGCACAGAGAACCTACGGTAATACCTGTGAAATGCTCGGGGCTGCCCTGGGGAGGCGGTTATTGCACAATTATAATATTTGACTCGAGAGTGTCCTGACGAGGGAATGAGGCAAACAGAAGTTTTTCTGGTACACGGATCAGGTCTGCCTTGCACTACATCAACCGTGCCTCTGAATTGTATAAATTTTAATGAGAGAATGTCCTGACGGACAGCAACCTCAATCCGTCTACGGGGAACTTCGTGAACATTGTCTCAGTTTTCGTAAAGGCTATTTAGGCTACTTATATGGGTGGAGCTCTTGTGTGTGTGTGTGTGTGTGTGTGTGTGTGTGTGTGTGTGTGTGTGTGTGTGTGTGTGTGTATGTGTTGGTTTGTATGTGCCTATTTGTGATTACCTATCTGATCTGTGAGAGGAAGGAGTTTCACGCTCGTGGAACCCCACCTTCTTAAACTTTTAAAAGATTGAGGCTAGACCTACGCCAACTTCACAAACATATAGATAAGAAAAATCACATCAATTATCACTTATAATTACAAAACTACAATGAAATATAACGTTAATCTAAATCTCAGTCCGGGAGAATTTCGTATCAGCGACTCATTGATTACTAAGTGAGTATGAGACAGGGCTTCTGTTGCTGTGCTGTTGACGGTTCTCGTCAGCACGGTAACCTCTGAGGCACGCATGATCTACGAGGTTATTTCTAAGAAGTGAAGTTAGATCAGGCGCATAGAGGAATGATACAGTCCTTGATTGTTGAGAAAAGACTTCTTTTCCCTCTGATTTTTGGATTTTGAGATATAGCTTCCATTTAGTTGAATATCAATCAGCCAGGTTTGCGGACACACTTTTGGTGCTAAAAGTTGTATTACAATGCTACAGACATAATGGTAAGTGGATGTGTTAGTATATATGTGTTAGTATGTATCATGATACACATTTGCTGACGATGTACAGCCTTAGCAGTTTCAAAAATACATTATTTTTCTCCCCGTTTATAGCTAGACCATTCTCCTCAACCTGCTTACCAAACGTCGAGGCTAAGATACCTTGACTTTGTGGCATTTGGTTGTAGGTAACAAGACGTAAGAAAACTAGGGTGTGGGGGGGAGCGAAGCAGCAGCAGCTCCGAAGTCTACTTTCACACCAGTCTGGCCAACCTGTTGTCCCCTACACTCTAGTCACAGTATAGTCTTGTGAGTCGCCAGTCTGGTCATCGCCAGACCGGTCGCTCTCATAAGCTAGTCGATGTTCCCCTGTAGTTGCAACCAAAATTAAGGTCATGGTTTAATTGAGGTTACTTTGTAATCTGACTGACAGTCCAGTGACAGTCGTAATGTAATGAGAACAATGTCATGACAGCATTACAGTCTCCATCTCATAGTCGTATATTAGAAGCTATTCTATAGGAGTTTTCAACCATCATTTGTTAAATATCTATTCAGCTATTCCAAGGTGTGCAGGTGTTCTTTGTTCATGTCTTTACCAACGTCATCATGTAATGTAAACTATGGTCAAGCTCTGTGTATATATATATATATATATATATATATATATATATATATATATATATATATATATATATATATATATATATATATATATATATATATATATATATATATATATATATATATATATATATATATATATATATATATATATATATATATATATATATATATATATATATATATATATATATATATATATATATATATATATATATATATATATATATATATATATATATGTAGAATGATTGATCCACCTCGAAGCTTTGGAACTTTCTCCCCTCTCATGTCTTTATCATGTCCTCCAAATTTCATACAAACTTTCCCTTGTCTTTTATTTTTTTCCTTTTGTTAACTTCTCCATGACTGGAGTCTCCAACGTGAAAATGTAATATTCCTCAAGCAAGTTATGAACAGAAATGTTATTCAGAAAATGTATTATGAAAATTAACTGAGCACTTTTCATGAATCCACTACAATATTAGTACTGGTTGGTTCCTGTAGTGTATTTGACAACGCTATGCATCACCATCACCTCCCTGACCTCTTAAAGATTTTAGAGAATAATATGACCCTAGCCACCCTCGCCAAGGTTAGTGTTTTACCTGTGTATTCAGCACTTTTATAATGTGATCTGATTCGACTAAGGTCAATCAGTTTTTACCTAGCACTGTTACCGATGTAGACGGAGTGAATGTTAAATGAACGGACATTTTCTTTTTCTCATCTATGAACTACGTTCACGTACTGTACACTGATAAATTTGATTTTGACATGTTTACTCCAGATGAAGAAATCTTCTGATGCTCTCAGGCAATAAGATGAATAGGTAACAGATGTCTTCGATTGTGTCATCTACTTACGTTGGGGCAAATGTCGTCAAGAAGCAATTCAACGACAGGTCCTCAGGTTGGAGTTTTGCGGAAACGTATGCAGGTGGCGTTCCTCTTGTCTGATTTGGAGAGAAAAATCTTGAAGTACAAGACTTAATATTCCTTTCTTTTGATTATCACAGTTATTGAAACAGGGTAATATCATGACAGTGAAATGACATGTCTTTGGTTTATTGGGTCTTACCTCAGCAGTGAAATCACCGATTTTGGGTGAGTTAGGTACCGTACGAGGGAGGAGAAGAACTTGTCGCACTGGAGGATCTATTGACGCGTTCGGCCAAGTCTAGTGGTGCTGGGGAGACCCACGCCGTCTCTGACCACCTACGACAAGCTGCCCGTCCACACCCAAGTCCTCTCGTCCAGGGAGTCGCTTCCCTTGCCTTCTAGGGGAGGCCTTCCTCGGGTGGCCTCTCAGTCCTTGCAGGAGTGGCCTTCCTTCCCTTCTTGGGGTCGCCTCCCTCGTCCTCCTCGGAAAGCCTCTCTTGCTTACCTTGCCGACAGCTCACACGTGTTCTTTCATCATCTTCGGTCCGTGAGACCATGACATCATCCTTGAATACGTTCAGGAATCCTGTAAATGGAATGTTATTCGTCCACGTACGAGAGTTGGAGTGTGTCTCACTCCGAGGTCACGTACACCCATGTGACCATATAGTTTCTAATTCCTAAGAAATTGGATAGAAATAAACTTTATCCCCAGTATTTAACTTTGAATATAAAAGATTCAATGAACGGATAAGCACTCATCCAGACACATAGACACAGACACAGACACACATAGACACAGACGCACACACACACACACACACACACACACACACACACACACACACAAGAAACCCCACAGCATATCAATCATATTCAAACAGTTTCCCGCGTCCTTGGTCATGAACTGATCTCACACACGAGTAAAAACAAACATAACTGTGCATCGATCAAGAAGTTACCTCACCCTGAGTTAGACAATACGAGACAAGCTACCAACAGCCTTCTGGCGACCTTACGACAAAAAAAGTTTTTTCTACTTATGCAGTTAACTTTTCTAAGAGCAGAGCAGAGTTGCCAAGCAGGGAAGATGGCCCCGAGGACCGGCTAACTAGGTGATGACTGTCTCTTTTTTTTTCAAGGTTTATGAATATTTGTTGTGTCATTTGTAATCGAAAGGTTGGAAAACAATGCCTGCTAACTTTGTAGTACAGAAATGTCTGCTGACTCAGTAGCATAGCAATGCCTGCTGAATTTGTAGTCCAGGTCTAACATTGTACGTTCCTTAAGCTCCCATACAGTGGTCATATTTAACGTGGTTATTATTGGTGACTGAGCATGTATTCGGATTTACTGTTTTGTTATTGATGCTGCACAGTTCACACTATCAGAATGGATTTTCAATATGGAATGCCGTGCCAACACTCTCACCTGGCTTAATAGACTTTACTTGTTTTGGTAGCATGTAAATACTGGGCTTCCTTATTATCCCTTACCTGTTCCTCCCACCTACACACACAATCCCTCGGAGATCAGTTTAGGATTCTTCTCGCTGGTTATCACTAACTGCTTGCCTCTGATCGTTGGGAGTCTCATTCTTTTCATTTGCATATCCAACTGTCTCTGGTTTACATCACATGATCTACACACTGCTCAGCATACGGATGAGGACCAGCTTGAACGTTAATGTTTTCTAGCTCATTCCGACTTCTCTTATCGCTTTTACGCTGACACATCAATACCATAACAACATACTGGTGGTCATGCATCATCTCAGGTGTCTGGTATATAAACATCAACCCCTGGAAGGTCGAACAGCAAAGATGTTTTTCTCCGCTTGTTCTGCGCGGTGGAAGGTGGACTTATATATGCTCGACTTCGACTGGTTGATAATATTTCCAGTTATATGCACGTAAGTCCGAGTGGAAAGGCTCTTCCCAACTGAGCTTACGAATGTAATAAAACCACGAAAATGTCAGTAAAGATAAGTTGTTGTAAATGAAGTTATTTATCTGCGAATTGCAGAATCGTATACGCCATGAAAGGTACTATGACAAGCCTCTTGGTCTCAGAGGTCACGCCTTGCGCGGGACGCTGGGATAACTGTACTCTTTGATGTGTGTGTGTGTGGGAACTCAATGAATGGCGCTTATCGTGACCTTGCTTCATGCAAAATTCAGACGACCGACTTAGAGAGAAACTATCAGGATAGTGATGGAAGAACTCTCAATTAATGGGGGCTGTGCAGTAAAGGGATAGATGATGAGTTTTGGATTGTAAAGGAGAAAGAGAACGAAGAATAGCGTATGTTCCTCATCTTGTCTCGTGCCAGTGTCCGCTACGCACTATCTATCTTCTATCCAGTTCTCTCAGGACAAGTGACATCCCAGTAACTTCCGTGTCTGCCGCCAGGGGTACGGCGGATCAGTGTCAACCCCGTAAATTTACAGAGTTTTGGTATTGTTAAACACGGTCATTGGTTGTCTCCGCCAGTCACCTGGAACCAAAGAAGGTCTTTCCCAACTCAGTAATGTATGTCTGTTCTGCACTTTTTCAAAATATCTAATATTTTCTTCATATAATCAGGCGGAAGGATAGGAGAACTTATACTTCTGTCTGGGGGTAAATAGTCCCTGGCCTTCTATATGAAGTGCTTCCTCTCGTCTTCTGTAGGTGACCCCGAGCTATAGTCTTCCATTCCCCATTAGGAAATACGGAAGCTTCCTGTCCTTCTGCAGGATGGATCTAAGCGAGTCTTCCGCCATTCTCCCGGGGTCAAGAGTGTTTTTCCCGTCTCCCAAAGGAATGAGGGTATCCTTCAACCACCATATGCTTACTGGGATGGGGGAGGAGCTCCACTTATACAGATTTGCTGGAAAATTACCCTTTCTTTCCAGAGATACAAGAATATCTGTCCTCCAAGCTTTCCTCGTGAGGTGAGTAGGAATATTCGCCCCTTAAGATGCAAAACTATCCTCTACTCAACCCTGTAAAGATTTAGGCGCATCCTTCGTCTATTCCTAAAAGATTCTTTTTTTTGCGCACGTCCCCTTTTCCCTCCCAAGGATCCAGAGAAGGTCTATGTCCTTCCTCAGGGACCAAGTGTTGCTGATGGGACACATCCATAAGGAAGCTGTCGTCCGGCTGGCGGGCACGCTGTCTGATGCCGGGAAGGTTACGAAACAGGGTCAGAATATCGATCGAGGTTAACCGGGCTCATAGCACACTCCAGTGGCTGGCCCCCCTCGAACCACCTCCCCTGTACTCCATCCCACCCCAGCTGTCCATCAGACACTGGCCGGGTCACCATTACCCAGCACAAGTGACACATGCCCTTGCTGTGTTCTACCAGGGCTCGCATGGCACAGCTCAGTTTCGTTCTTCCTGTGTAAGTACCCGCAGCAGCATTTTAAGGATAAAGATTACAATTATCTGTTGATATGCAACTCTACCAATTTTGTAAGCAGTCCAGATAAGATTTGATAAGCGTTTTTGTAGTCAGTCACGAACTCAAACAGAGATAATGAAGTGGACATAGTTACTGTACACTTTGAATGTTCAAGTTGATCATTGATTCAATGGAGGTTGTCGTGGCTCTGTGTGGAAAAGGGTAAATAGTCTCTGGCTATCGTTATGAAGTTTTTCCTCTTGTCTTGTTTAAGAGATCTGAGGTTTAGTCTTCCAATCGTCACTAGGAAATACAGTCCTTCCTTCAGAGTTTATAGAGTCTTAAATACTGCAGTTGCCTTGTTGAGGGTCATACCAGCGAAAACAAATACATACACTGAATGTTACGGATCTGACGATTGTGAAAGAATGTTCTCTTTTATTTCAGTGAGGATGTGAGGCTGATGTTATCGATGCTGAGAAGTCGTAAATATTGGTAATGGGACGAGAATAGGTGAGTGATGTACACTATGTTCAAGTGGTACGTTGTCAAAAGGAAAAAAAAAGTGAAAGTCTTGACACTGAAACCTTTAAACGCCTAAGTGACCTTTGACCTGCTCGATGGCATCGGCGCTGCTCGCTGCGACTACCTTGGGCTGATAGCAATAATGACCCCGCGACCGAAACACGGTTGTTACACAGCCCTATTAGTGTTAGTGATTGTCTCCGCGTGACATCTTACACTCGTTGACGAAGACTTTGTTATACGTAACCTTTTACAGTATGATGTTACTTAACTCCTAATCAGTGCGCAGGCCGTCCAGATTCCAGTCTTAGAGAAGTCACAGAGGGTCGTGACGAACACTTTACACGACTAGACTTATTAGGAACAAAACTCCATAAAAAGAAGCTTCGAAATGGCAGCCGTGGAATCTGGCCGGGGGAAGAGGGGCAAGATCATAATTTCCCTTCACTCGTTCTCCTGATCACCTTGCTTGTTACGCTAACAAGTCTGGGCAGTCCACACCCAGTGTACCCGCTGTCAGACTCAGATTTGTTCCCCACACACTGAGCGAACACCGTCGAGGTGTTCGATAGGGAGTTAGTTCCCTGTTCTACACTTCACACGAACTCCCGACTCCACTTGACAGATACGGTGACAAAGTAATTATCACTGAAATTTGTGGAAGCCGAACTAACAAGTTGACGAAAGAATAGACGGGAAAAGAGCAAGATGTGATAATTTGGTTGTTAGATAATGGATCACATGGCGTACCCATGGTTCCAGAATCCAGATTCACAGAGCAGCACGTGCTGGGAGAGGCCAGCGCCCCGCTACCCTTCGCCTCCCACGTCTGGCAAATGTCAGACGGCGAGGAAGTGGGGACGTGCCTCTACCAGGCTGTAGGGGAGCTGCCCTGGGAAAGTTAGGAAGCCGGAGGCGAGGTTAGACTGCCCTTCGGGGCTGCGTGAGGCCACCGTCGGTCGGTGTTGGTCTCCGGCAATGATGCAGAGGACGATGATGAACGAAATATGAAAACTGATTAGGAATGTAATCTACACACATGAAATCACTACTACTACAATTACTGCTACTGCTACTATTGCTACTACTACTGTTACTGCTACTGCTGCTACTCCTACTACTACTACTACTACTACTCCCTACTACTACTACCACCCTACTACTACTACTACTACCACCTTACTACTACAATTGCTACTATTATTGAGAGTAATAATATAATGATTAAAACTTCCTCTTCACTGAGACTTCACCATCGTCAGCTCCAAGCTGAGGTCATGAACCCCTGGATACACTGGTGAAACTCATTCACATATGCTTGTCGTGCTGTCGGTAGTAACGATGACAAGACATTCTATTTTATCCCCGTGGGAGTACGTGCAAATGTACATAAAGATGGCAGTGAGCGTGTACAGCTTCAATATCACTTTTCGATCATCTTATTTGCATATTGTGATATATATAATGGCCGTAACCCGAGAGGATGTGCACCAGTGTTGAACGAAGACCCTGAGAAGAATCGAATACATGACTCCCCGAATATACTGAAATAAGATTCATACAAATGTTTTAGATTGACGTTGGAGTATCAATATTTACTCTCTGGCAAATAGAAATCACTGAATGCCACAAACTATGAAATCTTGCAGGTTCTCAAAACTCCTTATCTCTTCTCACACGAAAATAATTCTTCTGTGAGTTTATTATTGAATATTGAACACCATGACTTTTAGCATCATTTGTGAACTATTACTCACACAAAGAAGAATTCAAACAGTCGTGCAGACAGACATCGATATTTGTTCTCCCACACCGCGTTAGTCAATCCAGGAAATAGACTGGATTCTGGGTTAGTCGTCGTCCACATAGCTTAAGTTCGGTAAAAGAATCCCAGGTATACGAAGATGAATTATGTCAGCTCAGTTCGTGATGCGATTTATTTAGGAATGCTGTATCATTTCCAGGCGCCAGTTGTAGGGTTAAGTTTTCGATGGAAGAGAAGGGGAATTAACTAGTCACTAGACTGAATTCTAAGTCTGGTAAATCTTGATCATTTGTTAAACCCTTTGGCCGATGGCGAAACCGCGTTCTGGAAAGGAAAAGAGGTTACTCCATGACTTATGGATTGGGTGGAGTACATCCTTGCTCCTGGAGAGGGAGGGCTACATCCCTGCCACGTGGAGAAGGAAGTAGGACATCCCTACCTCCTGGAGAGAATAGGGCATCCCTACTTCTTGAAAAGGGCGGAAAACGCCCCTGATTCTTAGGGAGGGAAGCAGACCTCCACTTGCTTCTGAAGAGGGACGAGGATACCGGAGGCTCCTAGATGAAGAGAACACCTATGGCTCCTGAAGAAGGTGGAAGACATCCTTGTCACTTGAGAGAGCCGAAGATACACGAAACTCCATCACAGGACGTATTCATTCCCTGGAAAGGAGCAGAGGACTCATCTAGCGGCTGGTAAAGGGTGTAGTATATAGATAGACTGCTGCTTAAGTGGGGTGGAGGACACCCACATGCTGGAGTACAGGGCACGAGGGTGTGGAGAGGAGGACGTACCAAGGTGTTATAGGGAGGAGCAGGGAACACACCTAGCTCCTGGGAGGATATGATGACACACCTACCCCATGGTGAAGGAGTCGGGTACATATCCAGCTACTGGGCCCGGCTGGGACCATAACCAGCTCTTACCACTGGTGAAGGACAATGCCCAGGTACTGTAGAAGGGCAAGGGACTCTCCCAGCTATTAAGGAGAGGCGGAGCGTACTCATAAAAGTTAGTCATTTTGATTTTATCCTTTCACAAGCCGAGACAAAAACTTGTTTCACGAGGAGTGAACAACCTCATCTGGTATTCTTCTTATCAAGAATGGGCGGTGTAAGTAAAGGATGGGAAACGAAAAGAAACAGGGTATTGAACGCTGTGAAGCAGAGTGTAATTATGATTGGATGAAAGGAAATGGATGATAAAGGCAGGGACGGTAAGGTCCAGGGATAATGAGGTTAGAATTGTCGGGGGGGGGGGGGTCAAGGCTGACGTGGGCTGGAGGAATGAGGCTGGTGCTAGCATGGGCTGTGGGAGTAAGGCTACAGGGCTGATGGAGGCTGGGTTGAATGGATCCAAGTGTTAAGAACGGAGCACCTTGCTCAAGGAACCGCCAGAGGAAGTTTTAAATTCTTTTGTCTTCATTGATCCTACTAATAAAGTGGTTAAGAGTCTAGGTGGATTATTAATGACTTTATGGCCGGAGAAAGGAAGATCCTGAAGAGGACATGACTGGAGGATTGGCTGTTCTGATCTTGCGATATGAAAGATAAACACCAAAGTGAAAGGAGTAAATGAAAGATGATGGAAAAGGGAGGTTATGGCGATGGTGGAGGACATTAATGATGGCATAAATCAGGAACTATTGAATGCAGGAGGAGAGGAAGGAATTAAATTGTGGAGGGCAGAGGAAGAGAACTTGGTCGACTGTGAAGGTGGGAACATTGGCTTAAGAGAGGGGGATTAGAATTTAGGTCAAGTGGAGGAGATGAGTACGGGAGGATATATTCAGCCGAGAGATAACGGGAATAGTGTGAAAAAACAAATGAATCATACATAATGGAGATTATTGAATGCCAATGGAATATATAGTCCCAAAGAAAGAATAGATAACAAGAAGATAAAACCAGTTAAGATACTTTATGTAACAGATGAGAGAAAAGGAAGGACTTGTAAACTTTCGTCAGAAGTGTGTAACATGATCCATCGGGGCAAGACATACAAGATGGGACGGTGTGAGGGATATGTGCAGAGTAAAGACGTGGCTGTTGTTTAGAACGAAAGGGAAACGATCCCAAGAAGAGAGTGTTGCAAGGATCAGTGTGGAAAGTAGAGTTATGTGTGAACTATCGTCCATGGCGGTGAGGAAACTGGTTCAAGGAGGGCTGGAAGTTAAGCGCTTCGAAGGGCACTAGATAAAGAGCACGAGCAAGTGGGTATTTTGAGGGGCTATTGGGTAGCAGTCTGAAAGACTTTTAGGAAAACTTTGCTAGAGGTGGATGTTTTGAGAGCTAGGAAGTAACCTAGTGCTAGGATTTTGATAACGCTGTCTACGAAAATAGTAAAAAGAGATTTATTTTGAAGGATAATCTAGAATATAGTGCCAAGAGTGGTAACTTAGAATGGTGACTCAGCAAGAAGTGCGTGAAAGCAGCCATGAAAGATGTGCAATAAAGGGAATGTTCTGAGAGATAACTAAGGAGTATAATTCTAGGAATTCTAGGAATATCTTAACACGAGGGAAATGGAGGTTCATTGGCCAGACAAGGAGTAAGAATATATCAGAAATTTATGAGAAATGATCAAGATCATTGCGAAATCATGCAAGGAGGGTGAATGATAGGGCAAAGATAAAGGAGGTCAAGAGACTCGTACATCAAGTAGATCATGTTCGAACAAAGTGCTCACCCATGCAAGACCACACACACAACCCTTGACCAATTGACCCACTAATTTGGCAAATGATTGGTCATCTTTGGGATATTTCTGCAGCTTCTGGACTTATTTTTTGAAGTACGATCGAGAGTGTATGGGAAGAGAGAGAGAGAGAGAGAGAGAGAGAGAGAGAGAGAGAGAGAGAGAGAGAGAGAGAGAGAGAGAGAGAGAGAGAGAGAGAGAGAGAGAGAGAGAGAGAGAGAGAGAGAGAGAGAGAGAGAGAGAGGAACTAGACCGTGTTTTACCCTCCCTCACCCACACTCGAGCATCAGGTCATCATGTGACCTTGACCTTTTGCTTCTTGAGCTAAAGACATGTCATGGACAGAGTATGATCAGATAAAGTGTTGGAGGAGTGTTGTGCAAGTATTGAACGTGTATCATTTGTGTGAAAGAAGTGTTGAAGTACTGAGGGAGATCTGGAGCAGTCGTGGATATGTGGGTGGAGGAGTGTTGGAGTAATAGTTGTGAGTTCTGACCCAGTGAAGGAAATGTGTCACACGAAGTTGTTGTACTTCAGAAAATTGTTAGACTGATTAAAGATGAACTACTGGAACACGCTGGAGAACTGACGTGATTATTTTTGTTTCGAAGAAATATCGAAGGTGTTTTCAACTTGCAAATACTGGCTTTGTGTCGCAGATATAGTGTTACAGTACTTGTGTCCAGTTGCATCATTGCAATAAGAGTTCACGGGCACAATGAACCACATTCCTCTTGTTATGCTTGTGGTATACGATCCTGTGACCCTGATCTCCTAATTTTCAAACGTAAAAAGAATACCACATTTAGGGCAAGATTTGGTCACTCACTCTACTACGGCTGAGTTTGCTACTGTTCTTTGGTTTTTCTTTGTGATGTTTTCTTTGACAGAGGGACACACACCAATGGAACTTCTTGCAGATTCGACCTGCAGATGATAGTACGGTATACCAAACAGAGAGAACGGTTGCCTCACCAGTCTGATAGAATGGACAACATTCCATGGATGAATTTCCCTGTGTTCTGAATGATAGAATGATGAACGATGACACGATACAATCGATGATCAATAGCTCGAAAGATAATGGCAGAGGACGGCGTTAGTCAAGTACGTATCTGGGGTAAGTGTACACACAGGTGTCCTCCACCTTGTGTCACTGCTGGCACCTACACGAGCGGGACCTCCCTCTGTGCTGCATGCTGCTCCCCCTCCTGTTTCCCGGAACATGACAATATATTTCTTCCCCGCCAATCCGTTTGCTCGGTCTCAATTTTTTCTTCTTTTTCCGATCTTTTTTTCTGGGGTGTGTTCTGTTCTCTCACTGTCAGCTTGGTCTTGTGGTTTCAACCATCTCTCTCAGACCGTTAGTATACTGGGATGGTTTACCTTTTCCAGACATAACGATCTCCTGTGAACGTATTCAGAGCTGCTTACCATTCTGGCCAGCTCCTCCTCTGATTCATCTACCCGAGCAGCAGCATCATCTGCATGCAGCGACCGTGTTAGCTTCCACCCCGTCCAGCAAATGGACAACCGTACTCGACATTCACCTCGTCTTCCAGCCCACGTGTATCGCCCGTTGCATCCCTCACAGCAGGGACGAGAGAGAGAGTGGTGATCGGGGATAACAAACAAAATGAAAGTTTGAAGTTCTACAAGACAACCTACGAAGAAAAGAGTGAAATACTTTTGTAGTTGGGCAAGATCGGACAGAATGAGCAGAGGTTATGAGGTGAACTAAATCATCGTCTACACACACACACGCGCACACTCACACACACACACACACACACACACACACACACACACACACACACATGCATACAGCGTTTTAGTAATCTGTTCACTCACGCTGTAGGGTTAAGAAGGATCACACACCATAGGATCGTATGTGATGTCAGACACCTCAATAGATCTGGTGGAGCAACCTTCTAAACACCTCCTCACTCTCGTCTGTATGCACCACGCCATACTTGCCACACCTGTTCTAACCCTCGCTCCACCTTAGGTGGAATTTCCTCGTATCTGTACTGCTCCCACACACCGCCTTGCTCCTACGTCAAGATGGTCTCCTTTCCTATTCTGTTAGCCTTCCTCTTCTCCAAGCCAAGCTGGGAAAGTAGAGGTGAACGGGATTAACGTACCGAGCGAGGCTCGCCCGCTGGTCCGTTTCTCCTGCCTGAGCGCCCGCTTACCTGAGCTCACGTCAGAAGTCATCTGGGTCACTATGGGAACACCTGATATAGCCCTGCCCATCCAACACCTGCGGTTCGGTTGGTGATAATGGTCATCTTATCTTCTGGTGATACCGAAAATATTTCTTGGTGATGTTGGCTGTATTTGTAGCTCTTGGTGATGCTGGTCATATACCTTGGTGATACTTGCTGTTTCTTGTGGTAAGTGATAATGCTGTATACATCTGGTGATGCTGAGTGTATTTCCAGTTGTTGGGTCTCGGGTTTTTAGCATCTGTTAAGCTGAGTGTATTTCCTGGTAGCTTGTCTTGCTAAGTGCATCTACTGTTTATCACTTGGTTGATAACGTCGGAGGGCTTGTAGGAAACAATGTTTTACTTGTAGACTATTCTTTACATATCTTACGTAAAACGAGAATCCCCTGCGTTCAATGATTTTAGGATCTACATATGAGTTTAACTCTAATTGGTTATATATTATAGGATTCTTGCATCTCAGCTACGCATCAAGAGAGAACAAAGATGCATTGACCCTTTCTGTACTTAACATCAGACTGATGTTAATCCTGACAGAATATTTTCCTTTATCTGAATTGTGATGTGAGTGCGAATAAAGCTGCATGATTTCCTGCTGATTTGGAGAAGCGAAAATTTTTTTCAAGAGTATTTCAAAGAAATACATCTATCTCTACATTTTTTGTGAGAAAACTGTGCACAAGAATTTCATAGTTTTGTAAACAATTGGTGTAACAGGAGATTTGTACTTTGTACTTTCCTTTAAAGGATTTTACTGCTAACAAGGATTACTGTTGGTGTTTTACCAGAGTAAAGGCAGACAAGGCCCAGCACGGGGGTGCCCCTCGCTGGAAGGGTCGCTGTTACTCTAGCGAGGTTCTCCCTTCTGACTGATTCACACAATAAAGTGACACCAGTAATAACATGCATGTTTTCTGCTTTTTTTTATTCATTTTAATTTATTTCCTATTTCCTCTTTTCCCGTGGGATCACGCGGTTTGTAAACATAAGGTCTAAACATCCAGCAAAATTTTCTTTCATTTCTGTAATGAACTGTTGTCAGAGGCGTAGCATTTCACGTTCGTATCCTTGATAACATTGCGCAATTTATTCGAATGGTACAGTTCAATGATCTCTTTAAACAACTTTCACTGAGGTGTGGTTCTAATGATAAACTAATTAGCTCTCCGCCCCTTAAGTAATTTTTCTTCTTTTTGTTTTGCTCAAAAAGAGGACCCATCTAATCCCCTCAAGGATCTATACTTCTGTATATCACACACTGAAGGATTTTACCTCTCACTTGGTTATTGCGACAGTTGGTAAACCATTTGAGTTTCTGGATTCGACAACTCTCCATCATAAACCAAAACTGAAATCCTCAAAAGAATTCATTGAAGAGCAATTCGTTTTTGGCAAAGAAACGTTTTGGCTTAGTACTGGAAAATAATGAGATTATTATCTTTAGTAGAGTCATTATCAGGATTATAGCTCTTGCACCAGTACCGAAGAACCACAAGTCTCGGGCTATAAAGATATTTATCACAATTTTTTTTTTCAAGACCCAGTTTCATAACTACCTGTTGAAAATAAAGCTTTCAGACCCTTGCTCAACATTCAATATGATAGATTGCACTAATGATATTTTGAATTATGCTAGGAAAAAAAAGGCGAGCAAAATAAGGTGAAAAATGCTTCAGGATTTATGGATCAAGAAGAACAATCTGATTTTGGAAAATACGATGATGAAGGCCTTTATTACACTTAATGTCATCCTAATATTCTAGATAATGGTTCCCTCGGGCCAGAGGGCGCAAATATAATCATTAAACTAATGAGCCAGAAAACAATTATTGATTCGCAGATTCTTATTCATCATGACGATTCCACGGTGATGATACCCAACACATAATCGAACTTAGGAAAAGAGAGGCGGTGGTCGAACAGCAACTCTACCTTATGTTGTAGTTATCTAACCTCAAAATCGACCAGGATGAATATTTTCTGAAATCATCTGCAAATATGTATCATGTCCAGGAGAAAGATATCTGATTGAGATGAAATTTATACTTTCTATGTGACATTTTATATAATATCGGTATTTTGATAACTTTTCTATAGCTCACTGTTGAGTTCACCAACGGGAGGAGAAAATAAAGAATATATATAAACACAAAGCCACAAACGCTCATGAGGACGTAGTGTGAAACAGTTTAGCCAGACCATTAGCTGAAGAACACAAACTAGCAATTAAGAATGATTCAGACCTACAAGAGACGGTCCAGATGGGCAACTCCAGCAGTAAGCGATGGAACTTTCACTCTTATGTACACTAAAACCTGATCTTGCCCCTCTCATTGGGAACCATTGTCATACAAACGACTCCCAGAATTATTCTCATTAACTGGGTTTTACCAGATTTAGAAACACAAAAGAAAAAAAGAAAAAAAGGTTTTCTTCTTATGAGGAATGAGAGACGTGGTTCTCTGTGTGGGGAACGTGCCTCCTTCATTCATATGCTGCTGAGGTGGACGCCAGACAGCTCCTCTCGCCAGCTGGGGTACTTTACGGTAATCTCCACCGCCTTAATTGGGATGACTGGATTTCTTCATCAACGTCAAAATGAAGATTAATGCCAGCCATGATATAAATGCAAATTATGGTATCGCCGCAACTGCTTTCATTTCTTAAACGTATCATAAGAAACTACAGAAACACACCAACGAAAAGTCACCCAGATTATGGCATCATTCGTGAAAAGCAAAGAAATTTGCCCTTGGAGTAAACGCGTTAACGTAAAAAGCCTTAAATGGGAATAAGCAGATGAAAATACCCACAGACAGACGGGGAATTATCACCACCAGTAGCAGGTATAACAGAGTGGACGAGATAAGCCAAAGGAAACCGGTTCATGCTGGACATTGTTCGGTACAGCGATCAGGACAGGGGTTCGAACGACCGGTTACATCCTCCTCATTCCGTTAAACAGCTTGGAAAGAACAAACCTTATCATGAAAAAAGAAATAGATCCTAAGACAAGAGTTCTTATAAGGGGATCCAGCACAATATGGCAGGGATTATAAACTTTTCATCAAACTCGTTCTCGAAATACACTGCTCATACATCTTTCATGACCCCAAACATCGAACTCTGCGATCGGAGTCTCTTACTGTGGAAGCCCAGCACTGTGACTTATACTTTTCTAGATATTAGATCATATGAACATTTTAAGCTTCGTTCGAAAAGATTTCATATATATATATATATATATATATATATATATATATATATATATATATATATATATATATATATATATATATATATATATATATATATATATATATATATATATATATATATATATATATATATATATATATATATATATATATATATATATATATATATATATATATATATATATATATATATATATATATATATATATATATATATATATATATATATATATATATGTGTGTGTGTGTGTGTGTGTGTGTGTGTGTGTGTGTGTGTGTGTGTATGTGTGTGTGTGTGTGTGTGTGTGCTTTGCTGTAGTTCTCATGAGGTAAGAATTCTTTTGATATTGCGTCATAGTGATCCCGTTCTGTTGCAGTGTCAGAGGGCAACTGTACCTGTGATTTACAACTCAAACATTCTCTGACCCATACACACCATCACCTCACTTGGCCACACCATCACCACAAGGTCTTTAAAGCCACACCATCACCACAAGGTCCTTTCCATGCTATCACTACAAGGTCCTCTCCATAACATCACCATAAGGTCCTTGCCACACCATCACCACAAGGTCCTTGTCACACCATCACCAAATGGTCTTCGCCACACCAACACCTCACTTGGCCACACCATTACTACCACCTCTACACAACCCTTGTTCGCGCCACATCCCCTGCCGATCTCGTTCCTCTCTCTCCTCCTCTGCCCTGTGGCCGCTCCCTGCCCTGGCCTCTTATCGTGTCGATTCTCACCCACTTCACCACAGGTCAGGTCGTTGAGAACAGAGTGTAAACATGCTCCTCTCTTCGTTCCCCCACATGAATGCTGTCCGCCCACCTCGCAGTTAAAAATGGCTGGAATCTTTTGATAATTCTACGTCAGTAAAATGTTTCTTAATACCTTTATTTTGGCGTTTAGAAAATGTTTACATACATAACACTTTTGAAAAGAATGTACACTAAAGTTTCCCAATAGAAGACGTTAGCGTTTGATTCCCCCAACCCCGCCTCCGTTTGAATTTATATAAATACACTACGGTTCGAAGCACTCCCTAATGTAGTGCTCAGGACTGGCATATTTTCATAGCCTCCCAAAGCAATAAAAAGACACTCAATATAGACCTTATTACACAAGAGACCCCGCATTATTACTCTGATAATTTGAGGGTGTGGGCAGGCGGGCGTCAACCAGACCCCTTACAGCCTGTGTTATCAGTGACTCCTTGTCAACATCTCTTGATGAGTTATGGTAATGATTATCATGACTGGTTTATCAAAAAGCAAAGGCCAGCAGGTATGCTAACACACTCATGCGTCGAGAAGATTCGTACATATATCAAACTGAGCTAAACAGGGTATTTGTAAGTTATGAAAGACTTCAAAATACCTCCACCTTCCTGAGATTATGATGTGATACATTATCTTCCCAGCTTTAAAGGACTGTCTCATTCTCAGTATCTTCTTGTATATGTCACTTCAGTGGCTAAATGTGAAGTAAGGACATCGGCCATGTTGACTGGAGGGATCATACCTTTCCCGAGGAAAGGATGATGAGGTCTAAGGCAGCGATTCACTGAAAAATAATCCATAATTTTTTTTTTTTCCTCTGTGTATAACCCTTGTAGATATTCATGATTACTCTCCTTAATATGTTCACCGCCGCCCCAGCCAGGTCGTCCCATACGGCTGGTGGTCCTCGTAATGTGTTGTGGCATCAGTGTGTGTCTGGTGCACTGTCTTGTCGCCAGGTTCCGTTCATTGCTTTAACAAGAATGTAACAATGATTCATCTTGGGCATATCCATCGAAGAATGTGACTCATGCTTGCATACATGTTTGCTCTTTCACATGAACATGCTCTCTCTCTCTCTCTCTCTCTCTCTCTCTCTCTCTCTCTCTCTCTCTCTCTCTCTCTCTCTCTCTCTCTCTCTCTCTCTCTCTCTCCCTCTCCCTCTCTCTCTCTCTCTCTCTCTCTCTCGGCCGCAAATGACACGACCTACACTACAGATTTCCTCCAGTCGCTTACCACAGGAGCACTTAGCGGTCAGTAAGACAGAGCTGGTATATGGTACCCACCTTATAGTCATGTCTTCATACTCTCATTTTGTGCGTCACATCTCTGACCTTTGCCAAATGTCGCATTTTTCTTTCATGAACTTATCTCGTGTCACACCCGTGTGGCTACCTCGAGTGTTTCACCTCTGTGACTTTATCTCAAGGGTCACACCCTTGTGACCTTATTTCAAGTGCCACACCTTTGTGATCCCTAAAGGAAAACATGACGTGTATGAAATGAATCGATTATATTGCATAATGTGATTAAGTTATTGCTCATTTGTGTAATATACAGTTAAAGGGAAGAGAAGGATTTACGGTTGATTGAGATGATGGAAGAAAAACGATAACTGTTTCTGACTGAGGAAAAAATGGAGTGAAATATGAGAGCTTCTCTGACTGTAATGGTTACATGGAAAAACTTAGAGTTGTGTTTTTGCTTTGGTAGGAAAAAAGGCGGAAAAGATTTATGATTTTGTACATATATGATTATCTTCGGCATGATTATATAGTTAGTGAGGGCTTGTCTCCCGTCTTGTCAGTCCAGAGTGACCCCAACAGAACATACCAACACGCCCCGTGACCCACCTGAACAAGCTTCTGCCCACTGACCTTGTGCCCAAGACGACCCGTTGAGTGTGTCCAATCTTTGGTACGAAGATCCCCTTGACCCCTTTGTGAGGCACCTGTACCTTTTGCCAGCCACTCCCAGCCAGTAGGGTTTGGTAACGACACACTAAACCTGGCTTTGGCCTATTTCCTACAATAATCGCTATATACTGGCATCCTGATAATCGAATACACCTACTTATTTTCCTTAAACAACTAAAACATGAAAGAACACGAGGGAAATGCTGACATCAGTTGAAACATGAGCGATTGTCTGCTCTTGTGCAGAAGGTGTAGCAAGGAGGAGCCTGCAGAACAGAAGCACAGGCGCCCCGCCGTTCCTCTTAGTGGTGTCATTAATTCAGTCCCCTCCCCCGTGGGCCAACTCTGTTAGCTGTTAGCCCTGCTAACCTGATACTGGTGTGATGTCGACCTTCAGCTCGAGCTAAGTGGCTCAGATGAGGTCCTCACGTGGTGTTCACATGTCAGGTGACGGCGTACCCAGCCCGGCAGACCATCGCCAGGGTCAAGGTGCTATAAAAAAGATCATAGGATGAAAGTCAAACTCACTGGGGATAAGGAGGGCATCTGGATAGGTGAGCGAAGTCTTCGCCTTTTTTGTTGGACGTGTCGTTCAATTCATAAAATGTATGTGATTAACGCATTTTGTTTTTTTGCTTGTTACGTAAGGTATGTTAGGGTTATTACCGAACGTCGACACGGGTGAGGTATGTTCAGTTATAATGTGAGGCTTGTCGAGGACATTCCCTTGACGAGATGAGACCAGAGATGCATCACATAGGGTCCGCAACTCCCTGATATGGATGCAAACCCGAAAAAACGTCGGGTGATGACACCAGGAGGGAGTAACAACAGGGAATGATGGCACCAGGAGGGAGTAACGGTAGGGAATGGATATCTTTACCCACTTGGACTCGGCAGTTCCTGGAGCGTTGGAGGGTCAGTGAGTATAGTGCTGATGGCAAGGTTCTCGACCGCCTGAAAGCAAGAGCTTCCTGTCATTGGACCATTCGTGTGCCACTGGAAAGATAGAGACGACTACGAACATTCAGACTTGTCATGGGTTGCCATATCAGATAAACCGCAGTAGGGCATCTATCACAAAGGTAACTAATCCAGAGACGATCATAATTCGATACACTATAATTAGAGATAAGAATGATGAACGATATGTGATTGCTTGGATCTAGAGTCCTTCAAGAAGGTCCAGAGGAACAAACGGCAAAGAGAAAGAATGCAGATCTCCAAGCTCCTCGGGCCTATTGGAAATGGGGAGCGCCCGAGTGATGTAACCTTATATGCCTGGAGGAGGGGCAGGCAGCTGGCGTGGGCCGACCTCACATGTGCTTCCACCTTGTCTGACGCATATTTGGACAGAGTTGAAGACTATTAAAGCAGTGTTGCAGCCTACAGGGAAAAGCAAAGGAATTTAAAACGTACGGTCTTGGAACAGCATTATCTTCTGGTTCTGGGACTTTAGGTAAAGAGTGTCCTTCAATTTCCTGCTTACAAATCAATAAAGGATATGATTCATCATAACCATTAAGCCAGGGAACTCAAGCTACATTACCGGTTCGTATATCACATTAGTTATGAGAATTATGATCTAGTTGTGGCCTAATGTGAGGTTTGTGTGTGTGTGTGTGTGTGTGTGTGTGGTGTGTGTGTGTGTGTGTGGTGTGTGTGTGTGTGTGTTGTGTGTGTGTGTGTGGTGTGTGTGTGTGTGTGTGTGTGGTGTGTGTGTGTGTGTGTGGTGTGTGTGTGTGTGTTGTGTGTGTGTGTGTGGTGTGTGTGTGTGTTGTGTGTGTGTGTGTGGTGTGTGTGTGTGTGTGTGGTGTGTGTGTGTGTGTGGTGTGTGTGTGTGTGGTGTGTGTGTGTGTGTGTGTGTGTGTGTGTGTGTGTGTGTGGCAGACCTTATTCTTTAACAATAAAGAGGCCAGATAACCATCATCTTCGACATGCGCTTCAACTACTTGCCTGATATTTCACTGTATCTTTTTGTCATTTATATTAACTTTTCGTCGAGATTTGTAGATCTAATCATACATGATCCTCACAAGTGATGTTTTTGGATGAATCAAAACTTAAGGTGTTTCAGGTCGAAATTAAACTGAAGTAGTACAGAATTTATTGTAAACTTGTACTGTTCCTGAACTTTTTTTGGCTGCTATCAAATATCGACGGAATGAACTTGGTTCTTCTCATTCATCATGATATCATATTTCATAGATTGTTTAAGATGCATTTCTTCGTTTTTCTTTGATATTCGATCTCCCAGTCACTGTCTTAGATGTGATCCTCCAGGAGAAGTCTCTGATATCATCCTCGAATGCTTGTCTTCTGTGTGATCCTCTATCAACTGTCTCGAGTATGATCGTGCAGTCCTTGTCTCAGATGTGATACTCGTAAATGTCCTTATAGAGTTTATAGTTTTTTCCTTTACTTTATATTTGATCATTAATGGTACTGTCTGAGGATTTTTTCGCAACGGTGGTCGACGTTCACTTTCCTCCTCAACCACTTTTTGTTCTGACAGTATTATGTGAAGTAGATAGACCAGGTAGTATTGCTGTGTTTTCAAACACAATACTAACATTCTACATTTTTTTTTGTTAGTAGTTTGTAAAAATGTGGGCATTATTCTTCAACCCATTTGGATGCAGATTTCCCAAACATAAATATGAGCTTAGAAAGTTTTATTTTCAGTACAATAAGAATAAATACAAAGGAATACTGAAAGTTTACAGAGTATTCTTAAAAGTCTAAATTATTGTAGGGTACTCTGGGTTGGGACGAGAACCTCATCAGATTCCTCTTCAGAGAAGTCACCGCGGGCACGACGGGCGTCCTGCTCAGCGGCGAAGGCGATCTGGTCCAGCACGAACTGAGGGATTGGGTGGGGGAATTCAGGAGCCACTGGCAGGAGGTCAGACTGAGGCTGGAAACCGTTCTCATCGGCGACGAACTTTACAACGACGGGAGTGCCGTCAGGAGCAGTGTACCTGTGGGGCATTTTTATTAGAACTTTTTTCTATGGCATCACTTACACTTTAAACATTTCTTAAGAGAACTAGCAGTTTTGATTAGTATTATGCCAAAACATAAGATTCAGAGCCCGGGATGCTTACGAGTACGTTCCAGTCATGACCATAGAGCCGTCGGGGCCGTTGGGAGAGCCAGACTGAGACAGGACGATGCCATTGCCAGTCTCCACGTCCACGTTGTACCTGCCGTCCTCCTCGTGAACTCGCTCGTCTCTCAGGATGGGAACAACAAACAAACTCTCAGCGGGAACAGCCTCCACACTCTCGGCGGAGATGAGTTCCTCCTCATCAGGTCTGGGAGCAGCGGCAGCCACAGCGGCCAAGGCAACGAAGATCACCTGGATTACATAAAGAAGCATCGTAATTATATGCTGTGTCGCAAGAGTTACATTAGCTATATTTTTTCTTCGATTCTTCCACTAGTACCTGATATTTATGCTATGTAATATGCACTCGACTCGCAAGAACTATTCAATCTTGTATCTTAAAGTTATCATAAAGACATTATCACTTTCATCTGTACTGAATCTTCGTCTTGATATCCTAGATTAAGTGTAGGATACGAGGATAGCGAACCATAAACAACTATCCTGGAGCTCCAGCACTTACCAGCTTCATGGTTAGTGTGTTGGGATGATACTGATGTCCAGGTCCAATTCGTCCTGGCTTTTATAGTGGTAGTTTAGCAGTGCCCTTCTAGCTGATGCTGTCACTGGGTGGGTCTCACAGTGGGGACACATGACCCTGACCGTCACTTCTGACAGATGTGACACAACTTAGAAATGACAGTGTATCTGTCCACTACTATTTGAATTCTATTGTTTGTGCAACGCATTTTTACGTCCTTTATCCGTTCTAAGACTAATCGTGTGAACATAGTTAGCATATTCATATCGTCATCTTGTCTCCGAAGAGCAACAAGAATTTTCAGGAAGTCTCAGTGATTGACCATAATAACTCACGTGGAAAATGGATATGGCGAGCGCTTGAAATCATAATTAAATAAAATTACCAAAAATTTCTCCAATTCACTACTAAAAAAGGGACAAATATATTGAAATACTATACTGAGTTACCAATAAAGCTTTACTTATGTTCCCGATAAGTAGATCTGTAGCTGTACTTAAGGAGAGGAAGCATACGTAGATATTAATGTGTGTGTGTGTGTGTGTGTGTGTGTGTGTGTGTGTGTGTGTGTGTGTATGTGTGTGCCATATGGTACTCGTCATCAACCTATCCACAAAGATTTATGACAATATCATGCATGGAATACTTTATACGTCATCTGCAGATGTTTGTAAATGTAATGAAAGGTTTCTGAAGCGATTCAGAGATGCGACACCTGTACCCCGTGGGGCCTGTACCCTGTGGGGCCGGCAGCTCCGTAAAGGGATACGTGGGTACAAAGGGTGTGGAATGCCCTCGCTACAACCAGGACGAGGTTGTGGACGGTGATCACGTGTTAAGGAGCAGCAACATGACGTCAAGCAGAGAGAGAGAGAGAGAGAGAGAGAGAGAGAGAGAGAGAGAGAGAGAGAGAGAGAGAGAGAGAGAGAGAGAGAGAGAGAGAGAGAGAGAGAGAGAGAGAGAGGAGTTACCTCATAGAGTGAGGGACAGTTTAGTGCATTACGTATTTTCAGGTGTGTTTCCCACCTTACTGAGGAGCTCCATGTGCTTCGCTAGGGAGATTAGAGATAAAATATGCAAAGGATGTTATTTTCTTGTCTCAGGTAAAGCTGGATATGAAGAGAATATTTGAAATCATCCTAAATATATTACAAATGTTGGATCACAATAGCTTTCACTTCTTTAATGAGTCCCTGTTTAGAATTAAGATATAGATCGCGTGGTGTTCTTGCTTCAACGTCCGTCCTGCAAACAAGTTTCAAATACCATTCCCGAATGGAAGGTCAGATCACGGGTCAAATTTCCTAATCCTTAAATCTTCCTCTCATGTGGTAAGGAGATACAAACTTAGCCTGAAGACAGGTGACGGATCTCTCGTACGTGTGACGGTGTTTGGAAGTACCAATAGCAAGTCTTTTAGCAGTAGACATATTCCAAGCTCGGGGCAGGAAGACATGCTGTATAGGAGTGTGGTAGGGGTAGCGCTGCCAGCGACCACCATATTCATGTTTTGGTATTATGGTGGTACTAAATGATTTTGGAGGTGGACGGGACAGACGTTAGAAACAATACGATCATCAGGACCACCTGAAGTTTCTGTGGTTGTTCGAAAGTCAGGTGACAGTATAGGAGTTTTTAAGATAATGTTCTTAGTACATCCATATATAAGAGCTACTACGATCTCTCTTATGAAAGGGACAGTGGAAATGAAAACGTGTCACAGCAAGAACAAGTGAGTAGTACTACGCCACTACATTACTTGCCGCCACAGCGTCAGTCTTGTGGCGTGCTTCATCTATCACAAAGGAGTGACGGTCAGGGTCATGTGTCCTCATTGTCAGACCCACGTAGTGACAGGCTCAGAGGGAAGGGCACTGCTGAACCACTGCTTATAAAAGCCAGGGTGATGTGTACCTTCGCATCAGTATCATCCGTACTCACTATCCATGATGCTTGTTACTGTAGAAGCTTACTGGTTTCTCCATCCCTCAAGATACATATTTACCGTTTACTCTCATCTTCCACAGGGGAAGATTGGAGTTAGGACGGATAGAAGTATAGCAACAAAGGCCTTAAAATCGCGTGAAGTTGGAGATGTGGGACAGGCTAGTTACTGAAGCTTACTAACAGTCATTCATATCAATGTCTTTACCTGAAGCGCAGGTTGATTATTTGGTTAGATGAGCTTTGGGCTTATCAACTCCCTGGGGTCATTAAGGCCATTAGTGTTCAGATATAACTACTAATCGAAAAATCTTTAGCCCTTTCAAGGTGTTGAGATAATTATAAAACTACAATCATTCCCACTATGTATATGGCCTTTGGTGGTATGACTCAGCCAGATTATCATGTGTACAGACGTGTCCTATATCCACATACCTTTGTGTAAACAATAACAATGAGGATATGAAATATTTGCGTGGTAGACTTATTGTGATTATGATAAGAGCAATGAGTTTATGGATATACCAGATTTATTCTGAAATAAATAAATGAAGTCTACAGACATTAAGGATGCCACAAGTCAGTTAAAGACAGTATCAGGTTTCTAAGGGGAGCTGTAGGCATTGGAGGGGGCCTCATCGGACAGGTCACCACGGGCGCGGGCGGCATCCTCCTCAGCGGCGAAGGCGATCTGGTCCAGCACGAACTGAGGGATTGGGTGGGGGAACTCGGGAGCCACTGGCAGGAGGGGAGACTCGGGCTGGTAGCCGTTCTCGTCAGCGACGTACTTCACAACGACCTCAGTGCCGTCAGGAGCAGTGTAACTGAAGAGTATCTCAATGTTAATTAACAGGAAACGGCTCCTTCGTCTTTCTATGAAATCATTCTTCATATTTCATATTTCATAAGCATTTATTGCATCACGCATCATATAACTGAAAACGTATTACTCACGAGTATTCTCCGGCCATCACTACAGATCCTTCGGGCCCGTCAGGAGAACCGGAGTGAGACTGAGCAATACCGTCGCCAGTCTCTACGTTGAGACTGTACGTACCGTCCTCATCGTGGACGCGGTCGTCCTTCAGGATGGGCACCTGCTCCACACTGTCGTGCTCGGCGTATTCGGGTCTTGGAGCGGCGACAGCCACAGCGGCCAAGGCAGCGAGGATAACCTGTGGTACACACAAAGATGCAATGATTGGCTAAGACAAAAGTTGTAACCCATTTCACCACTGAATTACTTTATACACATAAGTTTCATAGGAACACAAATTACGAAATTGTTGTATTAGGTGAGAAAACATTCCAAGTGAAAGTAAAACCAGATGAATCATGCTGGAAAAATCTCTCTCTCTCTCTCTCTCTCTCTCTCTCTCTCTCTCTCTCTCTCTCTCTCTCTCTCTCTCTCTCTCTCTCTCTCTCTCTCTCTCTCTGATCTGTCTATCTGTAATAAGCCACGTAGTTACTGTTATCTGTATCATTCATGACGTTGCTAATGTGGTTGATAAGACTGATCAAGCGTCGGGCAACACAGTGTAGGCAAGGTAGTACATTGTCAGCATTCTTGACGCCTCGTATACTTACGAGCTTCATGGTGAGGCGACTTCGGAGGTTCTGGTGCCTTAGTCTGCCTCGCCCTCTGCTTTTATAGTCGGGTGCAGTGTCCCTTGAGCTGGTCCTTTAACTAGGCCGGGTTCAACCTATACTAAACATGTCCTTGACCTTTGCTAAATGATCAGGGTACACCGGCTCACGCCTCACTACTAAATCGTGGTATTCCCCCTGGCATTTAAGAGTTGCAGTGACATCGCCTCCATAACCTCCTCCAGCCGTAATCACAAAAACAGTTGTGTAACTCATGTAAGCAGCACAAAAAACCCAGCCATCATCACTGTTATATATAGTAGAAAATATCCTCACAATTGCTAAAGGACATCAATGATCTTGAAATATCTGCTGTCACTACAAAGGACATTGACCTTTGTTATACCTCCATAGATACTTACATGTAAAGTAGCTATGAGACAACAAGAGACAATTTCGTCTGTAAAGAAAACTTTTTCCTACTGGATGACAATGTCACATAAGTTTTACGTTCACGAAAAAAAGTTGGCGTTAGTTCCTCGCTGATTAAGAAAGAAACGAGGAATGTTTTATAGTTTAGATTTATATGAATACAAGTTTTCTTGAAGGTTAATGATGTCTTGGCTATAAATATGTAAAAGGACACTTTCTTCGTTGGCAAAACAATGAACGCAGTCCTGGCGACACTGGTTTTTGCTTCAAGATAAAGTATTCAGTATTGACTCTGCTAACGATATCAGTCCACAGTGCTGTAGACGTTAGGTATCATGTTGATGGTTTAACATGGTGTCTCAGGTACATATACAAAGAAGAAAATGGTAAGGAAGAAACAGTATATAATGTGGGTAGGTAATTACGTCTTGAGGACCACACCTTTCAACCTTCCACGTTAACCTCAACGCCATTAAAGATAATAACTTCACCTTTGACATGGTAAATAGCCGACTTTAAGGTAACATCTATAAGTTCCGTTTTTGCATATATATATATATATATATATATATATATATATATATATATATATATATATATATATATATATATATATATATATATATATATATATACATCAAGAGATGTATATTACATATTTTCCTGTATTGGGGCATTGACATGTATTCTCATATAGGAACAAGAAGCTATCCGACTGCTGGGTAAAGCTAAGTGATTGATGGGAACACTATACCAGGAACCATAGTTGTATTTCCAGTGGGACAAAAGCGATCTGGTTCTTTATACGCATCATAAACTAACACGACTACTCAGGATTGATCAGTAACAAGATCGAGTGCCATTGCTGCTTTTCGTGACTAAGCGTAAGGCTTCGAGTCACAGACACGATGAGAGAGTAAATGTCAGTGACATCAGTAAGGTGCCGAGTCATGATGTATATGTGAAGGTGAAGGTCGTGTATTTTACAGGTAAAATCCGGCCTAGTTCTGGCAGCAACTTGAGGGACACTGCTACGACACAGTCGCTATAAAAGCCGGGGCAAGGCGGTTACAGGCACCAGTACCTTCCAGGCACATTCACCATGAAGATCGTAAGTGTTGGAGTCCTCTACAGTTTATGTTATCTACGTACGCATCAG
The DNA here is from genome assembly GCF_036320965.1 of Panulirus ornatus. Lineage (NCBI taxonomy): Eukaryota > Metazoa > Arthropoda > Malacostraca > Decapoda > Palinuridae > Panulirus > Panulirus ornatus. The sequence goes on from NC_092292.1 coordinate 19,914,483, forward strand.
AGTGTGTGCTCAGGTATGATATGTATGACCGAGGATAGTGCGTGCTGAAGTTCTACATACATCATCATTGACGGGAATATAGCGTATAGCAAGACTTACTGAAAACAGTGAACGGGAGCTGTGTGTGGGAATGCTTGTTCATTTCTTCTTTAACAAACACAATCACACAAACACACACTAATTATATGTATTATATGTATTTACTGTAATCTACAGTATTTAATCCTGAGTTAGCTCCCACGCAGTGTGACCTAATATTGAACAGTTTGACTTTTAACACTGTCCGCATCCAGCGGGTTTGCCACAAGTTGCGTGTGCGGCTAGAGGCCATATAAGTTGAACTTTAGGCAGACTACTTAACTTGACCTAACTGTGCCTGACTTTCAGAATAAAATCAGGACAACAGGGTAATGATGCCAATAACTGAAAACTGTGAAGCATGTTGGGTCGAGTTTACAGCATCTTGCGTCTCTTGTACAGTCGTTTTTATGAACAATACCAATGCCAAGTGTTGCTTTTGTTCCAGGTTATCCTCGCTGCCTTGGCCGCTGTGGCTGTCGCCGCTCCAAGACCCGAATACGCCGAGCACGACAGTCTGGAGCAGGTGCCCATCCTGAGGGACGACCGCGTCCACGATGAGGACGGTACGTACAGTCTCAACGTAGAGACTGGCGACGGTATTGTTCAGTCTCACTCCGGTTCTCCTGACGGGCCCGACGGATCTGTAGTGATGGCGGGAGAATACTCGTGAGTAATACGTTTTCAGTTATATGATGCGTGATGCAATAAATGCTTATGAAGTATGAAGAATGATGGCACAGAAAGACGAAGGAGCCGTTTCCTGTTAATTAACATTGAGATACTCTTCAGTTACACTGCTCCTGACGGCACTGAGGTCGTTGTGAAGTACGTCGCTGACGAGAACGGCTACCAGCCTCAGTCTGACCTCCTGCCAGTGGCTCCCGAGTTCCCCCACCCAATCCCTCAGTTCGTGCTGGACCAGATCGCCTTCGCCGCTGAGGAGGATGCCGCCCGCGCCCGTGGTGACCTGTCGGAGGAGTCCGATGAAAGTCCCTCTAAGGCTTATGGCACTCCCTGATGACTTGGGCTCTCCAAATTTAATTATTCTCTTGAAAGTCATTTGTATTTATTGAAATTATGTTGAAAATATATAGTCTATAGCAAAGAGACTCTCGATTTTGCTTTCCCTTGTAACTGGTGTTGGCACAACTTTTTCCTTTCGTCCCAGGTATTATGTTATCATCATGCTATCATGTCACTCATGAATGACAAATATTTTCATCGAAACCTTAAATGCGTTGAGGTACTCAGTTTTGAGTTTGTTAAAGATAGAACCTGCTCCTCCACCGCAGATACAAATTGGCAACGTAACAGTATGAACATCTGCAACACGAAGGCCAACTTCTGTATACATGTAGTGTTACTATTAACTTGTGTTTTGATAAAGATTAAGAAATGAAAATCAAGGGAAGAGCCTATATTTGTAATAATGCAAATGATGGTATTTGTTATGAACATCAACCTGGTGCTCTATCCTTTGGTGATAATACCATATTTCCAGTATCCCTAGAGTAACTTTTACTGGATGATTAGGGATCAAATAAAAGAAAAATAGCAATATATATCTTAATTCAGATACCATCACAGAGGAGGAAGAGATTCTTTGACTGATAGATGGGTCATAGAAGAAAATTGAAAAAAAGAATAAAGCTATGTAGATACTGATTTGATTTTCATTAGATTATGTTTTATGGAATCATACATGAAATTCAATAAAAACTTTTGAGAGAATGTATCAGTTTTCGGTTCCAAGATTGATACTCATATGCTAGTTATTCATCATGCATTCTACACCACCTTTCTGGAAGACAGTCCTTGGCATGTAGAAAAAGTCTGCATTGCAAAACAATACACAACAGAGATCCTTTGCAGGGAAAGAATATGTACTTATACATCACACAAGTCTCTGTGACTTTTTTATTGACTTTTTATAAAGAGGACTTGATGCAACGCTAGAGCAGAAAATGTCAAAGGATTTAGAGTAGAAAATTTACGCGAAGGAAGACCCCATGGATCATTTTTTTCTTATTCTAGTGTTGTAAGTGAAAACTTTCATTTGCTTAAGAAGGAATGTGGTTTTCCAGCAACTTCTTCCAAGCAAATCTTTAAAGACGTTAGTTTGAAAGTCTTGTGAAACTGGTTTAGCATATCTGCGTATGATTATCTTACAGAAATACAAACTTTCGGTTTGCGAAAGAAAATACATACAGACGACTGAGAAAAACTTTTTTTGTCTTCATTAACACAAATTGAATATCACTGTGAAGACTAGAGAACATCATGACTCATTGTTGTTTTAGCTTCAGTGAGGCAGAAGGTAACACAGATGAATCAAGGAGAAAAGAGGAAATGTAGAGGAATAGCTCTTGTCATACACGTAAAGCACATTGAAATCATCATCTCTTTTCAAAGGATGGGTGTAGAAGGGTTAGTGTGAAACTTGTTCGAGGGATTCATTCTGTAGAACGAAGCAGTTGTGGTTAATTAAAGCGCTGGCAAAAACTTTTTGGGTTTTATTGTCCTTGTGTTTAAGTCCAAAGAGTAAGAACTGAGCCATTATTTTGCTCCTCATCTCCTTGCTTCTAGTCTTCTTTTTCCCAAAGATTTAGTTCATTTACCCGAAATCACACATAAGAGTTAGGATCTGGAACGGTATCTCAGTTTCGGAAATAGAACTCTGAAAAAAATTGGGAAGTGCTAGATAGCCTTAGACAGGCTACGTAGCAGATAACTCTGCGATGATCTATTCCGTAGGAAGATATTGTGGATGGCTGTGTGGTGGTGGAGGATGATAAGGTTTATGTGATGCAGGTCGTCACATCATTGTACTGTGTTGATGTGTCGCCTGGTGTTCCAATCTCTCATGCTGATTGAATCTGTCGCCATTCCGATCGTCAGGTATCTTACAAATTTCTATAAGAACAAAACAAGTTAGTTTTCTGTTATCTTATATAGCTGCTGTTAATTCCCTTTCAGCACATGACAGGTTCAACGATATTTGAATACGTATTTTCATATCTTTGTATGTAACAATGCAATATCAAACAGTTGGACGAGCAATGAAGAATAAACTTTAACTGTACGGCAAAGACCACTGAAATGTGAAAGCAAAATTACAAGATTTATGTTCTGGTTCCAATGACCCATTGCTCTTGGGCTGTAGATTTATACAAATCAGAGGGCGGTGGGTAGTTTTGATACCATGTGGGTTCAGTAGTCCTATTTTCAATGATTAAGTCTAACTTACTTGAATGGTAGTTAACTCGTAAATAAGCAAGGTAACAAATGTCAACAGCATCGGTGAGGTACTGAACTATAAACAGATCAATGAAGGTGAAGGCCTTGTTTACTAGTGGACCCGGCCTAGTCAGATGAACAGACTGAAAGACATTGGTTCACCGTCACTATATAAGCCAGGGCGAGGCAGTCTCAGGCACCAGTACTTCCAAAGCACACTCACCATGAAGATCGTAAGTGTTTGAGTCCTCTGCAATGGTTTTCCGGTATAAGTGCTTTAATAAGTGATCAGGATGATTAACTACGTGAATATCATTTCATTACTGATCATATCTAGAATGTTAAAACAGACAGACAGGTAGTGATAGCTCTAATTACAAGCAGAGCAAGAGAAATAAAACTTTCTATAAAGTCGCTTTTCAGAGCAACACCAACACCAGTGTTGTTGTTATATTCCAGGTGATCCTCGCCGTCTTAGCCGCCGTGGCTGTGGCCGAATACGCCTCCCATGAGTCTGATGAGGTGCCTATCTTGAGGGACGACCGCGTTCACGATGAGGCCGGTACCTACACTTACAGCGTGGAGACTGGCGACGGCATCTACCTGTCTCAGTCCGGCTCTGAGGGTCCTGAGGGCACCATTGTGAAGGCTGGAGAATACTCGTGAGTATCAATCTTTTATTTGATGTGCGATCCACTCAACCAATATGATTACATAATATATATGAATGACAAAGTGTTGGTCTACTGTTAATGAACACCTATACGTTCCTCAGCTACACTGCTCCTGACGGCACTCCCGTCCATGTGAAGTTCGTCGCCAACGAGAACGGCTACCAGCCCGAGTCTGACCTCCTGCCAGTGGCTCCCGAGTTCCCCCACCCAATTCCTCAGTTCGTGCTGGACCAGATCGCCTTCGCTGCTGAGCAGCGCGCCCGCGGTGACCTGTCAGAGGAATCCGATGAGGCCCCCTCCCAGTTCTACAGCAATCCTTAATAACATGGCTCTCTGACACTGATGATTTCCTTGACATACATTTTTATTTATTGTAATTATATTGAAGTACAAGTTTCATAAACGCAAATTTTGGATATTTATTTGACCCTTCGTTATCAATATTGACGTAAATCATATTGTGAAAGATATCTAATTTGAATGATGACTCAGTCCTGAGTGCACGATGCATAATCTGCTTCTCTAGTGAAGACATCAACTTCGGGGGCTGTAATAAAGTTGATAAGATCATCACTCGTATTACTAGATCATCTCTCAAGTTGGGTAGCACAATGGCAATTGCATGACATCAAAATCTGGGAAGAATTTTTATTGATAAAGATACAGTTGATGAATGAATACACAACCAATATCAACATGACCTTATGTTTTTCCATTACTATTTGCACATTATAAATATAACAGATCAATAATCTATATATGATAACCGGAAACTAATGACTTCGGAAAAAGAAACTATTGAACTGTTTGATAATGATTAATGAATTTGTCAAACGATTTGTGTGAAGGAAAAGGAGTTTAAATCTTCCACTGAGTCTCTGTTTGATCATTTTTCTTCATTATAAGGAAGGCTAATCAGGATCCTAGTCATGGTATATTACAAGAAACAATATAAAGAAGTATAGATAAGGAGTTCTGTGCCAATGACTGATCACAACGGGTATACACATAAAAAGGGGGAATGTTAGGAGGTGAGAGCCTATAGAGGAGCATCATTTATTTGAAACATTGCTAAGATCTATGAGTATGTTTTTTACACGACACAAATTATCAAGTAACCTTAATTTTACGATTAACTTGAGTATGGACAGGACAAAAGTACGATAGGTTCTTTAAGCTAACAGGAAAAGGTATGGAAGTTTCGAATCTCATTTGACATAGGATTCGTTGACCTGAAGGTGGCTTGGGTACGTTAAACAAATGAACCGGATACGACCTCCCTCCTCCTAGCAATGACCTGGAGAGCGTCAGACAGATGACCTACCGAAAAACCCTGAAAGAAATGGGTTGACTGGATGAGAAAATTTATGATAACAAGCCAGATGGTTACCACACAAGAGTTCAGACTACGGGGAACTACTCTTGAGGGAGGGAGGCGGAAAAAAATTGTTTCGAGGGAGCTAGAGTAAATATAGATATATGATTTCCGCACTTCAAAAGTTGACACCAAAAACTTCAAACCACAATAGGCGCGACACACAGAGCAATCACTGACTGCATAACAACCACAAGTATCCAATACTTGCAAAATGGAAACAATAATACTTCCAAAGCAGTTCCTCCTGAGCATGTTTGGCACATGATTCATTGCCACTGCACAAGAGTCTTCTCATCCAAACGATTTCGTAATCAATCATCATCCTTCAAAGAAAAATATAAAGTCTACCACTCCCGTACACTCCAGAATCTACTTATGAATTACCCCCTTCGCCAACAAACACAATATTGACAAAATATATTTCCACCATAATGACTCGACAAACATTAGACAACCACCATTAATATAGCTCCACTCCACTAGATATGCAACCACCTGAAACGACACTCCCCAGACGCGTACATTGCACCTCGTCAGAATCAGATACCTTCCATCTCTTTAGTACCACTAACATCAACATATCACCGGACCCCTATCGTCCAAGAGACAAACGTCTACACTAAGAACACTGAACACGTGATCCTTAATTGTTCTGCCTTCGTTCTAAAGCGAGAAACGTTACTGTACTCTGTGAAAGCTCCATAAAAGAGGATCATTGGGCCAGTAAGATAGGGCAAGATATGGTGCGTTTTGATATATATATATGTGTGTGTGTGTGTGTGTGTGTGTGTGTGTGTGTGTGTGTGTGTGTGTGTATACATAAGTAGCAGAAACAAGCAGTTGGACTAATAATAAAACAAAATCATTTGTCTCTTTGGTGCTGCAAAAACTATTGAAATGGAAAAACAAGATGATAAGTAGATCCTCTGTTTCCAAACAAAGAATTCTCTTGCTTTTTACAGGTAATGAACCGAATGAGAAAAATCTGAAGGTTCAGAAATCCTGGCTCTTTCAGCGCCTGTAAAACCTGGTCGAATCATAGAACACTGCTAAATGCAGTGAGACAGCAAATGTCAGTAGCATCGGTAAGGTGATGTGCTAGAGATAGTAGCAGTGAAGGTGAAGGCCGTGTTTGCTGGTGTACCCGGCCTACTCAGTGGTGCAACCAGAGGGACACTGTTGCACCGCCACTATAAAAGTCAGGGCGAAGCAGTTCCAGGCACCAGTATCCCCAAAGCACATTCACCATGAAGATCGTAAGTGTCGGATCCCTTCTGCAGTGTTTTCTCAATATGATTCTAAGAATCAGTGGGCAGATGATGTATTTTGTAGATAAAACTTTTAATGATGTAAATGTGAGCAACTTTATCTTAATGTTAATTCTACGTGTACTCCAGATTCAACTAGTATGCAGTATAGCCTCACGCAGAAACGTTTGAGTAAACAGCCAGTGAACTCTGATATAGATTGCTCGTACAGCTACAAGACGTTTTTGATAAGTAGAGATTATGTGATTACATGATCATACTTCAAAGCTCTTTAGCAGGTGGGGTTGCTATTGATGTCTTATGCCATTTGTAAAGTCGCTTTTTTTTTTAACAATACTAACTGTAGTGCTGTTTATGTTACAGGTGATCCTCGCCGTCTTAGCCGCCGTGGCTGTGGCCGAATACGCCTCCCATGAGTCTGATGAGGTGCCTATCTTGAGGGACGACCGCGTTCACGATGAGGCCGGTACCTACACTTACAGCGTGGAGACTGGCGACGGCATCTACCTGTCTCAGTCCGGCTCTGAGGGTCCTGAGGGCACCATTGTGAAGGCTGGAGAATACTCGTGAGTATCAATCTTTTATTTGATGTGCGATCCACTCAACCAATATGATTACATAATATATATGAATGACAAAGTGTTGGTCTACTATTAATGAACACCTATACGTTCCTCAGCTACACTGCTCCTGACGGCACTCCCGTCCATGTAAAGTTCGTCGCCAACGAGAACGGCTACCAGCCCGAGTCTGACCTCCTGCCAGTGGCTCCCGAGTTCCCCCACCCAATTCCTCAGTTCGTGCTGGACCAGATCGCCTTCGCTGCTGAGCAGCGCGCCCGCGGTGACCTGTCAGAGGAATCCGATGAGGCCCCCTCCCAGTTCTACAGCAATCCTTAATAACATGGCTCTCTAACATTCATGGTCGCCCTGAGATTATTTTCTATTTATTGTAAATTATGTTGCAAATATAAGTTCCATAACAAAACCATGGATTTGCTATCCTTCTTTTTTTTTCGATCACCATTAACGTGCCTTTCCTCTGTTCCTGTATATTCAGTTTTGATCGTGTCATCGAGATACTAGTATGAAATATTCTAATGTATGGAGGAAAACTTTAATGATAAGATGTTTTAAATGCTGAGAGTACGATAGATTTAGCCCTATTTCCTCACTGTAAGCGTACTTAGGAATGTGTTGAAAAGTTGACACCAGGATCACGCAAGCCAGTTATCGATGTGGTGTTGTCTGTAGTTTATCTACAGCAGTGTGGATGAAGGTTTTTATCAGACCTAGACCAAAAGAATGAGAAGATAAAAGATGTAGTTCACAGGTAACAAAGGTGGGAAACCCCTCAGGCGGGGATCAAAATCGCAAGAAAAACTCTTGATATACAACAATGAGAGAAACAAACAGGAAAGTCTGGGTTAATGGAAGAAACAGGAATTTCAGATTTGTTATTACTCTACCAGAACGAGTGAACCAGTTTCGACTTCCATATTCAACATTGCGCTGGAGACGTCGGGTAAAAAAAGGAAAGTAAAACAATGAGATGAACATATTAGGGACGAGAACGTCTGACACGAGCGCAAACATCTACCACCCAGGAGTTAAAACAACAGGTAACTGTTCATGAGGAAGGATTTTAGAGAACTAATTTTAAGACTTCTGTGTGGCAGGGGAATGCCTACTTGGGAAGGAGAGAGTAAGAGTGTTGAAATTCAAAGAATAAGACGCTGTTGTAGGTCAGGGCTATTCAATTACGTGAGGAGTAGGGCTGTATTATGAAGCTCAAATTGATGGATGAGCCATACATTTATTTTACTTCCATATTTTTTCTCTAAACATTTCAGTTAACTAATTCTTACAATTGATCACGTTTCATTCAGCTAATCAATACAGTTGGTCACCATTAAAATTTATCTATGTACAAATGTCGTAAGCACTTAAATAAACAAATAATTTCATTGATCTATTCTAATTCACCTGAGTCTGTCAAAGGGTCAATGAAAAACCACTTAAGGGCCGGACTTGGCCCGCGGCCCGTCAGCTGAATAGCGCTGGCGTAGGACATTGTTCTGAGTGATTCCTACAACTTAAAATTTTAGAAACTTCATAGTTTACAGTTATTTTTAGTTATGGGAGGATATGGCTGCATACACACTTCCTATGGACGTAATCCAGCCGAGCACTCACGCAAAGCCCAACAACCAGTTCTATGGAGACGATGTAGCAGGTTAGAGCTGAGGTAGAGGCGTAGATACCCTTCCCGAAGTATCAAAAACTATTGTCATTAAAAAGAGGGACGAAGAAGGAGTCAGGCTCTCTCTCTCTCTCTCTCTCTCTCTCTCTCTCTCTCTCTCTCTCTCTCTCTCTCTCTCTCTCTCTCTCTCTCTCTCTCTCTCTCTCTCTCTCTCTCTCTCTCATCAAACATGTGAATTCCTGGATCACATCCACATGTGAACTTGCTGAAACATTTTGGAAAGCTGTAGCCAACAGTTGGACATATGATTGAGACGTTCACCGTGAAATTATCAAATATGGTAGACAATAATGTATTTAAAGATAACAAAAGAGATTCTCCTCTGTATTTAAAACACAAACAGTAGAAAATTAAGGAGTTCAATGATCCTTGTTTTCTCAGTATCTTATAAAAAGTCACAAGTCACAGTCTACTGGTATATACATCAGAGAGAGAAATGTCAGTGGCATCAGTAATGTGTTGTGACAGAGACAAAAGTGAAGGTGAAGGTCGTGTTTGCTGGTGACCCGGCCTGGTAACTGGTGCAACCGGAGGGACATTGGTTCACCGTCGCTATAAAAGCCAGGGTGCGGCAGACTTAGGCACCAGTACCTCCATAACACATTCACCATGAAGATCGTAAGTAATGGAATCTTCTGCTGTATCATTTGAAAAGAAGTATTAGAATAATTGTTGATGTTAATAGGTTAATTTCTTAAATAAAATCACTTCAGTGGTGAACGCATACAAGATTGTTGCACACACAAATACACACACACACACACACACACACACACCGCTTTTTCGAAACTGTTTGACTTTCAGATCCACCAAGTTCTTCCACAAGTTGCGCGTACGGTAACAGGTTATACAGGTTAACTTTAAACAGACAACTAACCTATCATAGTGTGACCTTTTTGATCATGAATAATATCAGACGGCCATGATAAAATCACCTGAAGACTGCACAATACAGTGTCATGATCACTGTATATTGTGCTTAATGATATGTAGATATCAATGAGAAGTACCAACGCTAATGTTCTTTATGTTCCAGGTGATTCTCGCCGTCTTGGCCGCCGTGGTTGTGGCTGAATATGCCTCCCATGAGTCTGATGAGGTGCCTATCTTGAGGGACGACCGTACTCAGGATGACAACGGTGCATACGCTTACAGTGTGGAGACTGGCGATGGCATCCACCTGTCTCAGTCAGGCTCCCCTGGTCTAGAGGGCGCCATAGTGAATGCAGGAGAATACTCGTAAGAAACTATATTCTAGTTGGTTGATTTGTTATTCACAGTATAATTTGAATCCGAAACCTATATAATGGAAAGTAATTGGTTGCATGAATAAGACTAAGTGTTAATTGACTAATGATAAACTTTAAACCATTTCAGTTATACTGCTCCTGACGGCACTCCCGTCCGTGTCCAGTACGTCGCCGACGAGAACGGCTACCAGCCTGAGTCTGACCTCCTGCCAGTGGCTCCCGAGTTCCCCCACCCAATCCCTCAGTTCGTGCTGGACCAGATCGCCTTCGCTGCTGAGCAGGACGCCAGACGCGCCCGTGGCGAGTACTCTGACGAGTCCCCTGAAGCTCCCTCTGGATTCTACAGCTCTCCTTAACGACTTAGACACTTTATAAATTCATCATTGTATTTCAATCATTTCTGTTTGTTGCAGTTATACTGAATATAGAAGTTTGTTAAGTAAAAGTTGAAATTTTCCTTTACCTCTGTCAGCACTATCAACTTGTCTACTTTCTTATTTTCTGCATTTCCTGTTATATCATCAAGTTAATGGTATGAATGAGAGAATGAAAGGAAATGTTTAACGCGCAGATATCTTCTAGTGTTGAGGGTTTAGCAGACGAAACCAAATTCTTCAGTGTAGAGACAGGTGGGGTTGTGTCGTAAGATGTTAAGACAAACATCTGTACCATGAAAGCCATCTTTCTGGTATCTGTGTAGTGTAGCCTTGAGCTCTTAATTCTGTTGCTTATCTGATGGAAAAAGTTATGGGAAGAGCCTTTAATGAGAGCATTGCTGATGAAAATTTCTAGTCCAATTATTACCTTAGCATTATCATTCAGGAATGACACAATATTCTAAATGATTCTCTGATCGCAGTTTTGGACAGGCGGCAAATATTTGTCTGAATTACATCAGTTTCCACACACAGTGAAGGAAGAGATAAATTCTTATCGCACTCTTGTATGCCATCGTTCGTCTCAACTCAGATGGGGAAAAGAAACTATGTACTTGGCTCTTATATCTTAAATTGGAGAGGTAAGAAGAGGTTTACATCTCTAGTGCTGTTACTGAATCAATTTTTTATCAGCTTTCAAAGATGATGAAGGGAAGATTTCCTGAATTATTTCTTTTGTATTAACGATAATGAATTATTCGTTACTGGGTATACTACAACTATATATAAGAGATCTGACATATACAATGATGGTTGTCTTAATGTGTGGAGCCGAGAGCTGGACTAGAAAGTTGAGAATGATAATAGATCACAATTGGAAGGGATATAGCTCCTTAAGGAGATGTTGAAAGAAAGTTGAAGGATAAAGAGAAGAGTGACAAATGAAATTAAATGAACGCAACATAGATATCAAACACAGGATGCAACAAAGCTGAATGCCCTTAAATAACATACTGGTACCAGGTTTGGATAAGAAGATTAATTCGTTAGTAACCTCTACAACCAAATCATAGTCTTCCTCCTCGACCATTTCCTCACCTTTCTGGTCATCCACCTTGTCAAAAGCACATATAATATAGCCGCAATCAGAACAATCGTCGAATGCCTCGCAACCACGTAGTACCACAGAGTAGGACAAAATATAATTCTCCTAATACAATCTCTCTTTAACAAGCTCATCAGTCAGTACCTTGCAACAGGAAACTTTATAAGCAAAGACAATTCTTCAAGTGGAAATATAAAATGTTATCCATGTTGCATATTTCTACAAATTACTCATTCTGATTCCCCCTTTCCAGCCAACACAAATTTGATAGAACATATAAATACAGAAACGAAGAATTATGCAACGACTTCCTATGTAAGACGTACGCCGTTATCCTCGTCTGTACCGACGTCCACAAATCCTTTGCAGGTTTGTCTTTCAGAAAATATATTCCTATAATCTTTGGCGGCAACAGTGCATGACAACAGAATATGACCTGTGGGCGACAGCTTGAAATAAAGTTTTATGTCAAAATGAACCAGATATGCACGATATGTGTGTTTACAGTTCGGTGACTACAAAATAACTAATCAAGTGGAAAGAGTTAAGTGTGTTTGAGATAGATAGATAGATAGATAGATAGATAGATAGAGAGAGAGAGAGAGAGAGAGAGAGAGAGAGAGAGAGAGAGAGAGAGAGAGAGAGAGAGAGAGAGAGAGAGAGAGAGAGAGAGAGAGAGAGAGAGAGAGAGAGAGAGAGCAGACTTAAGGGTAGGTAACTACGTTATACGGTAAAGATGCAGTTAGGAGGTGGAAATGTCTTTACGGAAGAGGCTTTAGTAAAGGGTATTATATTTCCTTTTATAAATGCCTCTGATGCCTCTCTTAAATACGAACGGATAAATCGCAACTAGACATGTATATGCTGATGCTTTTATGTTAACTGTCAATAGCAAAAAAAAAAAAAAAATGAAGTTAATAAGCGGGAATCCTGGATAACTTTTGGAAGTAGAATGCTATGATAATGATCCCACAAAAAGGGAAAACCAGTACTCTTCCTCTGTATGTATAGAGCAGAACGCCGACAAACAGAAAAATAATGATAAATAAGTTCAGTGACCCGCATTCTTACCGTATCTATTTACAAGAGCTTTAAGTTACAACGAGTCTATGAATAAACCAGGACAACAAATGTCAGTAGCATATGTAAGGAGCTGTGCTACAAAGACATATAAGCGAAGGTGAAGGTCGTGCTTGCTGGTGGGTTCGGCCAGGTCAGAGGAGCAAATCGAGGGACATTGGTCACTATAAAAGCCGGGGAGAGACAGTCTCAGGCACCAGACATCCACAGCACACTCACCATGAAGGTCGTAAGTGTTGGAGTCCTCTGCATTGTTTTCTGAAGCAAAAAAGTATGAAAATAAGAGCTGAGATCGAATATTTCAATGAACGCTCTGAATAAGATTGTACACACAACTGTACACACACATGTACACACACATGTACAGACACTTGTACATACATGTGTGTATGAATACGACAGTCTGTAAATTAAGTGTGTTGTTTAATCCACAGTCAGCAGTCTTGCAATGTAGCCTCATACCGAATAGTTTGACTATAACATCTGCCATAAGCTGCCCGTGCGACCACAGGTTATACAAGTTGAACTTTAGACAGATAACTAACCTATCAGAGTGCGACCTTTCTGAACGTGTGCGCATGCTAAAGGACAGGCGTCATCCAAATTTTGTCTGGGAAACTGTTCCTTGAAAGGTGCCCTTTGTAGACTTACTTTTAATCAAAGATACAAACGCTGCCGTTGTGTATTTTCCAGGTGATCCTCGCCGCTTTGATCGCTGTGGCTTTTGCCGCCCCAAAGCCTGAATATGACCATGACACTCATGAGGTGGCCATCGTGAGGGACGATCGTGTTCATGAGGAGGACGGCACATACAGTGTTGACGTGGAATCTGAGGATGGTATCTCCTTGTCTGAGTCCGGCTCTCCTGCTGGGCCGGAAGGATCCATCGTATCGGCTGGAGAATTCTCGTGAGTAATAACCTTTCAGTCAGTTTATAAATGATCCACAAGCAATATGAATCTAAAACATGTGTAATAAAAAAGAAAAAGAATTGGTTTCGTAAGTGAGACTAAGTAGTTTAGACTTGATAAACATGGAAACTTTTTTTCAGTTACACTGCTCCTGACGGCACTCCCGTCCATGTAACCTGGGTCGCCAACGAGGACGGTTTCCAGCCTCAGTCTGACCTCCTGCCAGTGGCTCCCGAGTTCCCCCACGAAATCCCTCAGTTCGTGCTGGACCAGATCGAGTTCGCTGCTGCAGAGGACGCCGCCCGCGCCCGTGGCGATGATTCTTTTGAGCGATCCTATGGTGCTCTCTAATCACTTGCCTTTCCAACACGCGTTGCTCTCTTGTAATCTCCCTCTATTTATTGCACTTATACTGAAATTAGAAAATTTATTAAGAAAGATTTTGTCTTTACTTACCTTTCGACAAATATATCTCCTCGTCTGTTCGGATATTCTGGCCCCATTATGCCATATCATTATCATGGACAGTGTGTGACATTTGTGAGATATTTCATGGAGTTGTAGTACTTATTTTCAAGAGTGCGGCAGGTACTGATGTCCAACTTTAATGGGTACACATGTGGGGAAGAGGAAAGAAGAGGTGTTCAGAAGTTGATAGATTTCATCACTAGTATCAATTAAAGCTAATGTTAAAGTGTGTAGTGTTTAGCTTCATGTCCGATGATTGTAGAATACAATTGATAAGAAAACTTCCTCTAATGTAAGATGACGGAGGGATGGAAGTGCAAGAAACGTCTGAAAACAGGAATAAGGATGATACAGCTCAAGAGACAAATCATTCCTACATTCCTTTTGACAGTCAAAGAAAATTAATGACATGCAAATGCTTGTCTTACTGTGAATTTAATATATGACCACACATCATCAATATTAACATAACAGTACGTTTCGTTCATAAAATGCGGCTTCCAACCAATTTTCTTTAACTAGGGAAATGATATGTGGATGTTATCTCCTGTACATATGCATACATTTTGGCACTTCCTTGTCTACATTATCTCATAATCTATGAAAAGCTTTTTCTCACTGGTTTCAAGTTAATTTTCTACATTTTCAGTATACCTCACGACAGGAGCAAGAAACGGGAAATTACATGAACAAATTAGGTTCTGAATCTGCATCAGCCTTAGTCACACACACACACACACACATCTGATTGAAATGAAGGACTAACCCTTCCATAAAAAACCAGCTATCCATATCTGCAAGAATATTAATGTGAATATATATTCACACACACACACACACACACACACACACACACACACACACACACACACACACACACAAACACACACACACACACACACACACACACATATATGTATATATATATACATTCATATACTTATACTTTAGGATTAGTATAACAACACTGTCTACAAGGTAAGTATTGATACCACGTAATATCTTCGCTGTATCAGTTTTCTCAACCATAGATGTGAGGGCACAAAACTGACAGGTAAAAAGATTAATTTTATGGAGTCAATAGACCTTCACAGCCAAGCGACAGATAAGTGTGTCAAGATTAATGATCATATAATCGGGTTACTTTTTTCTGTGTCAACGTAACATTTAACAGCCGGGCACGACGCTTGATATCTACGCGTGAAAGATAAAGCCTTGCTTATGATAAAGGCTGGGGCTTATTTTGTGTCGAGAATAGAGGAGAAATGATGAATTTACAGGAAAAATTAAATTCTTCAAAGTTGTTTAGGGGGATGCACTCAAAGGGTAAAGTGGAGGCAAATTAAGTAAATGAAAGATGTTTAAACGGTACCCAGTCGTCGGAAGGACTGCAGAATCACTTATGACGGTCATTTGGATGTGAAATGATAAAACCCTGGAGGAAACGTCCATTTTCTTGAAGAGTTAAGTGAATGGCTCGGCTTTTTTGGCTTTTCAAAAACCTTCCTCGGTACATGAACTCTTGGCAGACGACTACTGCGGTAGTCGAGGGATCATGAACGCCTCTCATCAGAGGCTGAAGCTTCACAAGGTGAAAAGAACCGAACGTTTTCTGGTCATTGTTTGCCATAATGACACGCACATCTGACAAGGCTTGATGGAGGGTTCAGTGGGGGTAAGACCTGGATGTCCCGCGGAGCATCTATCCAACTAGTCGGTAGTAAGACCTTCCGCTGGTCAGCTGTAGAAACAGTGGATGATTATGTGGGTGTGTCCAGAGCCATATACCTCATCGTATTTCACCAGAGAACCTTCATAGAGGTCGGACGGAGGAAGTTCTGCCGACGCTCACGTGCGGAGCTACATGCCTGTGGCTTTTGGTCCAACCGACAGAACTAACCGGAACAAAAAATAAAAGAATGGAAGACTTCGATATACCTTACGGACTAGACAACACCATCATAATGATGAAGCGAAGACATGCTTTCGTGTCATATATGGTAATAGATTGACCTTTTAATTTTCTTTCCAGGAGAGAAGAGTTCGGCAGATTTAGCTACCGTTCCAGATGGTGCAAGTTATGTAGGAAGGAGGTCAAGGGCACATACATGGACACAGCAGCTCTGTAAGTCCTACGATGGATGTTGGGCGTTATTACCTCTCTACCACAGCCAAGGAGGAGGCCTTAAGGTACTTATAACGCGGAGGTGGAGGTTGGCAGAGACATCCTTCTGTCTCACTTCGATTTGAAGATAATCCTGATGGATGCTGCAGTGAAGAATGGGCAATGCTTTGAGTATGTGTGGATTCATAAAATATCTTACAGACATCACTAGAGTCAAGGGTGAATAGTACCTGTCCCACGATTGTGGAGCCATAGGTTCACTTTCCTTCTACACAAATGCACAACTCATGACAGCAATCTTAACACTGTGAAATTCTTCGCTGATAAAGATACCTTCCAGCCTCAGTTTGACCTCCTGCCAATAGCTCCACGAGTTCTCTAAACCAATACTGGTCTAGATGGCCTTCAGTGCTGAGGAGGACGCTGCCCACGCAAACTCCGGCACTGATTCCTTAAAAGAGGTCGGGGCCGCTTGGTGTCAGTTCCAAATACCTCACGTTTTTCGGCCACTCTGTCTCTTATGGCATGCTGAAGCTACAAAGTTTATCAGTTACTAATGTAAATATGTTGGATGAGTTGAATTTCACTGGAAGAACAAATGCAATTGATTTTCTTATCCTCGTTTCAATCTTCCTGGCGTATTCATCTGCACGACATAAGAATGCCAACATAAAGTTAACCTTTAAATAGAATACTCGAAAGACAGAGAGAAGTCACTTTTAGAGAGGAATATGAATAACCTAGTAAACATATATCAGCAAATGTAAAAAAAAAACAATTATGTGACTGTTCTCATGTTCAGGAAATGATTTTACTGCGTAAGCAGGTTTTGTGTCTCAATTCTGAAGACTGTTACAGATATTTCAGGAGACTGTTACAGATATTTCAGGTCAGGAGAACATTACAGAGGTATCAGGTCAGGAGACCACATCAGAGTCATGACCTAAATATTTCAGTGACTTTGAACTTGCTGCTGAATGCTGTCTCAAATGAAGAGAACAAGAAATGTCTTAGGATACTTCATTATGATAGAAAATGTTACCTTGAACACTTGTTGACATGACCTCATTCACACCTTATATTCCTTCAAGCAACTATTCCTTCCCTCTTTCTATAACATCAAAGGAGAAAAGTTAGCGGTACCTAACAGTATCTCTGTCTATTTGGACGTAAACAAGACAAAAAATAAAAAGAAAACAATGGTTAAATTGTCTTCGGTCATCCACCTGAAATACAGAGAGCCTTGATAAGTATATGTTCAGAAAGGTAACAACTGTAACAATGCGGTGGACTTTATTAGAATATGCTTTCATCATGCACTGATCTCTCTCTCTCTCTCTCTCTCTCTCTCTCTCTCTCTCTCTCTCTCTCTCTCTCTCTCTCTCTCTCTCTCTCTCTCTCTCTCTCTCTCTCTCTCTCTCTCTCTCTCATATTCGCATTTAACATTCGTACCTTAGCAAGTTGAAGAGCAGATACGAATCATTATATAGATTAACAATCTGCCTCATGTATTGAAGGGGTTGGAAGCCCCTGATATACCTAGATATACGAGTAACAATTACTTCCGAATGAAATATAGAGGAAGTAAGTCCACGTATATATTCTTATCAGCAAGCAGTAAAGGTATAAGATGTTATGAAGTAAATCCACATCTCTTTAAGCATCATCATTTTCGTATAGTAATTGTATAACATCGGAGAAGATGAAGTGTATAAATTTCTTTCTCATATCTGTGAAAGTAAAAGTGTATCATGATAACTTCTTTTTATACAGGAAATTCCTGTGATGACCCTTAATGAGCCAATATTTGACCCTGGATGTTGGCCGGAAGCGCTGGACTTTCACTTGTTACGAATAACGACTACACTAGCAAAGATCCACTGGTAATATCCTTATCTAGATTCCTTCTGCCTGGTCAGCCACCAGGAGGGATTAATAGGAATCCTGTGCTGTAACTCCAGGCATTTCAAAAGCTGTCGAGGACGGATTGTCAGTATGGCAGGGGTCCATGCCAAGCAAAAGCCTGGCGAATTTACAGAAGGCAAGAAAATCCCTTTTTGCAGTGCGTAACAAAGGGATCTAATCTCCAATTATCCTCTTTTTGTTTTCCTGCTCTATACACTTCTTTAATACTTAGCTTTCTTTCCGGCTGGTCTGTCTGTAGTGTGGTATTTTTGTGTTATATTTGACGAGTGTGGTATACCTGTTGATCATATAATCAGCCCCATCTTGAAGTACAATTTTCAAGTTTGTCACAGTCTCGGCTCAGAGGCATAACAGGATCCATCGTCAGAGAAGTTATCAAGACTTTAACTGGGCCGCTGTTTGCATCGGTTATCTAACGATCTCTCCAGAACTTCACCCACTGGCTACCGACGCTTAACGTGAGCCCATCACGCAACAGGCGGGCGAGGTCGAGCGAGCGCTGTAGCCATGACCCGTTATTCGCTACTTGTCTGCTGCCCCACATCCCTTGGCCAACCACATGGCTTCAGCCCATATGGGCAACCACTTTCCAAGCTATCAGTAAGCTAGTTATTCGTAGCCTGATATTCTACATACGATCCAAAACATGGTATAAAGATGTTACCCTTGCATGTGTGGTGTCGGGAGGGCTATTTATTTCTCTATTTTCGTGTAACCTGAAATCAGACTTAAGAGTTAAATTTGGGTACTCTTTGTCGACGAATCATCAGTACGTGTATCAACCTGCAAGGGGAACTAAACAACCACAAAATTGAACTGATGTATGTTTGATGGGATTCAACTCAAGGAAATGCAAAGTAATGAGAATGGCACACAGTAAAATAAAAAGAGACAGGCAAATACACTATCGGAAAATGCATACTTGTAAAGCACGCATCTTTTCATTATGCATGCATGCAAATTATACGAGCTTAAATCCATAGATTATCATGAAAATATGTGAGCTAGGACAGGTATATACATACCTCCTGTATTATGTCAGAAAAATCTGGAGGACTGGATCTTTGAGGCTGTGACCAACTTTGGAGGAGGAGGATAATGTGAACTGCCTTGTGGCAAGGAGGCTCTTAATGACACTAGCCTTTTCCGCCTGTTGACGATGATACAGTCACTTTAATGGTGTCTTTCCGCTCACGACCTTAACGCTTGCTAGAGGAGTCCGTAAACACACACACACACACACACACACACACACACACACACACACACTTGTAACTAGATTTTACCAGAGAATACGAAAGAATATGAAAGTAAATTCTTCTCGCTCTCTGAAGCACGGTACCTTATCTAGGTGTAACTGATGATAGCGCGCGTGTTGTAGGGGGAAATGTCAAGGACGCGTTATTGGACAATGGCAGCGGTGGGCTATATAAGTTCGGGTGGTGTGGGTCTGGTATCAGTTACGTCCTCCTGAAGCCAACATGAAGTTCGTAAGTTCTTCAGTCAAAAGTTCCAGTGTTCACTTATGCTATGGAGCTCTGTGATCAGTTACTCATAGCAGTGAGTAATCCTTTCTTCGTTCTCAGGTGATCCTCACCGCCTTGGCCGCTGTCGCCTTCGCTGCGCCCCAGTATAGCTACGATGCTCCTCATGTAGACTCAAGCGAGGAGATCGAGGTGGTGCCCATCCTGAGGGACGACCGTGTCCACGAGGAGGATGGAAGTACAACCTGGACGTGGAGACTGGCAATGGCATCGTCCTGTCTCAGTCTGGCTCTCCCGACGGTCCCGACGGATCAGTGGTTAAGGCTGGACAGTTCTCGTGAGTATCATACCCATCGTATCGACTGGCAGTACAGAAATATGTAATATAATCTACTGTAAGATGTACATGCAACTCTTTTACAACATTTGTAAATTCTCTGCAGCTACACTGCTCCTGACGGCACTCCCGTCGTTGTGAAGTTCGTCGCCAACGAGAACGGCTACCAACCTCAGTCTGACCTCCTGCCAGTGGCTCCCGCGTTCCCCCACCCAATCCCTCAATTCGTGCTGGACCAGATCGCCTTCGCCGCTGAGGAGGACGCTGCCCGCGCCCGCGCTGGCGGAGATTCTTCGGAAGAGGCTCCATCTCGCTATTACGGAAGCCCACAGTAACTTCTATACTGTGCCGAATAAAAGACTAATTTATTACTTATGGATACTGAAAATGAACGTATTATACTAAGAGAATTCTACATTATTTTTCTCATTTTCCTCTACAAGGGACATTGGATATGACTGCTTTAGCATAATTATGCATATCATCTACCTGGTGATGAATGACTGCATGTGACGCATAAGTTATGTCTGCAGACAGAATTGCGTTTCATCTGTGCTGTGGTATCTAATATATACTACTAAATGAATCATACTTTTATACAAAACCAACGTATAGAACAGATATCCAATGAAGTGCAGATAACACATAGCTTCAATGCTTTAGGGAATTAGACAACAATAGTCACGAAATAAACATTTATGAAGGTTTGTAAACTCTACTATAAACTCCCAGGTGGACTAAATGAACTATCAACACCGATGGTAACACATGCCAGAATATTTCAAACAACATTGGATGCACAGAATAGTGAAAGCAATTCTTTGACGTCTGTGTTGGGTTTTGCTGCTGCTTCGATACGTTTCATCTCCTCCAGGAAGAGAGAGACTAGTGACTGTAGATGTAAGACAGAGACAGATACACTGCAGCTATAGATGACAAGCTTGCTCGGCTTTAGTGTCTGTGCGTCTACCCTCAAAAAATTCATCTTGCAAGACTTTACTTATAGATTTATATCAAATGGCACATGGGCAACTACCTGCTTAAGTGGGAAAAAAGAACTTGAGTAACAGTTAACAGCCACTCTTTTACACGGTCAGTGTCAGCTTTTGCCAGAAAATTGTCTGAACAAATACATCTCTAGATGCATCGGTTAACATAACACATAATAGTTCGTTTCCCAGCAACACCAAACACAGGCAGCCTTGCAAACCTGTTCTTTCAGAGAATCTTACCATCTTCTCGGTCTATGGAACCCTTTCCCTATTGTTTAGATCAACATTTACATTAAAAAGTAGAAGTTCAAGTTCCTTAAAGATTTCTTAAAATCGTACCCTGATATTCACTATAACATGTTCTACTGTGTACCATATAACACCATATACACGTGTATGGAGAGATTAAGGGAAAAACAGGTATAATGCTTTTATTCTACGAGATGGTGAGGTTGACTTCTGCTAAACTCCTCCATCCAACCCTGAGTAAGATGAATCATTAATTATCTTACTGAACATTTTCCTGGATATTCCAGTATTTCGCCTTCCATTTCTACTTGTTTAACAGAGGCCTTATTCATATCAATCACTTCTATCAAGAGCTTCGACTGTTTCATTTGTTGGGTTTGAAAGATACTTAGTCGTCACTCATGAAAGTAAATCTAGATTTGCCAGTTGCTCTCTTGATAATGGTACGCCTAGCTTCAGTATGTTTCCCCAGTCTCAAGGATAACAAGAATGTTCTTAGTTAAGGTGTGAAAATTATGTGATTCCAGGTGTTGTGAAACCTATTACTTATATTCAAATGTGCTACCAACGTCATGATTGTATAACAACCAATGTATATTTTCTGTGGAGTGGAAAACGTTTTTCTTGTGTTTCCTTAAATGATCATGTTTGTAAATGATCTGTTCTTCTCACTGCAGATTATTTTCCATTCAAAAACCCGTTCTCACCATCCATTACCGTAAAAGCACTTCCACTGCATAGTATCCGGTCACGAGAAGAATATAAGATAAAGAAAATAGATGAGCTTATCAATAGGTGAAATATTATGTGTAGTGATATAATGCTCTTCCTTGTGCACGTATGTTATGATCATAAAGCTCCTATGGCTCAACACTACTGAGTTATAACACCTGAAATTTTTTTTTCCCGTGTTAATGTACAAATCTATACAACTTCATGACCTAACAAGAGTTAACTGTGGTGTAAGTATGAAGTTTCTTTCGTATGTTGCTCTTGAGTTATTCTGCAACTTAGCTTTCAATTCATAAAGACTCAATAGTAGCGACATGTCCCACATACACTTCGTATTGTGGTGGGATAAATACTTTATGTTGACAACGTAAGCGAATGGATGCCAATGAGAGATATAAATAAAAAGGCATGATATTATGTGCGAGATATATTTAAATAAGCATATCTATAATCATAAATAAGTCTGGTGGTTGGTTCTGCACAAGATTCTTTATGGGCTTCCGTAGTAACGGGATGGAGCCTCTTCTGAAGAATCATGGCCAGCACGGGCGCGGGCAGCGTCCTCCTCAGCGGCGAAGGCGATCTGGTCCAGCACGAACTGAGGGATTGGGTGGGGGAACGCGGGAGCCACTGGCAGGAGGTCAGACTGAGGCTGGTAGCCGTTACCATCGGCAACGAATTTGACAACGACGGGAGTGCCGTCAGGAGCAGTGTAGCTGTGGAAATGATTAGAAATGTGGTTACAAATACATCAGACACAGGTCAGATGAAATCCTCTGGTATTTCTTATACACGTAAACGATATGGGATTGATTCCATGAATATTTCTACTCACGAGAATTCTCCAGCCTTGACGACAGCACCGTCGGGGCCGGTGGGAGAGCCAGACTGAGAGAGGACGATGCCGTTGCCAGTCTCCACGTCCAGGCTGTATCTTCCGTCCTCCTCGTGGACACGGTCGTCCCTCAGGATGGGGATCTCTTCGCTGGAGTCATCATCTGGGGCGTCATAGTGGGGAGCGGCGAGGGCCACAGCGATCAAGGCGAAGAAGATCATCTATAGATAGAACAAATAGACAGAACAAATAGATAGGTGACAGAAGGGCAAAGACAAAGTCATTTGCTTCTCTGTAAACACATGACCAGTTTGAATCTGAACCAACACTGAACACAGCTACTTACAGACTTCATGTTGGCTGCAGTAAAGTGGTACTGATGAGAGGGTCTGGAGGTACGGTCTTATATAGTGCACTACCCCCATCGTCCAATGTCGTGACCTTGACCTTTACCCGAAAACACTTCAGTGACCCGAGTGTTCGCCTACCAGGCATTTTCTGATTTCGCCCATGGGAAGGAAGGGTCAACTTTTTGCCGAGTAGTAAAAAAGAAAACAGTACCATGCTGAAATACGCCCTGAGGCATTCCCTTGTTAAGCTGGTCACTTTTTTCTTTTTTCAAAGATTAGGCCTCTCGCCCTCTGTGTGTATGTGTGTGTGTGTGTGTGTGTGTGTGTGTGTGTGTGTGTGTGTGTGTGTGTCCATCCTATTCCTGCTACTGATTGGAACGCATCCTTGAAGCTGCAGGCTGACTAAGGTGTGTCGTTGTTGTAATGATAATTCTTATATTCTCACTGGTTCCGTATATATGTAAACCTGAATGCTGGATGTTTGTTATAATTTCTGAAATAACGAAAGACACGTTTTGGCATTTTTGTTAGACGTTCCTGTTTCTTAACACTTTTATACAAGAAGTTTCCAACTAAATCAAGACATTACCATTCATGTGAGCACAGATACAAGGTCGAATAGGTAGCTTTAGGTATGGCAATGCCAAAACAGTGAGTAACTAATGATATGAATAAGACAACTGCATGAAGATAATTCTGACATGACTTTTGATAATTGGAATGAAAGTTGTTGTCTGTAATGTTTATATAACAGCACATCTTCACCTTATCAAAAGTACCTAACAACCAAGTAGCTCGAATGGAAACTAATCAAATATCCTTTAGATTAACAACCAATTTCTTCTGACCTCAAAAGCCTCGTATGGACGATCTGTCTATAGTTTTGTCATTCCTATTTCTATTTGCTTTTTATTTTGGCTCTATCATCCCTACATTAATACAGATTTAAGAAAAAATTTCTATGCTTGTTTCTGTTGTCTTGTGGATGTGTATCACAGAGAGAACAACTGTAAGAAGAAGGAACAATATATACAGTAAGGTGTGGAGGGAGTGATCATTCCTTCTCAGGCTGACCATCTGTTCGGCTTTCTCCTGGTCACCACCACCCACTCGCCACACCCGCAGCTATAAGAAAAAAAAATCCTCAGACTCCACTCAGACAATTGTTGAGTTTTGTCAGAGCGATAACTGAAAGGCACACATACTCATGACATAGACTGCGGGTCTGTAAAGGACCCAGCTTCAATGAGTGCAGGCAGACTGTTGAAACTTTGCTGTGGAGAATATGAAGAAAAGAATATGATGGACGTTTAGGTAGGTGTGGCAGATTTTAGTATGCTATCTTAGCAAAGGTTCGTGGCCGCGTGTTTGGGTTCGTTGGGTATAGAAAAAAACATTTAGACGTGAACGCTAGTTATCTGCTGGAGCTCAATTTCTTTTATCGATGTAGGGATTATTGTGTGTATGTTTATAATAAACTTATGGAGTGTCTTTGCCATCCTGCGTATTGAGTCTACCGACTGTATGATATGTATATATATATATATATATATATATATATATATATATATATATATATATATATATATATATATATATATATATATATATTCTTTTCTTGCTCTTATCTCAGTGTTTTGATGTCATCTGAATATGGACACGCCTTTTACAAAGGCGTTCCTGAAATTACAAAAAAGTAGTGAAGATGACTGCCAGTATTAGATACCAATGAAATTTATCAGAGTAGGTTTGTCTCAGTAAATTATGTGGAGAGGTTTTTACACTCGTAAATACAAGTGCTTTAAAGACTTCAATCCCTTGCACTTATAAGTTTTTTATTATATTCTATGATCAGTAGAATGAGGTGTATGATAATTAGGAAAATCTGTCTTCGTATATAATATAACTTCCTCTTATAAACTATATCTTTTTATGAGTAACAAAAGTATGTAATATATATATAAAATAGTGATAAGATAACTGTAATAAATTTATTGCTGAGATCTTTGTTTTATATTTATGTTGACTATCTCAAGAGTTTCCTATTTACTCTGGAAAAACTTTGAACTTAAAGATCAAATGTGTTTATGCCCGTCTTACGTCCAACTTCCTGCTATAATTACGGACAAATAGCATTCTATTGACCAAATCAGATAGTACAGAATATACAGATACTTGGGACGTAAACCCAAACAAACTTAACTAGAAGTGCACCGTAAGTGTTCTGGATAGAAAACAACTGGTCTTTATTCTTAAAGCATTAGGAAAAAAACTAATCTTTACCTTCGTATTGTCATGTATTATAATTTTCATTTTGTTCTGCAGGTTCATCCTACCTGAGATATTTTGAGATGTAATCATTTGATATTGTAATCACCATGCTTCAACCCGATTCGGAAAGATATGTATGTACCTAGAATTCGTGATGCCCAAAAATACAGAACAAGTACCATAAACTAATGCAACGTAGTGCGTTCGGTATGGCATTAAGCAGGATTGGGCCAGTGTGTTTGATATTTTGGCCTCAAGTTTTATACGATACCATGACGGTACGTTTTCTGCAAAATTATAGAGAGCAAGCTAATCTGTCTACAAGCGCGCGATTACGACAAAATTATTATAGCTTGTCAACCACAAATAAAGGGGGTAAGAAGGTTTTCTGTATCGCCGATATATTCAAAACGGAGAAGAATGAGATCAAAATAACAAGTCAGGGTAATTTGCATATAACATATTATTGAAGAATATACATAAGTTAAGATAGATTTAGAGGCAGACACAGCACAGAGGTTATTATGGGCTTCCGTAGTACCGGGTAGGAGCTTGAACCTCTTCTGAGGAATCATAGCCAGCGCGGGCGCGGGCGGCGTCCTCCTTAGCAGCGAAGGCGATCTGGTCCAGCACGAACTGAGGGATTGGGTGGGGGAACGCGGGAGCCACTGGCAGGAGGTCAGACTGAGGCTGGTAGCCGTTTGCGTCAGCGACGAACTTGACGAGGACGGGAGTGCCGTCAGGAGCAGTGTAGCTGTGGAAATTATGAGAAATGTGGTTACAAACGCAGCAGGTACGTTTCATTTGACTTTTTGTTCATCTTATATCCATGGACGACATAGTACTATTTTGGTCCACATTCATACTCACGAGTATTCTCCAGCTTTGACTACAGCACCCTTAGGGCCAGTGGGAGAGCCGGACTGCGACAGGACGATGCCATTGCCAGTCTCCACGTCCAGGTTGTACCTTCCGTCTTCTTCGTGGACACGGTCGTCCCTCAGGATGGGGATCTCTTCGCTGGAGTCGTCATGTGGGGCTTCATAATGGGGGGCGGCGAAGGCCACAGCGACCAAGGCGGCGAGGATCATCTAAAGATGAGAGGAGGAAAAAAAATAATGAATGAACAATGGCATTTTCAAAACTTGCTTTCTGTAAATGCTCACATGTTTGAATTCACACAAACGATAAGCATTTGGATTCAGACGATCCTACTTACACACTTCATGTTGGCTGCAGTAGGGTGGTACTGATGAAAGACTCTAGCAGCCTGGACTTATATAGTGCACTATTACCATCGTTCATTGTCGTGACCTTGAACTTTCCACGAAACCTGTACGCAACCAGAGTACTGCAGTGCTGGAGGCTCTATGATCATAAGGTTAGGAAGAGTCGACTTTTTTGCCGTCTGACGAAAAACACTTCCATAGTGAGAGATGTCCATATGGATTTCCTTGACAAATTCTCCAGCCTTTCTATGTTCGTATGGAATATTCTTGATTACATGGTATTTGAAATATTAAATTTTTTCCAGAAACAGATTTACAATTTCACAGTCAAACACATCTTATTATCTATGTATCCAGCAATACCAATATGTCTGTATGTGTGCCTAGAAGCACATCATAAATACATTCATATATGAATACTTCTGAATTTACATACAGTAATGTATATGTATATATGGGCCTCCCACGAGTCACGCCTGTGCCCATTCGGGTGCGCTCGGGTGCGATTCCTGAGCGCGGCAGGAGGGTTTTATTAGATACATAAGGATACGTCTATGGAGCATATAAACAAAAATGGTTTAGGTTTAGGATTATGATTATGAATGCAGGAGCCACTGGTAGGAGGTCAGACTGAGGTTGGTGTGCGTCGCCGACGTAGAGGACAGCAGCGGGATCGCCGTCAAGAGCGGTTCAGCTGTGGAGATCTTTGGAAGGATGGCATTAGATTCAACTTGTAGATTTCTTATATAATTCATATAACTTTTACTTTACATATACGCTATATGGAGTTAATCGGACAATTCTTTCTCCTTATGAGCAATGTCCGCACTTGACCACAGCACCCTCAGTGCTGGTGGGAGAGCCAGACTGGGTCGGGATGATGCCATTGCCAGTCTCCACGTCCACGTCGTAATTTCCGGGAGGGGAACTGCCCCATTCTCTTTGCTTGAGTCTGCATATGCGACGTCGTAACTGTGCTGAGGAGCAGCGATTGCCATAGGGGCCAAAGCGGCGAGGTTCACTTGCATAAAAAAAGAAAAACAAATGGCGGTAACAAATCGATATTTGTTGCTTGCAGAATCTAACTCACACCATCGGTACACACGTGAACGTCAGCCCACACCACTGACAAATTACATGTTGGATACGATAGAGTGTTGTTGGCGAAAACATCTCGCTGCGCAAATACATAAGGTCTAATATCACCATCATCCATTGTCTTGACCCCTAATACATGTCTATGATCACAGTAGACGCGGAAAAAACTTCCTTAATCGATAGTCAGCAAGGATCTACTTTTACCAGATGCCACAAAGCAGCACCATGTGGAAATATGCCCTCCAGCGTTCCCTAGCCGAGTCAGCTCTGCATTAACCTGCAATACTGGGTTGGTGATAGACGACAGGTATTCATTTCAATTTCTAAGGAGTTTCGAATGAGTTTTTGATATGTAGAACAAACTGTAGCGTTGATCTTAGATAATGGTTGTTGAGGTGGTACACGCAGTTGTATACCTCAAGCATGGCGATGATATATATATATACAGTGTGCGTCTTCCTATGCGTTTATCGATTCGTTGGCGTGTCTGTTTGGAATTAGACTATTTCTTACAATATAGAGTATTTCCATGTTTTGCGAAGAATTTGTGCTCCAAGTAACAAGACTAACAAGAGATAACAATGAATAAATAAGAGATTGTAATGTATTTCTAAATTGAATCAACGAATAACTTCAAGAAGACAACAGATGCACAAACGATTCACCAGATCATTCATAGATGCACGTGCATATATAGATGGCTGGGTATGCATGAAAGAATAGATAATTCACATGCAAGATAACCCTGAAACACCGTACATGTAGCGTAATAAAGAAGATTTGTGCTCCATAAAAACTGGTTAACGCCATTTCTTCCCCTATAAAGAGAAAGTAGAACCTGCCACCAATAACATAGTAACATTACACTTATGATACATAGAGTGTCTATGTTCATTCAGCTTGTATGGATTAAGGGCACGGATAAAAACTAAACAAGAAGCGGCAAAAAGACGAGTGATGGTCGGAAAGTTATGGAAAACATGGCCGTGATCGAGAGGAAGGCCGCTAGCGGCAGGCCACTATATAAGATGCGGCGGAGATGCTCAGGTGTCCAGTGTCTACCACGAACAGTCAACATGAAGTTTGTGAGTACCGTGGTTTTGAAAGATACACTCCTTCCCAAGAATGCAGTATTACCTCACTTTACATGAAAACCTTTCACTGTGGTACTATATGTATCTTTTCCTAACGTGATAAGGATAAGGCAGTGTGGTAAGATGTTTCATTCCCTTCGTTTGGTCTCAGGTGATCCTTGCCGCCTTGGCTGCCGTGGCCGTCGCCGCGCCCCAATACAACTACTTCGTCTCGCACGAAGATTCCAGCGAAGAGATCAAGGTGGCCCCCGTCCGCTACCACGCTCCGGTTGTAGATTCTAGTGAGGAAATTGAGGTGGTGCCCATCCTGAAGGACGTTCGCGTCCACGAGGACGATGGAACGTACAACATCGAAGTGGAGACCGGCAACGGCATCCGTTTATCTCAGTCTGGCTCCCCCACTGGTGATAACGGCGCTGTGAACAAGGCTGGACACTTCTCGTAAGTAGGAACACTTCTCTACAATTAGGTAAATTTCACTGAAATATGTTGCATTATATAGTCAGGATATGAGTTACCTCAGGGTGAATAAACTTAATTTTTGTCTGATTCCACAGCTACACTGCTCCTGACGGCACACCGGTCAAGGTAACGTTCGTCGCCAACGAGAACGGCTACCAGCCTCAGTCTGACCTCCTGCCAGTGGCTCCCGCGTTCCCCCACCCAATCCCTCAGTTCGTGCTGGACCAGATCGCCTTTGCTGCTGCAGAGGACGCCGCCCGCGCCCGTGGTGGTTTTGACTCCTCAGAGGAGTTCGTGGCCCCCTCCTACTCCTACGCAGCTCCTTAGTCATTCTACTGCAATGATATATGGGATATTTATTCTCTATTCTATTTATTAAATGAAATAAATCATATCTTGCACAAGGTATATCTATATCCTATCGTACTCAAGCCTTATGAATAACCGGCCTTACATATGTAAGACTAGAAATATTTCAAAAGTAAGACTCCACTTTTACCATACTTTATTCGGCTATACACAAGACGAGATACACAAAAATACGTATAAACAAAATGACAAAACGATGATAACAAATTTATTTTAGACATTCTTCACTCCGTTGTCGTAGAATATTCATTCTTGAATTATCCTTGTGAGTCTGTCTTTACCACGCTAGATATGGTGTTTCTTGCTAAAGATTTTTTTTCTTTTCTACAATCTTTCATGAACTTCTAACTGTGGTGTATTTCAAATGTCGTGTAATTCAAAAGGCAGTTTTGGACTGTCGAATACGCTTTACTAGGGAGCACTACTTCGACATAACGCCATGTCTGTAACAGGTTGCTTGGTAGACTGTAGCATCGGCCCTCTCCTCAGTAACAGACATCAACTCGTCATGACTTCGCGCAACTTGACTAGTTTTTCGTCTTACCACAGAATGGTCGTTAGGTGGTCTCTCTCCGGCTGGCAAGACAGGTGGAGCTGCACTAGAAAAACAAGACTGACACAAAGTAACTATCTGGCTCTGCTAATATATTTTTGTAAACTGTATCCTTAAAGACATTACATCAACTTTAACTACCGCATACGAATCGTTTTTCATTTCTTAATTTTTAATTTCAAAACTGTTTTATCTTGAGATTATCTTTATCATATATATATATATATATATATATATATATATATATATATATATATATATATATATCCAATTTGAAGAAATATACAAGACGCAACATATTTATGGGATGCAACACAGAGATGAAGCATATCACACGACGCAACACATTTATCTCTGCATAAAGACGGGTTTCCATTATCGGCGATCGAAGAACACAAGAAGCAATTCAAGCGTGAATTTTCCAGCCACGAAAATCAGCTCAAACTGGTCTTGGTGCAATTCATGATATAATTACATTCACCCGCCAGAGAAGTGAATACGCCACGCTAGCCAATGTGTGGAGTCAACTCTTGACTGATGACCCTCAGCGGATGCCACAAAATTCAGTTAATAACTAAGTTTTTATCTCATGGTCATAAGAAAGATGATCACACGTCAAAATCTGAGAAATGCTGGCAAAGAAAACTACGAAATGAGAGTCAGGATCTGGCTAATGAGGGCTTAATGAGGCTGTCACCTTCTCCATGACTAAACGTAACAAAGGACGTAAACTGGATTTGTAATGGACAAAAACTTGATAGCACAGCATGGAAATTATACCAGTGTGTATATATATATATATATATATATATATATATATATATATATATATATATATATATATATATATATATATATATATATATATATATATATATATATATATATATATATATATATATATATATATATATATATATATATATATATATATATATATATATATATATATATATATATATATATATATATGCACTGTATCTTTATAATTGTGGTTATTCATGAATTAATAGTCAAAGACCTAACGATATTGTAAACATAGTTATTCAGTACTTGAAATTATTCGAAGACTGTGAATCAAGTATTGGACGGGGAGACCATTGGTGACGGGTGTGGCCCATCCTCCCTCCCCAGCAAAGAATCTCTGGGACAAGAAGCTCTCTGAAACCAAACACAACTTCTTTAATTTCTTCTGTGCGATGATCCTCTTCGACTCCTGCTAGAATTATCCCTACTCATCACATCTATAGCGTCACTTCGCAGATACCCCTCACACTTAGTATCTTCAAAAGGGCAGACTTACTCATTATACACACGATTTTCTTTAACGCAAACCAACAGGACTTCAGATGTATCATCATTACGCCAACGCTCTACTTACTGCTGTCAAATTAGAGGAACGCTTACTAAATCTATCACTGTTGTCAGGAAAGGATAACAAAAACAACGATTTTGATTAAAGCAGCATATTCTGTAATGAAGGGGAGATTATGACAGATAAGAGTGATTATCAAAAAGCGTTTTGTGTACGAAATAAAACCAGCAGAACTTTTGCCCTTTTGTTCTGTATTCTTCTAGCATATGTGTTGGTATATAATTCGTCTCATATTGTGGACAAAAAAATATGATAATGGACTTTCAGATTAAAGTATCATCCAACTAACTCCACTAAACTCAACGAACTATGAAGTACATAAGACGAGAAGCGACATGAAAAGATTTTAGAGTCAGACTTTTATTCTCTCTATCTCCGGGACTAAACAGACTTCAGATTTCTCCTATGTGACGAATCTTCTTCTACCACATCTTGTGAGAGCCTTATATAAAGTCCAGGTGTGTCGTGCCATGGTGAACAGCAGGATTAGGTAGTCTTTAAAATGGTTAAGAAACAGAATATGACTCCCTACTGTTCGTAGTATGAATACGAAAACTGAGTAGTGAGAGAATATTCATCTACTGTGATGGCCGTAAGTTGAATTCAACCGAGTCGATAAGCAAATGATTATTCTTGTATTCTGATTCTCAGAGATAACAGAGGAAGCTCAAAAACTGAGAAATATACTTATGTGTTCGTATGTTGTCTAGAACTGATATTACGTAATGAGTTGAACCATTATGTGTTATTGGCGGCATGCGTTTCCTTAGGATATAAAGTTATAAAGTTAAATCAATTAGGGAAGACAAAAATGGTATTAAGGAATCCAGTTCTTTATTGTTTCTAGTGCATACGAAATAAATAATCTTAGAAAATTCAACATTTACTGAGGGCTGTCGTAAAAGCTGCCGGGGGTCAGGAGGTGTGTGGGAGCTTAATTCTCTTCTGAGGAGTCAAAATGACGGGGGGCGTAGTAATGGGTGGGTGCGGGGACGGGGGCAGGGACGAAGGCGCGGGTGCCGACCTCTTCTGAGGAATCCAAGCCGGCACGAGCACGAGCGGCGTCCTCCTTGGCAGCGAAGGCGATCTGGTCCAGCACGAACTGAGGGATTGGGTGGGGGAACGCGGGAGCCACCGGCAGGAGGTCAGACTGAGGCTGGTAGCCGAACTCGTTGGCGACGAACTTCACAACGACGGGAGTGCCGTCAGGAGCAGTGTACCTGTGGAAATCAAGTATAGTCAAAAATATTTTTCACACACCTGGGTTATCTGTTTCGGATATCAAAAATCTTTTATTTATAAAGTTAAAGAAATCTTAATACTTACGAGAATTGTCCAGCCTTGTTCACAGCGCCGGTATGACCTTCGGGGGAGCCAGACTGAGATAGACGGATGCCATTGCCAGTCTCCACTTCGAAGCTGTACTGTCCATCCTCTTCGTGGACGCGAACGTCCTTCAAGATAGGCACGAACTCGACCTCCTCGCTGGATTCTGTCTTGTAGTGGACGGGAACCACTTTGACCTCCTCGCTAGAGTCTACAGGTCGAGGGTTATGGTGGACGGGCACTACATGGATCTCCTCGCTGGAGTCATCAGGTAGGGCGTAGTAGTTGAACTGAGGGGCGGCAACGGCCACAGCGGCTACGGCAGCGAGGATCACCTGCAGATCAAATGTTAGTAGAGTTGAAGTTCTTTTTCATATTTCTTAACTCTGGATTTAATCCTTTTCCGAATTCACATAATCTTACACAAAACCTCATATATCAGTAAATATAATCATAATCTGCATTATGTGGTAGCAGTACTTACAAACTTCATATTGACTGTAGGTAGGTAGGTACTGATAGGTTGAGCATCAGACCGTCTCTTATATACTGACCATAAGACCAACAGCCCCTTCATGACCATGGCCTTGCTCCTCACCACCGACCTTGCTGTTGGTGATTTTTTTTTATATGGCCCTATAATGTATGGGAGGAAACATACTGCATATAATGGTTGTGGCTTAATTCATAGGTCAGGGATACTGAATGGAGGTTTGACCTTCTCCTTGTTGAGGGATTTTTTGCTTTATCCAGTTTTTATGGTGAACAGCCTCCTTCATCGTGTGTTATAAGCATGGTAGTGAACAATCTCCTTATCTTCAGTTATCTAATCATCCATCCATGTGTTTGCGTTTTGGACTCGGTGATCAGTAATACTTCTTCACCTTCTATTTCCTTTGGCTATTTGCTCAGAGGTTATAGAAACATCTCAAAGAAAGTAAGGATTAATCAAAAGATACTACTATACGAACGGCTCACGCAAGAACAATCGTCCAATTATCATTCATATATATATATATATATATATATATATATATATATATATATATATATATATATATATATATATATATATATATATATATATATATATATATATATATATATATTCTCTTAAGAAAACGTATCCTTGAATTATATTGGACTATAATTCCAGTGTGGAGCCGTTAATATTGCAACTGTC
Organism: Panulirus ornatus; assembly: GCF_036320965.1. Taxonomy (NCBI): domain Eukaryota; kingdom Metazoa; phylum Arthropoda; class Malacostraca; order Decapoda; family Palinuridae; genus Panulirus; species Panulirus ornatus. The sequence goes on from NC_092292.1 coordinate 19,948,564, forward strand.
TTTTGACTCTTCGTAATTTCTCACTTGAAATACCTCAATTCACCGAATGAGTAAAGTTAGCTCAGGGAAATAAATGATAAAGGAACATTTGGATATCTCCCACATCAACCGCAAATGCAGGTGTGGTTATGTGAGGAGGTGAAAATAAGTAGATCGTCCATGGACGAGTTTATAACAGATGATAGAGTACACCGTAATTTGGACAATGTAAAAAGTTCCCCAACAAGGTGAATGTTAAACCTTCATATGGTACCCCAAAGCAATAAACTACCTCGCATCCATTATATGCAGTCGCCACAGTGTCTCCATCCATATATTTTAAGATTATGAAACGAAAGCCAACTTTGGGCAGCAAGGAGGGTGAGCATCAGCTAGTGGTTAGGAGCAAGGTCAGGGTTGTGAAGGGGCCGGTATGTCTATGGGTTAGTACTATATAAGAGACGGTGTTCGTGCCTTACCTATCAGTACCTGACCACGTACAGCCAACATGAAGTTCGTAAGTGTTGTGAACTATATGGGCCGCTTCTATTGGTTTTATCTATTGATATAAAATGTGATCAAGTTCTTACATCAGTTCTGAAAGTGAGCAGATCCGTAGTCAGAATACCCGACATGAGTTTCATCGATATGTTTGATTTGCAGGTGATCCTCGCTGCCGTAGCCGCTGTGGCCGTTGCCGCCCCACAGTTCAACTACTACGCCCTACCTGATGACTCCAGCGAGGAGATCCATGTAGTGCCCGTCCACCATAACCCTCGACCTGTAGACTCCAGCGAGGAGGTCAAAGTGGTTCCCGTCCACTACAAGACAGAATCCAGCGAGGAGGTCGAGTTCGTGCCTATCTTGAAGGACGATCGTGTCCATGAAGAGGACGGACGGTACAATGTCGAAGTGGAAACTGGCAACGGCATCCGTTTATCCCAGTCTGGCACCCCCAACGCTGGCAACGGCGCTGTGAACAAGGCTGGACAGTTCTCGTAAGTATAAACGTTATAGTAGAATCTAATGCATTTAAGAATCTTACATAATGAAATGAAGTAACTGTTTTTTTATTGAATTTCGTTAAGTACACAATTTTCATAATTCCACAGCTACACCGCTCCTGACGGCACACCGGTCAAGCTAACATTCGTTGCCAACGAGTTCGGCTACCAGCCTCAGTCTGACCTCCTGCCAGTGGCTCCCGCGTTCCCCCACCCAATCCCTCAGTTCGTGCTGGACCAGATCGCCTTCGCTGCCAAGGAGGACGCCGCTCGTGCTCGTGCCGGCTTGGATTCCTCAGAAGAGGTCGGCACCCGCGCCTTCGTCCCTGCCCCCGCCCCCGCACCCACCCATTACTACGCCCCCCCTCATTTTGACTCCTCAGAAGAGAATTAAGCTCCCACACACCTCCTTTTACGACAGCCGTCAGTAAATGTGGAATTATCCAATATTATTTATTTCGTATGTATTAGAAAGAATAAAGAACTGGATTCCTTAATATCATATTTGTCTTCCCTAATTGATTTAACTTGATAACCTTCTATCCTAAGGAAACGCATGCCGCAAATAACACATAATGGTTCAACTCATTACGAAATATCAGTTCTTGACAACATACGAACTCATAAGTTTATTTCTCAGTTATCTCTGGGGATCAGAATACAAGAATAATCATGTGCTTCTCAGACTCAGTTGAATTCAACTTTTGGACACCACAGTAGATAAACATTTCCTCACAATTCAGTTTTCGCATTCATACTACGAGCACTAGGGAGTCATATTTTGCTTGCTTTTTAGTCATTCTAAAGACTATCTAATCCTGCTTTTCATCAAGGCACGACACACCTGAGCTTTATAAGATAAGGCTCTCACAAGATGCAGTCGAAGGGGATTCTTCACACAGGAGAAATCTGAAGACTGTTAAGTCCTGGAGAATTTCCCGTCGTCTAGATTTCTTGCTGTGGGGCGAGGTCTCGGACGTCACCACAGACACTAGGTAGTCCCCTGATCGTCTCACGGAGATCTTATATTGATTTACAATCTTCGAAATGTTATGACAAAAACTAAACGTTCGTCTGTTAATTCATGCATAACCATAATCATAAAGTTACTGTTTCTATATTGCTACAATGTGTCCATGTTGTCTAGTTTTTGTTCAAGTTTTTCTTGTGTTATCTCGTTATGGAGGCATCAGTGTATTCATGAACAAGTCTTAAGTCAGATTCTGGATCTCCGAGCATTGTTTTCTTTGCCACGATTTCTCATATTACGATGTGTGATCATCTTTCATATGGCTCTGAGATAGAAACTTAATCATCAACTAAATTTTGTGGCATCATTTGATGGTCGTTAGTCGAGCGTTTCCTGTGCTTCATTTAACACAACAGTAGCATTATGCATGCACTTTGGACTGAGGTGAATTTTGTTATATAACAAATCATTCTATGAACAGTTTACTCCAATTTTCGAAACAGAAAAATTCATGCTTGAAATGCTTGAAATTTCTTTGACTGTCGATTAGTAAGTCTAGTCTTTATACACACATAAATATGTTATGTTACATGATATGTTATATCATTGTTCTGTGTCATTAACTGTGTATCGTCATTTGTCTTGATACGTTTTGGGATACAATTTGCTCAGCACTATGTTGCTTCACGTGTTATTGAATGTGTAGTGATAAGTGTATTTGGTCACGTTTCTGGACGTCTTGGTAACCAACGAATGTTGTAGAAATCAGAATGGCGTCTACATACCTGCTTTGTGAGTATATGAATCATACATAAAACAGTTATGAATAACCCATTTTCTAGCAGCATTCCTTTACAGGCTTACAGGTGTACACGGGAATTACCTCCCACTCGTATCATATTCAAAATTGATTGATAATTGAATAGACCACATTCAAAGTTGAAAGAAAAATAATGGTCAAAAGGTTCATATAAAGATGTCAAAATGGATTCTCTTCATTGGTTTTCCTCATTATATTCACACCATTGTATTTGTGCCCAGTTAGTCTTTCCTTTGATAGAAGGAATAGCAATGGGCTATCAACACTTAATAACATTCTAGATAAATCTTACTGATCCATAAATTGTATGGTAGGGATTTGAGGTGCAGATAGAAAGAATTTTATATGTTGTTATCTACTTGATATTCAACTGATAAGCATCTACATTACCGCAATACAATTGTTACTAAGTTCGGCTGCAGTAGTGGGCAGGGGCAGTGACGGAAGGAGGTGTCCTCGACCTCTTCTGAGGAATCCAAGCCGGCGGGGCCAGGGGCGGCGTCCTCCTGAGCAGCGAAAGCGATCTGGTTCAGCACGAACTGGAGGATTGGGTGGGGGAGCTAGGGAGCCACTGGCAGGAGGTCAGATTGGGGTGGTACCCGTTCTCGTCAGCAACAAACTTCACAATGACTGCAGGTGCAGTCAAGAGCAGTGTAGCTGAAGAGGATGATTGGAAGAATAGCTGCACTCTAACTATCTACCTTTAATCCTGTTATAGTGGCTATGTTCACTGTAAAATGAAGATTATCTTCAAATTTTTGATACGAAAACTGTTCATCCCTGACCACAGCGCTCACAGGGTCAGCACTTGGAGAGCTGGATTTGAGACAGGATGATGCTATTGCCAGTCTTCACTTCCTAGTTTACATTCCGGCCTCCTCGTGGACACAATCATCCAGGAGACCATAGATGTACTTGAGGGCGGCGATGGCCACGTTGGCGAAAATTACCTTTGACAGAATCAGTTCTGCATTTCTATGTGTATGTTTAATCACAATACAGCAGGTCAATGTGTACAATGAACATAGCTCAACGAATATAGCACAAAGTACAAGAATTAGTGTATTTACATGCTTCATGTTCCTTGTCGTCGGGTAGATACTGTTGCTTCAGTCTTACCATTACACCTGACAGTTCACCTCCTCCAGAGTCTAATGTCCTGATCTTAACCAACTCATTTACCCCAGTAGCCCTATCACGGACCTTCGAACGTGCTTCGAATCTGTTCTGCACGTGGAGTTCATTTGATTTTGCTATGTAAAATATAGTCAAAAAACTGGTATATGTAAATTCTTACCCCTGTGAGGTACAAAAACATTTGCTTACCTCATGTCGTCTAATGAAATGCGTCCACTTTTTACTATAGTGAGACAGCATCTGATGTTGAGGGATGCTATCGGCCTCCGGGAACATTGACTAAGAAGTCTGTGGCTGTATCGTTTCAGAATCTTAAGCTGGAAAGTAATGTCAGGAGGAATAAGAGTTCGTAATAAGTTCCTTCCTTTGTTCTGGAGAGAGAGAAGCAGCATCTGGACATATCTTCCGTTATCTTAACTTGATTCTTATTCTAACCGTTGATACAGCCACGGCACAAAAGCCTCTCAAGCATGATCTATCCCTTTAAAACCTGTCTGGGCTCCCCTCTTGATACATAGCCTCCCTTTCCCTTTGCAGGATGTCGGTTCTCCTCCTCTCACTCTCCTTCCATTTTGCTCAGATGTATGTTTTCTTGTGCCAGCCTATCATCATGCAACCACCCTCCATGACCAAACCCACCTCAAGATATCTGCCTTAACCCGTTCTCTGTAGCACAATAATATTTCCCATGATTTCCCCTTCTCGGATGATACATGTATACGATGCAGAATTACTTACACCACCATGATCACATGCAATATTATTTATCTTCTCTGTTCGTATTCTTCATTCGCACGAAAGATGTCTTAACTGTCCAATAACTTAATTCCTATGAAATCATATTTGTCAGTTGAATGGAATGCCTTTTCGTCAGCTATTTGGCCAACTTCTTTGGTAGAGTCGACAAACGTTTTGCTAAACCTTTCTCATCAAATAGAATGTCATTACCTCAATTCATAAGTATGAATGATTAACTACATCCATTGCAATTAGTCTTCATACGTTTGTTCCAGTCTTTGACCCTTGTGTGAAAAAATATGTGAGTTTTCCATATTTTCTAAGAAGTCTTATGTTCATCATAACCTTTCATCATGGTTAAGCTTTTTGTACAGTTCTTGTCGCTTTTATACTATGATAGTCTACAGCTTCACTGCTGTAATACTAAGTGGTAAGAAGGTTGTGGCAGTGTAGTGGTCTGTAAGAGTAGTGGTGGTAACATAGTTGAAGATGTGGAGGAGGACTGGAAATGGTACAACACCTAGGGTGGCAGCGTGGTTGGGGACGCGGAGGAGAGGAGTTGGCATTGCCGTGAGCGTAGTGGTGGGTGTGGTCCAGTACTGAGAATGGCGTAACATGGGGGATGACTGAGTACGGTACTTGAGTAAAGGAATGGCATAAGAAAAGGGATATCTGAGAGGGTGTGAGAGTATTGGAATAACAAAGTAACTGAGGATAGTAACGGGAACAGCTGTCTGTTGTTGATTACTGTTATGATAGAGTAGCGAGGTATGGGAGTAGGTACTAGAGAAAGACACTGAAGGTAACAATAGGGGTGTGGCACTATGGTCAAAGTCTTGAGTTGGATGATACAGCAATCAGTGTATTGGTGTAGTGGTAGGGTAGAGGGCAGTAGAGGTGTTAATGTAGTATGGAGATAGTAGGGTAATGAGTGTCTCTTTCACTTGTATTCTATCCTTTATGTCCTTGAAAACAACTACCATTTAATCACAGACATGAAGTACTTTGATAGGTCAAGGCCTCCGTATATACAAAGCAAATCATATACATTTACGTGTAAATGGACAGCACCACCACCACTCATCATGCCAGCGTCCTTGCCTTCACTTCTGGCAGGCAACCTCGCTCTCCTCCATTGCTTCATTACTTCTTATACTGATAACGATTGACCACTTACGGGGACACAAGATTATGAAAACTTTACCAGATATCGCTTAAGAGATAAGCTTTCATTCCGATAAAGGGATTAATTTTCCTCATGTTAACACAAATAAGGTGTTTAACTGTAAAGCTTATTCATCTAGGGAGACATTCACTTCATATGTAACCTTTTAAAATGTAATTTACTACTGATTAATTTGTTTATTGTATTATCTATAAAGGTATCTATGAAACTCATTTACATAGTAATTAACAACCGAAACATTCTAATGCCTGACCTTGGAAAACTATGTATAACCCTTCTCTTCCCTGACGAGGGAGGATGATTAGACGTGGTCGTCAAAACTGTTAGTTAATGTCTTGATATCTTTTCTTGTCATTATTTCTGAATAGAAATCTATGACATGGAAGAAGATATTTTAAGAATTAACGAAAATATAATGCACGAAAATGGGTAATGGGTTAACCTGCTCTCTATTTAAGGAGAAATAGAATCTTTTCTCATCCGAAACCTTCAATATTTAGATGTAACTTCATTTGATTACCTTAGTGTCTTAAAGGTATTTCATAGGTTTAAGAAAAAGCGTAGATAATCTATAAAACCGACTGGGTACACTGTAAAACCACAATATCATAGAATTACCACAGGAAGATTTGGCGTTGACTAGGTAACGAAAAAAATTATACTGAATGTATTGTCCCCTGCTGAACCATATTTCATCTATTAATTATGTTTAAGGACTTAAGAAGCATCATTAAACTGCTGGGTTCCATAGGATGCTAAGTCCTCGTAGTATGCAATGACAGTTGACTTAAAATCCTTAGAAGAATTATGAATTTTTCTTGCGATAAGAAATATGTTGAATTGAACCTTTATATAGTTCATTTTCATATGTAAAATATTGAATATATATCATCATGAAACATGTAGCAATTTGGTACAAATCTCTTATCTGAATGCCTGACCTCGAAGACCAAACTCTCCTTAAAAACAGGAGCTGCAGCCAGGAAAAAGTTGACAACTCGGTCCCAAATAAAAAGAGAAGGACCGAACGCGGTGAGGTGTAAGGTCATGGTCTATGGGCAGTATATAAGATGGGATGCAGGTGTTGAGCCATCAGTACCTAACCACGTACAGCCAACATGAAGTTTGTAAGTACTGCAAGGCATGTTCCTGCTCTATTGGTTCGAGTTACTGATGGAAAGACTTTGGAAATGTTTAGAGGATAATTTTGAAGGGGAGTAGACCTTCAGTTTGGAGATGTACTAGTGAACCTAAATTATATTGACATTTGATATTCAGGTGATCCTCGCTGCCGTAGCCGCTGTGGCCGTTGCCGTCCCACAGTACAACTACTACGCCCTGCATGATGACTCTAGCGAAGAGTTCCAGGTGGTGCCCGTCCACTACGACTCTCATTCTGCAGAATCTAGCGAGGAGCTGCAAGTGGCTCCCATCCACTACAGGGGAGATTCCAGCGAGGAGGTCGAGTTCGTGCCTATCTTGAAGGACGTTCGCGTCCACGAAGAGGACGGACGGTATAACTTCGAAGTGGAGACTGGCAATGGCATCCGTCTCTCTCAGTCTGGCTCCCCCGAAGGTCATACTGGCGCCGTGAACAAGGCTGGAGAGTACTCGTACGTGTTAAGCTCTCTAAAGAATTTGTTCTATTTAAAGAAGCATGATACATGAAACATACGAACCAAACGTGTAACAAATATTGTTGACTATATAACATTCATGACTCCACAGGCTACACTGCTCCTGACGGCACTCCCGTCGTTGTGAAGTTCGTCGCCAACGAGCACGGCTACCAGCCTCAGTCGGACCTCCTGCCAGTGGCTCCCGCGTTCCCCCACCCAATCCCTCAGTTCGTGCTGGACCAGATCGCCTTCGCTGCCAAGGAGGACGCCGCTCGTGCCCGCGCCGGCTTGGATTCTTCAGAAGAGGTCGGCACCCGCGCCTTCGTCCCTGCCCCTGCCCCCGCCCCCATCAATTACTACGCCCCTCCTCATTTTGATTCCTCAGAAGAGAACTAAGCTCCCACACACCTCTGCCTGCGCTCAGTAAATGTGGAAATATCTAAGATTATTTATTTCTTATGTATTAAAAAGAATAAAGAATTGAATTCCTAAATACCACTTTTGTATTTCCTACCCGTTTAAGCTCTATTCCAGACTAGCCTAAGGAAATATACATGAAGTAAAAAAACCATATAGTAACAAGTCGAGACAAAATTCTGACCCTTTCAGTTATCATTGTTTTAGCAATCAGTACACGTGAGGTCTTAGCTATGATAAATGTGACTCAACTTCTGCCCATATGAAAGTGGGCTCAGATGGCTCAAACATTGAAAGGGAAATGACAGGAAAAAGACAAATGAGACAAGCAGCGCCCTAGGAAGAAACAAGATAAGACATGTGAAAGCCTGACAGCTAAAAGTTTGCCATTGATAAGATTTGTGAAGTGATAGTAGGGATATTTAGATCAAGAGCCATAATCCTAAAGCTCCTCATCTGCATAGTGGATTAGCCTGTCTCCAAAATACTACGGTGTCGACAGCAAATATGAATGCTTAAGGAAAAGGTAATGACGACCATTCTGCGCTGGGGATATATTTCCTTCCTTTGCCTCAAGGGAAGATTGCTGTCTTGGGTGAAGTTACGTGTGGTGAACGGCGTTAATGATCCAATCTTTCTTTTCTTTCCATTCACGATTGTTGTTAGAATTCTTTAGTGATAAGAGTCTTGTCCTTCCACCAACTCTAAACTTCACTCCCTTGATATTCCTAAACCAGTCTTCCACCTTTACCTTCTCTTTGGTTCGTTCTGAGCAAGAACAGCCAGGCCTTACTCGTCAACATAGCATTTATCTCTCATATCTTCTTCCCGGGTGCAACCACACACATGTGGACACTCCAGCTTAAACGTCTTTGGCTTTGCTTGTAGGAACCTGATTCCACCTCTATTAGTCTCCTGATACGACAGGCAAAAGATAAAGGGGTAGTTTTCTTAATTCTTTATTAATACGTGAAATTTAATTGATATGGTATGTGAGTGGCGACATGCTATTAATGCTGTGGGATGGATGGCTTTGGTTTTGATCAATTTTATATGACAGCTAGAGAATGAATGTGTACAAGTAGTGTCATTGTTCGTTTGTTCCTGATGATGCATTAATAAGAATCTAGAATAAACATTTCAAGAGTAAAGTTTGTCTCTGGGAAGGGAAATATGTATATCAATATATACTTATCGCATCATATTGGTTTGCTATAGTACAGTACATTTAATCAGAAGTAAATAAATGACTGAAATCAGCTAAATGCTGCAAAAATATAGGAAGACATGGAAACGGAGATTAGGAAAACTGACGGAAATGTAAAGCATGAAAGTGGTTCATGGTTCAACCAATTCTTTTTATTGAAGGAGAAATAGAATCTCTTACTGAAACCATCACTGTCTAGATGTAACTACATCATTAAGTTACCTTAGTATCTTAAAGGTATAATACAGGTTTAAAAGAAGTATGAACAACGAATAGCACCAATTATCAAAGGAAGGATTTACCAGTGACGAAGTAAAGATGATACGATATGTATTGTTTCTTGCTGAACTACAATTCGTCTAATACTTACATCTAAGAGAAATCGTACTGCTGGATTCTGTTGGAGGGTTACTCTCACAGTATGCAATGACAGTCTCTAGTGTGAGATAGCTGGATCCACACTAGTCTCCTGTGGCAGGAGGAGAGCATCAAGAGTCTCCTATGGTAGGATTAGAATCTCACTTATCTCCTGTGACAGGAGTACAGAGTCGATGTCTTTTCCCCCGGACAAGAATGACTCCTGTGACAGGACTAGACACGTCCCTTGTGAGACCAGGCTTTTCCTACTTGATCTTGAGCTTTCTTAGTTTACCAGCAAAATGCTCAGAAAGTCCGCTATCCTTTCATTACGCAATTCCATTCTCTTATTCCATAACTGATAACGTTCATATCTTTATTTATTCATCTTTCAAGTTATCCAGATTTTTTCTTTTCAGTTGAGAGGCTGTATCTTGGTTGAGTGTTGACCATGACAACAATTCTTTCGCAGGAAAAAAGTTGCAGCCATGAAAAACTGGACAAGGCGGCCTCCTCTGGAAAGAGAAGGACTACAAATGATGGGGAGCAAGGTCATGGTCGTGAGTTGGTCGGCAGTGTAAGGGCATTATATAAGAGGCTGTGCACATGCTTACCTATCAGTACCAACCATACACAGTCAACATGAAGTTTGTAAGTACTGGACAATACTTACTGCTGTACTGTTGGCTTTATACGCCGATCTAAAAGTTTTCAAAGAGTGTATGTTCATTGTGAAATTGAATGAAATTGTTTCGGAAGTCTAACAGGATCAACAGTTCTAGTAACGTTTGATTTGCAGGTGATCCTCGCTGCCAGTAGCCGCTGTGGCCGTTGCCGCCCCTCAGTTCAACTACTACGCCCTGCCTGATGACTCCAGCGAGGAGATCCATGTAGTGCCCGTCCACCATAACCCTCGACTTGCAGACTCTAGCGAGGAGGTCAAAGTGGTTCCCGTCCACTACAAGACAGAATCCAGCGAGGAGGTTGAGTTCGTGCCTATCTTGAAGGACGTTCGCGTCCACGAAGAGGATGGACAGTACAGCTTCGAAGTGGAAACAGGCAATGGCATCCGTCTATCTCAGTCTGGTTCCCCCGACGGTGATAATGGCGCTGTGAACAAGGCTGGACAGTTCTCGTAAGTATCAGCTTCTCTAAAGTATTTCTGATTTGATGATGGTTAACATTCGAAACTTGGGAACCGTGTGATAGATATCTATTGACTGTACTTTTTATGACTCCACAGGTACACTGCTCCTGACGGCACTCCCGTCGTTGTGAAGTTCGTCGCCAACGAGTACGGCTACCAGCCTCAGTCTGACCTCCTGCCAGTGGCTCCCGCGTTCCCCCACCCAATCCCTCAGTTCGTGCTGGACCAGATCGCCTTCGCTGCTCAGGAGGACGCCGCTCGTGCCCGCGCTGGCTTGGATTCCTCAGAGGAGGTCGAGGTCACCGCCATCGTCCCTGCCCCTGTCCCCCGCACCCACCCATTACTACGCCAGCCCTCATTTTGACTCCTCAGAAGAGAACTAAGCTCCATCCTAATCTAAAGCCTAGCAGCTTTTGCGGCCTTTCTCAGTAAATGTGGAAATATGAATTATTTATTCTAAATGTATTTACGTGAATAAACCACCGGACTCCTGATTACCATTTTTGGCTTTCCTATTTGATATAGATCTACTTTTGTAGGCTGGAAATGATTTTTAAGTCTATATTTCCATTATGGTTATAGATTACATTAAACCTGTGGAAATGCGTGATTTAAAAAAGCATACATGGTCAAAACTTTGGAAAATCCATCGTAGCAGATTATTTCCCATCAACTGTTCCTTCTTACTCTTCCTGTTGTTTCTTGTTCAGTTTATGACGTAGATGGGATAATCCTCTTATCATACACTGAATATCTGTAAAATCTTGATGTGATGTGTGTATGTATAAGTACAAAAAGATACATTAAGACATACTAAATCTTTATCACATATAAGTGTGAGGTAAACGCCCAAAAATCAAACCTAAGAGACATGAGACAGATGATTCTATTTCACATTATTAGGGTATGATCTTATCTTTTGTGGGATTCCTGCAGTTTCAAGGTTGTAGTTCAGTCAGGACCATGGGTCTCTATATATTGACATTAAGTCAACAGAAAGCTACATTTTGGCTCATACAGAATTGAGAAATCACTCCTTCCCATAAAGTAATCCACACTACAAACAGTGATCGAAAATAATGTAGTTTTCGTGACCTTAAGTAATTGCTTTTTTGGGGTCAAGGACCCTAGTGCCTATGGTATGACCATGTTGACCCATATATACCTCATTACACCGTCTGCGAGGAAGATTTTATGCTCTAGGAATACTTTCCTGGGATATTCTTTGGTATTCACTGAGAAGACATTTGCTTTTGTTATTAGAATAATTAGATATTATTATGTTTTATTACCTGTATATAGATCTATGAATAGGAAACATGTGGTCTTTTCTTTTTCAAAGATTCTCTGTTGTTAAATTCTTGAGTGTTAGGAATCTTAGCATTATGATAGCTTTATTTTGGCCTAATGTAATGCTTTACGGGAGAACAAATCCTAGTTTCTTGAGTTGGAATTTCATATAGATTTTCTGATCCTAAAGTTTGCAGGTATATATTCTGTATATCACTGTATTCCATTCTACCTTAAACTTAGTGTTTGGAATGAAAGAGTTTAACCTAAAGAAAGACTTGTTCAGTGTATCATCGCAAACTTTTAATGCATCGACTGTCAAACTAAGGGAAAATTGAATGGGTGACTATAGATTACTTCTAAAGATCCCAGAGAATATGTAGTCCATAGCATTTTGTTTGGGAGATAACATAATACCAACTTGAGAAGTTAAGATTTCCAGATTGGTTCCTGTATTAGACATTCTAATCGACCAAACGCAGGTACTCATAATTCTGAAAACCTTAATACTCTAGAATTTAGGGGTTAGAATGTTCGAAAATGCTGTACATCAAGGCCACGTCTCATTTCTTCAACATCTACGTACAAATGAGAAGAGTATGATAATATTCAACTGTCACAGTAACACAAGTAAAAATCGAGTTGATGTATAATCTAATCTTGTGGTATACAATGTTCTTTATAGAGAATGTAATAGGGAATATACTAGTCAGACAAGTAGCAATCTAGGATGTAGGATCATTGAACGTAAGGGATCAGTAAGAAAACGCAGCTACTGTTAATCATATTCGCAGTGAAGACTGCGGCACGGAATGCAGTAATGCCAGAATCTATGTCAAAATGTAACTTCAGAATGAGAATTGTGAAAGCTAAATTCACACCCTGCACACCTTACATTGATTTCCATCAAGGGCAGTGGGACCCTTGTCTGACCTCGAGGACCAAGCTTTAGTGAAAAAAATTCCAAACAAAACAGGATTCGGAGCCTAGAAAAACTGGACAACACAGCCTTTACTAGTGAGAAAGGGACTATGTATGGGAAGGAGCAAGGTCATGGTTACGAAGTGGCCAGGCGGTCTATGGTCACTATATAAGACACCGTGTTGATGCTCAGCCATCAGTACCTAAACACGTACAGCTAACATGAAGTTTGTAAGTATAGCCAGTTATATGATCCACTTCTATTAGTTTTATTTTCTGATACAGAATTTCTTGTATCATCTTTTGCATTAACTCTGATAATGAATAGATTCTCGATCAGGAAATTTGACGCGATCAATGATTCGATGTTTGGTTTGCAGGTGATCCTCGCTGCCATTGCTGCTGTGGCCGTTGCTGCCCCGCAGTACGGCTATTACTCCCTCTCTCAAGACTCAAGCGAGGAATCTGATGAGGCGCTCGTCTACTACAGCGGTCATCCTGTAGACTCTAGCGAGGAGTTCGAAGTAGCGCCCGTCCAGTATAGTGCTCCTCCTCCAGACTCCAGCGAGGAAGTCGAAGTGGCACAAGTCCACTACAGTGCTCTGCCCGCAGACTCCAGTGAAGAGGTTGAGGTGGTGCCGATCTTGAAGGACGAACGCATCCACCTGGAGGACGGGAGGTACAACTACGATGTAGAGACTGGCAACGGCATCAGTTTATCCCAGTCTGGCTCCCCTGACGGTAATGATGGCGCTGTCACGAAGGCTGGACAGTACTCGTAAGTGTTTTAATTGTTTCTTTTTTCAGTAATTTCTATGACTTAAGATTGATTTGATATTCAATACATATGAACCAGTTCTATGAGAGAAATACTTTCAACTCTTTTTCTTACGACTCCACAGGTACATTGCTCCTGACGGCACACCCGTCGTTGTGAAGTTCGTCGCCAACGAGAACGGCTACCAGCCTCAGTCTGACCTCCTGCCAGTGGCTCCCGCGTTCCCCCACCCAATCCCTCAGTTCGTGCTGGACCAGATCGCCTTTGCTGCTGCGGAGGACGCCGCCCGAGCTCGTGCTGGCTTGGATTCTTCCTCAGAAGAGCTCCAGGTCACGGCCTACACCGCCCCTGCTGCTCCTGTGGCCCCTGTGGCCCTTGCCGCCCCTACCCGTTACTACGCCATCGCTGAATTAGACTCCTCAGAAGAGGTTTAAGCTCACGTCTTCCCCTTTTTCTACCCAGAGTAGCTTTTGCAATCGCCCAAGTGAATGTGGAAATATCTGAATGTATTTATTTTCTATGTATTGGAAAGAATAAATATTTGGTCCTCTTAACACAATATATGTTTTTCCTAATGTAGATTATCTTGTTATCGCAAGAAAGTACATGCCATAAAGCATAGGTGATAAAGAGATACAACTGCTCTAAAAAATCACTGGAAATTTTCTTGCAAAGCAATGATGTATTTCTCACATAATCTTAACACCATTTTTGAGATTTTATGACTCAAGTGATGAGCTAACTTTTCTGTCTCAGGAACCTCCTGCATCTGTAAATAAGCCGGGCACGTCTACCGGTCTGGTCTATAGGTCAAGAAGTGTGAGGACATGTGTGTGTGTGTGTGTGTGTGTGTGTGTGTGTGTGTGTGTGTGTGTGTGCTGAACAAATGAAATTAGAAATTAAAGATCGATGTCTTTGATGTGAAATTTTGATCTTTGGTAATATATATATATATATATATATATATATATATATATATATATATATATATATATATATATATATATATATATATATATGTGCGTTCCTATGAGTCCACGGGAAAAATGAAACACGAAAAGTTCCCTTGTGTACTTTCGTGTAATAATCATATCATCAGGGGAGACACAAGAGAGAAATATAACAGTCAGTAGATATACATCGAAGAGACGATGTATATCTACTGACTGTTATATTTCTCTCTTGTGTCTCCCCTGATTATGTGATTATTACACGAAAGTGCACTTGAGAACTTTTCGTGTTTCATTTTCCCCGTGGACTCAGGAATATCTTGATCACGCGCAAAATTGTGATCCTTTTCAATATATATGTATGTGTACGTATATACATGTGTATGTGGGTGGGATGGGCCATTCTTTCGTCTGTTTCCTTGCGCTACCTCGCTAACGCGGGAGACAGCGACAAAGCATGATAAGATAAAAAATGTATACATATATATATATATATATATATATATATATATATATATATATATATATATATATATATATATATATATTTACCAGAGCCAATAACAATTTTCGTTAACCATTTATGAAAGTTCATCAGTCATATGAATGATTTCATAACGTTCACATAAAATCTTATCTTAAATCCAAAACTGTTCCCAGATCCATCACTAAAAACTGAAAGTTTTGAGAAGATATAATTGTATTGGATGTCTGTATTGTGTGTGGTAACTCTGTCAAACGCCTGCCAGTATCAGGACTGTAAAGGTATTAACTTATCTACTTCATGATAATGGGATCGTTCCAGGCATTGACCTGATATTGAATATTACAAGAAGAAGAACGAGTTACTGCGCTGACTGTTGCAATGGAGAAACAAAGTCAACACTCATATATGACACGGTGAGGAAAACGAAATCGTTGGTAAGATACAGTCTGGAGCGATGGTTTTCAAAATATCTTAATATGTTCACTGTATCTTAGTTTCCCTACGACATGCATATCTATGAATTGGCATAATGGGATATCAAACTTCGGAATAATTTTCAACCAATATGAATATGACTAAACTGATCAGGAAAGTCATAGAAGGTATTTAGGAGTCCATTTCTTTATTGTTGATAATGTTGAAGAAATAAATAAGTCTAGGTATTTTCACAGTTTCTGAGGAAAGCTCTGAAAGCTACTGGGCTTCGGAAAGGAGACGGGAGCTTAAATCTCTTCTGAGGAGTGGAGATCGGCACGGGCACGAGCGGCGTCCTCTGCTGCAGCGAAGGCGATCTGGTCCAGCACGAACTGAGGGATTGGGTGGGGGAACGCGGGAGCCACTGGCAGGACGTCAGACTGAGGCTGGAAACCGTTCTCATCGGCGACGAACTTCACAACGACGGGAGTGCCGTCAGGTGCAGTGTAGCTGAATGTAAGAAAACATGAGTTACTGTCGTAGAATTGAATTAGTATAATGAGAATGTTTATAAACAAGTTTGATGATACTCCACTAAAATAAACAAAAGTTAGGTTAATACTCACGAGTATTGTCCAGCTTGGACGACTGCGTCATCAGTACCAACGGGAGAGCCGGACCGTGACAGGGCAATGCCGTTACCAGTCTCCACTTCGACGTTGAACCTGCCATCTTCGTCGTGGACACGTTGGTCCTTCAGAATGGGCACCACCACGATCTCCTCGCTGGAGTCGAAAGTAGGGGCACTGTAGCTGAACTGTGGGGCAGCGAGGGCCACGGCAACCAGGAGCACCTTGAAAGAAAGAAAAAACATGATGATTAGATAGACTATCATGATGTGAATGTAATATTGGAAAGGCCGAATAGGCTTCATGAGTAATTAATCTTTTTCCAGAAGACCTGAATTTTGGTGAAATTCACTGCACTCAATCACAAAAGTCTCTTATATGCAGCAATGCTTACCAAGGAAAAAAATGATACATTAGATCATCAGGTTGAAGTTTAAGTAATCAAAAGTAACAAAATATAATTGGTTATATCGATATCTGATTTATCCAAGGTTATGTTGTCTTTCGACAGCTTATATACGGTATGACCTTATACGTTAATTGAAATTGGCTGAATAACCTTTGAATGATTTGAAAGATTAGACACTTTTTCAATTTTTGGTATTAGGCATGCCAGAAACAATAAGAACAGTCCACTTCAGGATAAGAAATGAGCCCTGATTATCTTAACACAGTTGCTGAGATGCACATGAACTGTAGCTTGTATCTCTACGCCAAGTACTCACGAACTTCATGTTGAGTGTTGGTGATCAGTACTGGTGTGTGAAGTCCTCCGTTGCATCTTATATAGTCCCCGTCACCATACCTGGTTCTAACCTTGACCTTTCTCTTTTACGCTGGTTGCACTGTAGCTTACCCTTCATCGTATTTTGTAAATATTCTTCATCTCATAAACTACTTACGTTATGGGATGGATGATGTGCTCTCAGTGTGACTATAAGATGCCCTGCCACTGGTAGAGTTGTTTCAGTGTGTTCTCTTGAATATTGCGAGTCACATCTTAGCCTGGCAACAGTGGATGGCCTTCACTTTTTGTCTGGCAAGGGCCTAGATGGGCTGACAGTGTGACCTGTATGGGTCAGAGATAAAGGAAGCCTCTCTAATGCAGAGCGAAACACCTCTATCAGCTACGGGGATAATACCATTGAAATATGATATTTTCCAAGAACATTAGAAGACTTTTAAGAAAATTGTATTCTGCTCTAGGTGTCTTTCTTTCACTGTCACTATTCACTATCTTTTGTAAATATTCGATCGCGCACATTAATGAAATCAAATTTGCTTGATGGACAGGATTTCATCATAGTTTTATTTTTCATTCAAATTGTTATGCGGAATGTACCAATAAGTCTTTTCTTTAGGTACTGTCTACCAGACAAGTGAATCCTGACGTTACTCTTACTTGGGACCTCCTATTCAAGGTATCTATATAGGCGTTTGATGTAATTTGGAGGAGTTTTGCATGTCTTTCTCTTACTAGCCTAATCAAGTATGACCTAACCTTGGCTGACTTAACCTAATTCACTTAACCAACTTAATCGTACCTAAGTTTCAATATCATATCTTCAATCATTATGTATCTTACGACATCTGCTTCAGACGAAACAGTCGCCGCTAAACATAACTGTTTGGGCGATCGATCTCTTAGTACTGATGTACACCCATAGAATACGATGTGAATCATATCAAGGTATCCAAGGTCGATAGCTCAGCAGACGTCCTTACAGCCACGCTGGCCCATACTTTTGCATAAAACCTCGTAACTAAGCTGGGCAAAAACTGGCCACCCACCGCCGCTATCCAAGAGATAAATGACCTATAAAGAAATCAGGAGGTGAGTAGTTCCCGATAAAAGGGAATGTGACGAATTGTAATATTGACTTTCTATCACTCTGGAACACAAGGGAAGGTTGTATGTGAGAACACTGAAGGAATTAGCGGTAAGACAGTTAATCCTATGATTACTCTTTGCATAAGACACTTCCAATGGGAAAAAAAAAATCGCCTGGACTGTAAATGTGCCAGATAGTTCAACGCCTGTGGTTGGCAAACGTATGAAAATCATCATTTGAGACGAGACTGTAAATCATGTAGGAGAATGCCATCTAAATAGAGTCCCAGCATCGTGCCCGATACAATCTTTCATGTTAGATAAATCGGTCAGATTTTGATTACTATACGATCAATATTAATGACAATGTTGATGTCATTTATTCACACATTCATTAAGCATTCGATGAAGAACGTCACCAAAGATCATCAGCAAATACAAAGTTACATGCAAGTGATGGTGTACTTCGGCGACTAGAAAACTGGCTTTCTGGCCATAAAGAAACAGTAGAATTAATGGCCAAGCCTCAGAATAATTAGACGTAACAAGTGGAATGCCTGAGGGATCAGTCTTAAGAGTAATTCTCTTCCTGATACATAACAGATAATGATGATTGGGGTGTTATCGGACTCCGCTTGCCTATTGTTACTACCAGGAGGAATAAAACAGTCACATATGAATTTGAAGAAGGAAAGTAAAAAGACTAATATGAAAATATCATATGAAAGGAGACACGTCAGTGATATTTCTCAGCAGGGATATGGGTCAATTCATGTTTATGAGTTGTTTAATAACTAAAGTAACTTTGACCTACTGATATGACGATAAATTTTTTTTTTTAAAGTCCATAAGTGTAACTATTGCTGAGTTATTAACACGACAGAAAGGATCTAATGAGGGAATTTATTTGTGAAATATACATGAATGATCATTATGCCTTGTAGTTGTAAAAGTCAGTGAGATCGGCCACAGAGGTTCTGACTGGCATGAAGCCAGAATTATAATAATTCATCAGAGTCCTTCGCAAGGGCGCGGGCGGCGTCCTCTGCAGCAGCGAAGGCGATCTGGTCCAGCACGAACTGAGGGATTGGGTGGGGGAACGCGGGAGCCACTGGCAGGAGGTCAGACTGAGGCTGGTAGCCGTTCTCGTTGGCGACGAACTTCACAACGACGGGAGTGCCGTCAGGAGCAGTGTAGCTATATAAACATCAAATAACGAGTGATTAACATAAAAGGAAATGATGAATGTGTACAAGATCAACTGAAATTCACATCAAATAAACAAAATCATCTCATTACTCACGAATATTGTCCAGCCTGGATGATTGCGTTACTGGCACCATCGGGGGAGCCAGATTGCGACATGATGATACCGTTGCCAGTCTCCACTTCGACGTTGAACCTGCCATCCTCCTCGTGCACGCGTTGGTCCTTAAGGATGGGAACCACTTCGATCTCTTCGCTGGAGTCTACAGCGGGGGCACTGTGTGTAATTTGGAGGCCGGCGATGGCCACGACCAACAGGAGCGCCTGCCGTAGAAAGCATCACTGTCATTGCAAATTTTTTCCATGTCGTAAGGTTTCAGCGAATGTTCATTGCAGAATTGGTTCATGATGTATCATTAGATCAAGAAATTTTAAGAGACGAAGTGAACGCTAGCGTAAAAATCGAAACCACAGAATTCCCTCTGTGTGTCCAAAGTACTTACAAACTTCATGTTGCTTGTTGGTGGTCAGGATTGATGTGTGAACTCCGTTGTATCTTATATAGTTCCTCTCCACCGTCTCTCACTCTGGCCGTGACCTCTCCTGCCCTCACTGTCTGTTAAATCAGTTTGTGACTATGGGCTATAGTGTTTGCCAACATTATGGCTAAAGTACGATCTTTCTCTAACACACACACACACACACACACACACACACACACACACACACACACACACACACACACACACACACCCACACACACACACACACACACACACACATACACACACACACATACACACACACACATATATATATATATATATATATATATATATATATATATATATATATATATATATATATATATATATATATATATATATATATATATATATATATATATATATATATATATATATATATATATATATTGAAATATGTTTTTCTAAATGTTTTGGATAATTTATGCATCCAGGTTACAGTAGTGGGTGTTCACTCACTTCATATTCAAGATGCTTGGTAGACAATTGACTCCTTTTGGCTCTAGTCGCAGGAGCCTTTGTCTGCTTCATACTATTGGACATGGATAAATGATTCACAGTCTGGGACGTTCTTAAAAAGACTATAGAATTCCTCATGGTATGTTTCTGATGCCTTCATTTCTTTCCCATTAAGCTAATATCGACTTTCTTTTGGGAGAATGATTCTTTCTACACATCTATATGACGAATGTGTCTGAAAGGAGTTAAAGTATCCTTTCAGCTGACCTAATATTACGTTTAGTCTAACTAACTTTTGTCTTAAGAGCTGGACTCAGAAAATCCTCCTAATTTGCTCTATGCACCTTCATGCACAACTTAATTTTTATGCAACGCGACTAATATTTTTTTCATTGAACCTGAGCGTTCAAGCGAGAGAAATGTTTTGTCATGGATCATAAACGTTTTGCTGGATGCACAGCTTATCAGACCTCTTACCTGCGAACCATACCTGAGCTCATAAACTCTGTACTACAGCGAACAAAAACTGGGCGGCCACCGGCTCTGTCAAACAAATAAATGACCTTTAGTTACCCTGTAAGGTAGTTGTTCCTGGTATGGAGGAACCTAACTTGTAGTAGAGCTAACCTTTCATCAGCCAGGAATGGAGGGAGAGGTCATGGTCGAGAAAAGGGACGCTGAAGGAAAGGGAGTATATAAGACAGGTCACACACCAGCTTTAACCAGCAGTTCTCAACATGCAGATCGTGAGTGCTGCCACTAAGTATGCAAGGTTGAATGCTAAGGATTCGGCGTTATCTTTTATAAGAAGGGGTACTTTTGTTTATGATCTCTTGTATCATTCTGATATAGGGAGATGATGAATGATAAAAGATTGGCCCAGAGGATCTGTCTTTAATATGTGGAAGGAGCGTGGGAAGGGTAATATCGAGGGGATGGAAAGATAGAGTATAGGTGGCTTCCGAATATCAAATCCTGAACATCCAGGAGGAAAAGAAACGTGCATTGAATAGAATAAATTGGATCGATGTGGTATATGGGGGACGACGTGCTGTCAATGGGCTGAACCAGGGAATGAGAAGAGGTTAAGATAGACCAAGGAGTGGCTTATGGTGGGTGACGTGCTGTCATTGGGTTGGACCATGACATATGAAGCAGTTTAGATAGGCAGACCAAGGAGTAGTCTGTGGTACTTGACTATTCATGGCAGTGTCTGGTTTCGGGAGATAGTCCATGACAGTTAAACACTGCACGGGACAATGAGATACTGAAATAAATAGCATATATATATATATATATATATATATATATATATATATATATATATATATATATATATATATATATATATATATATATATATATATATATATATATATATATATATATATATATATATATATATATATATATATATAAAAAGAGCGTGATTGAGAGAGCAGAAGAGGGTGTTTTGAAATGGTTTGGGCACATGGAGAGAATGAGTGAGGAAAGATTGACCAAGAGGATATATGTGTCGGAGGTGGAGGGAACGAGGAGAAGAGGGAGACCAAATTGGAGGTGGAAAGATGGAGTGAAAAGGATTTTGTGTGATCGGGGCCTGAACATGCAGGAGGGTGAAAGGAGGGCAAGGAATAGAGTGAATTGGAGCGATGTGGTATACAGGGGTTGACGTGCTGTCAGTGCATTGAATCAAGGCATGTGAAGCGTCCGGGGTAAACCATGGAAAGTTGTGTAGGTATGTATATTTGCGTGTGTGGACGTGTGTATGTACATGTGTATGGGGGGGGTTGGGCCATTTCTTTCGTCTGTTTCCTTGCGCTACCTCGCAAACGCGGGAGACAGCGACAAAGTATAAAAAAAAAAAAAAAATATATATATATATATATATATATATATATATATATATATATATATATATATATATATATATATATATATATATATATATATATATATATATATATATATATATATAACATGAAAGACAATACATATTATCTTTTCACAGGACATCCTGGACGCCATGGCTGTGGCCGTCACCTGCGGAATCCTACCTGGAGGTCGAGGTGATGGCCATTGTGACAGACGACTACGCCCACGAGGAGGACGGGCGGTACAGCGCTGAAATGGAGTCTGACAAAGCCTTCTGTTTACCTGAGGCTGCGTCCCGCAATGATGACAGTGGGTTAGTATTCAATACTCAAAACAGATTTTACTTCAGTTCCTCTAAAACTTGGATGATCTATCTAGCAAGGGTCAATGGTTAACACATAAAGCCTATGGCACAGTCAGAATGCCCTGATTAGTGTATATTCATGAGGTCATCATGGTATGGCGTTGGATGTGATTCTTTAAAATTTGATATAAATAAAATAACACTATTGCTTCAGACTAGTCATTCTAATTCAGATGTAATAAGAATAATGCTAATTTCATTTTCTTAAAGACGGTGAATCGTGTCTTGATGTCACTCCAGCCACACTGCTCCTGTACGTAAGTCTGTGGTAATACGACTCGTTGCCAGCGAAACCAGTTACTTGCCTTAGCCCTTCCACCTGCCAGAGAGGCTTCCGCATTGTCTGACTTTCTGCCAGTGACTTTAGGGATTCTCAAGTCATCCCACAGTATGTGCTGTTGAGGACGATGAATGCTTCTAAGTCCTTAGAAGAGGTTAAACTATCTGCCCTCATCCCGGGTACACGACCACCCCTCCAAACACCAGCACTGTGACGCTGGCGTTTAAGAATGCATTCAAAATGTATCTAAGGTTCATAATAAATTCTTCATTAGATATATGCATATATATTTTGGTCACCTTTTAAGTCTACCTTATATTTATCGTCACTGATGATACAAAGATTCTCTGTTGTGTTTCCATCGCCATTCTTTTAATAAATGTAGTAATTGCAAGGTGCGAATACTCGTAAAGGCTAAGTTCATGTGATATGGCAGAGTCATTGTGCCACTTTTATTGTGAAGATGATATTACACATTCGAGAATTTCTTTGAACTGCTTCTTCCCCTTAAGTGAAAGATTTTTAGTACTGGTTCACATCAAAACCACAAAGCTTAACATCAGGAAGACAGTATAGAAGTCAGCTAACCAACCATTGTTCAGTAACATGAGAATCCTCATGTTGGTAATTTTGTGATCATGACTTAACTACGACGTATGAATGATCTGGTTTAATTACACTCAGTCGTCATAAAGAGGTAATGGATTTACAATCACACTGGTACCTTTAGACATAGATGCTTAAAAACCTAACGTTTGATGCCTTCAGTATAAGTTCTGCGTATGGAAAACCACATGCAAATATGAAAACTGTCAATTAACTTGTACTACATATATATATAAATGCATGTATTCATTTGTGTACGTTTCTGTGGGTAAGACGTAACTATCATGCATTTTCATTACATGGTGGATAACTTTTATCTAAGTCATGTACTGGTTGTCCTTTAATGTTGGTAACGGAGCCATGAACATTCATACAGCAACGTAAAGGTCTCACAGCGAAGCCTTAAGAGCTTATACAGGGATCTCATGTATCTAGGCCAGAGTTTTAAGTACTCCTATCACAATCTCAGATACTCATAACAGGGCCTCATAAACTCACAGTAAAACCTCAGCATCTCCATCCAAGCCTCAGTACCATTCACATCAGTGAATTAGGATCTCAGACTGAGGTCTTGCATACTCATACTATGGCCTCTAGTGGTCATATTAGGATTACAAGTACTCACACCCGTGTAATCTTTTCGATTTAGACACTCAAAATTATGATGGTCCGTGGATCACTACAGATTTCTACAATGAAATTCTACGGTGATAAACGACATCATTTCATTCTGGGATTAAGGGAAGAATTCTTTACTGAAGTTCATGTATATTCAGATTACTTAATTGATTAAAAGCATCCAGATAGTAGCATTGAAATGCAACGAATCTTCTCAACTGCTGTTATCTCATTAAAATCATAAGATGGAAGTAAACAGAAAGCCAAAGCATTTATGACTATATACTAAAAAGTTCCTAATTATTCAGGATCTCTTTCTTGTTGATGTTTACACGAATTATTTGATTATATAACTAATTCTTAATACCTTGTTGAATAAGGCCGGAACACATCAGGAATGGTTATCAACTGTAATGTGAAAAAGTCTGAATACTTAAGGCCTGGATGGGAGTGTTCCTCATACGTAAAGCTAACTATGTGTTCGTAGTGTATTATGTGAACGAATACCATCGTCACGATTAATACGATTTACCTGGTTATACAATTTGTATTTCATCAACACTATGCGAGAGATGAATTCCAATTTGTTCTTTGTGTTTTTGGTACATCTACATCCTAATTCGTCCTACGGATGTGGCAGAATATGTTCATATCGTACATTACCATGCAATGAAATACCTACGGAGCTTCATTACCTATTACAAGCAATTAGATATTTCGCTTGATTTTAATGGAGGAATAGAATTATCATGGGTAGTGTCATACTGATGAAAATGTACATTTGATACATATATGGGAGGCATCATAACGGATATCTTCTTCCTTATCAAGCAACATTCAGTATGAATGTAAAGCCTGTGAAATCTTATGAACAATGGTTTTTTCTTATTCTTTTATGATAAAATCTGGAAGCATCTGTGTCCATAAAACTATTTCGTAAAAACAGGTATGGTAATAACACGTTCAACTAAGAGTGTGGAATGACTCTTAGAATTCTAATCTACTGAAAAGATACCATACAAGAAGTGTTATTTTTGTTGGCCTGTTGAAGAGATACATCTAAGTCTGCTTAACGTTTATTTTGAAAATGTACAGCTAGAATAAATATATACAGTAACTGTATAATAATCATTGTGCTTGGCCGTAGAGGGGAGTAGAAGGAGGGTCCTGAATTATTAAGATTCGTAGGAATCATCGGCGCGGGCGGCGTCCTCTGCAGCAGCGAAGGCGATCTGGTCCAGCACGAACTGAGGGATTGGGTGGGGGAACGCGGGAGCCACTGGCAGGTAGTCAGACTGAGGCTGGTAGCCGTACTCATCGGCGACGAATTTTACAACGACGGGAGAGCCGTCAGGAGCAGTGTAACTGTTTATATAACAAAAAACATTTGTTACTCATAGAGAAGGTGATGCATAATGAATGTGCACATATGGAGAGCCATATATACTTTTGATCAACTGACAGAAAGTCATCATAATACTCACGAATACTGTCCAGCCTGCTGTACGACGCCATCGTCAGGAGTGTAAGACCGTGACAGTGCGATGCCGTTGGCAGCCTCTACTTCAACGAGGAAGTTTCCATGCTCATCATGGTAGCGAGTATCCTTTACAATGGGCACGAACTCCTCGCTGGACTCCCCAGTTGGGGCACTGTAGGTGAAGTGTGGGGCGGCGAGAGCCACGGCAAAGAGAAGCACCTGCAGTAGAAAGTATCATCGTTAATACCATGAATCAATATTTAAGCTTTAATTAAAAGCTTAATGTAAGAATGTTTCCAGAAACAAATAAGGATTAAGATAAAACGTAGTTGTATCGATTAACAGACAACGAGAGCACAAACTAAGGGAATTTGAATACATAAATCATTCTTTCATATGTCCAGTACTTACGAACTGCATGTTGGGTGTTGGTGGTCGGTACTGATGTGTGAAATCCTCTGCCGTGTCTTATATAGTCCCTGTCCACCGCCCTTTCTGTCTTGACCGTGACCTTGAAAGAAGGTTCTCCCGCTACCCCTTCTGTTCGTTCGTTTCTCTTTAAATCAGTTTGTCACTATAGGCTACAGTGTGTGCCATTATCAAACTAATAAGAATGATGCACATTTGTATACACTGTCCAGTGGTATAAGGAGGTATAGTATAGTATATCTTTCTGACGTCAGGAGTAACTGATGTAGCTTGGCAACAGTGGTCAGTGTCCACTTTTTGTTTGGATCGGTTGATGAAGGGGAGGCAGTTGACCTGTATGGGTTCGCCGGTTGAAGTAAACTTTCTCTGACTTAGACTGAATTTTATGGCTGACATACCTAGCTGTAAAATGATGTCAGAATAAAATCTCGTCAAAAAATCATCTTTTCTAAAAAGATGTTACATTTCTCAGATTAACATATAATGGTTTTGTATCTCTTTAAGTTAGTATCTTCCAATACTTTGTAAAATATATCCTCCAAACATTTATAAGAATATGTACCTATGACTGGAAATGCAACTTTTCCTAACTGTTTCCGCATATTTCACATCAACTGACTTGAGGTATACCATGACCAAGTACCATTTCAGTTGCTAAGCACGAAACAAATTTAGCGTGGGTTCCACTCAGCGCCAGGATACGTCTATCCTGGTTTAATGCGATCGTCGCCAGGTATGAGATATGCTGGATATACATTTCTTGATATATCTAGGAGTGCTCTTCCATCATTTGTAAGTAACGCTTCTAGCTCTTTCGCTAGTATCCTCTCCTGAGAAGAAAAGCTGATCTAGTCGCGCAAATAGAATCTGCCTATATCATGAAATCATGTGAGAAAGGGTATCCACACACCTTGTGTCCCTGTACCGATCTTTCAACCACATTACCAAACAAAATAAGTGTCTTTGACCCTACATGAGTTCCCATTTCGATTAATAAAATTTTACCTACTCTATAAGTTTTGCACACAACCTTATGACCGCACGAACCCATAGTATATGATACAATTTCTTTACTGCATTTGGATTAGGTTTGATTGACAACACCTGCAAAAGAGATAAATGACCATAGAGTAGTTGACTTGTGTGGGGGTCCAAGTAAGGAAAGTGAATGGGCAGGGTAATCCCCGGTCAAGTGCCAGATGACCTGATTTGGGGGTGGAGGTTGTGCTTACTGGCGACGAGATGTACTTCAACAGACTTCCGTCAGGTGAAGTATAACTGAAGGGGAAGTAAACCCTGATATATTGTTATGATGCTGATGTCACATGATGTAGATGCACTTTGCCACTGATATGGTTATTTGCCAATATTCAAATCAGTCTTAACATCTTCTTAATATGATCAAAATGAAGAATTACTATTGTGTGTGTAGAATTAGAACCTCAAATTCTATGTAGAAAATAAGTACTGCGAAAATGTATTGTATTAAATGATGTACGGTTTAGATGCATATGTATCAGTGCTCATGCGTATATGAATATTGGAGGCTGAAAACGATGAGGGAGTTTGTTCACGGAATTTGACATAATCTCTGTTCGTTTGTCTTTCATTTTAAGGATAGTCTTGTCCTCTCTCACTCTCTGGGAAGATAACTTTGCTTCGCCCTCTTTCTCATCCTCTGAAAATGAAGTCACTTTCCTCCCAAGATTATCAAAATGTGGCTGGATTATTGCCCTTATTTTTTCCTTCATCATTCATCTATCTACAGAATACTTTCACTTAAAGTTGCTGAAAGTTATTCATCACGGAGGTCAAGTCCAGTTTTTGCTTACGTTAAGGTGTTTTTGTAGTGCAGTGTGGTCCAGAAGGACAGGTATCTAACCTCTATAGGCAAGCCTTTCTCTAATCCAGGTGGAACTATGCAGACAGACATAGATTTTAAAAGTATCTTGGACATGAATCATATTTGTAAAACGCTTGTTTTTATATACATGTGCACGTTGATGACCACTGTGGTATACCTTGGAGTTTGGAATGCCTTTTAGATGGTTATTTTTAGCGTGTTTTATTCTTTCCAGTCTGGTCGGTGGCTAAAGGCAAAACTTACCTACACCAGTAGTAGCTGCTCAGTGTCTAAAGTGTTTCACATGTATATTGAAATGCCATATTGGGACGTTCTTTCCTGTCCTATCTTATGGATGGTTAACTGATCGAATTCTTTTAGGCTGTGTTTTATTGGGATGATGAATAAAGTCTTCGTCTAGAAAATGGCTTGTCAATATAGTCATGGACACGTATGTATCAGTATATCAATGACTACCTCATATCTCAAGATTATCATATATGATGAATTTACTGTTTTTCAGTGCAAAGCAGACTTCTAATGATTCACTCCATTTTGGCATAACTTTTACAATTGATTCTTAATAAACTTCCGCAGATCTACTTATCACAGTGTGATCCTTTATCATAGAGAAAAACGGTCAATCTAAGGTGTTCTACAGAACATAGCTCCAGCAATTTGTTTGATTTATTAGAATGCGCCATTATTCAATGACTGAAGAATCCAGAGAAAAGGACACTCTCAGCACTGCAACCATGCAGGGTATATAGGAAATAGTAATTAGTTGTGGAAATATTGCTTTATAAAAGATATTCCTCTGGCTTATGTGGGACGTAAAATCTATAGGAATGTACTTTTTTAATCTAGTTAAACGAAAATGTGACCTGAAGAGTCATATAGTTTCTGATTATGGCAGGTTTGATATAAAGACAATTAGATGCTTGATCTTTGTAAGTATGAAAACATACACAAAGAAGGAATATTTTCGAGTGTTGTATGTTAATCTCAGTGAACAAGCATAAAGGTGGGAAGGGGTACGTGGCCAGAGCTATTAGACTTCACCAGGAAATAACTGGGCAAGGAAACGCTGGAACTATTAGCAGGTGATCTATTACGGAATAGTTCGCTGTTGCCCAACCAGAGTGCCAGCAAGTGCAGTATAGCTCCATAGATTTGTCCTTCGTAATAACGATGGCCTTGACCTTCCTCAAAGTTTGATAGGAACATTTGCATCGCTCTCTTTCTCAGATCCTCTTAAGATATAACATTATAAGTTTTGATATTTTTTGTCAATAAACTTTCTTGCATCAGTAGACTGGAAGAGGCAAGTCATTCCTTGTGGTAGGGCAAAAAATGCAACCCATATACGTCAAGTGCGTCGTACAAATAGAAGTAGGAGGGGCAGTAGCTGGAACTGGAAACTCTCCCTTCCTGTGTTATTAATTTTTCAAAGGAAAGAACGGAAGAAGCCAAGCGAGGAATTTTCTTCAGGCCCAGTCGTCCGCTCCTGACGCTACTTCGATATGATGAAGTGAGGGTTTTCAAGTTTTATGACTATGGTCTACTAAGAAGAACATGTATACGTTTCATACGCTTTTATTTTGAATATTTGAAGAAAGAATAAATATATCCGAAAGTTGTACATCAATCTCATCGATCAACCATTAGAGGTGGGAAGGAGTATGGAGCCGGAGTCATTAAGACTCGTCAGAATCATTCGGGTGGGCACGGGCGCGGGCGGCGTCCTCCTGAGCGGCGAAGGCGATCTGGTCCAGCACGAACTGAGGGATTGGGTGGGGGAACGCGGGAGCCACTGGCAGGTAGTCAGACTCGGGCTGGTAGCCAAACTCGTTGGCGACAAACTTCACAACGACGGGTGCGCCATCAGGAGCAGTGTACCTGTATATACAACAAAGCCAGTGTTACCAGGATCATACATGCTGCATATAAATCATGAGACTGAAAGATCAGATAAAAGTAATCAAAACTTTCTAAATGTTATCATGATACTCACGAATATTGTCCAGCCTGAGTTTGTGCGCCGGTGTTAAAGGAATAGGAACGTGAAAGTGCGATGCCGTTGCCAGTCTCCACTTCGACGTTCCTACTCCCTCCTGGCCCATGGACGTTGTCATATTTCAGTATGGGCACCACATTAAGCTCTTCACTGGAGTCTCCAGCTGGTGCACTGTAGCTGAACTGGGGGACGGCGATGGCCACGGCGAACAAGAACACCTAGAATAGAAATACTATCTTTTTGTGTATGTTCACAAAATAAAATTTCAGTCATATATATATATATATATATATATATATATATATATATATATATATATATATATATATATATATATATATATATATATATATATATATTTATATATATATACGTTTTAAACGATTAACCGAATCGTGCAGTTCAGATTACATATATAGAGAGTATAAGAACGTGAAATATCTTATTCGTATGTGCAATACTAACAAACTTCATGTTGACTGTTAGTGGTCAGTACTGATGTGTAAGGTTCTCTTACGTGTCTTATATAGTCCCAGCTTACCATCTCTCCTTCTGACCGTGACCTTACCATACTTAATTATGTGGTTGGAAATATCCCCATTCCTCCTTCTTTCATTTTTTGACATTCTACTGAAGTATTTCAGTATATTCTTGTATGTGTGCTGCCATTCTAATCTGAAATATGATTTGCCGGTGGTATATATATATATATATATATATATATATATATATATATATATATATATATATATATATATATATATATATATATATATATATATATATATATATATATATATATATATATATATATATATATAGTTTTGTTGTGTTTTCCCTAATGCGTTTGGGGTTATTTGAGTAGCTCGACAACGTCCATTTTTTTTTGTTTGCTGAAGGTCAAGATAAGGTAATAGTTGACTTGTACGGCCTCCGGGCAAAGGAAGTGATAGGGCAGGGTAACTGCACAGCTAATGCCAGGTGTTCTGGTTGCGGACTGACGGCCATTTTAATCAATGACGAACTTGTTACTTTGAGTAAACTGTTATCATATGAAGTAGAAATTGACAAAAATAAGATTACGTTTATATGATCCTGAAATGAATGACACATCATCTTTGTATAGATGTCGTAAAGCAGTAGATTAGAGACACTATCTAGCGTGGATTATTGAGCTAATTACATAACTGGAACAGCTGACCTGAGACAAACTGATTTCTTTTCCAGTCTTCATGTTCTCATTAAAGTAACCGTCCTCTTTAAAGTTTAGTTTACATTTGTGGCTCTAGGACTGAAGGATAGGTCGCCGATTGTCACAGGTGATGTTCTTGTAAAGTTAAGATGTTGAATATCAGCGTTTCGTGTAAAGATAAGATAATAGATGTTAAGATAAAAGTCTTTCTTTCAGCTATATAATAAAAATGATAAAGGACATCATCCATGTACGTGTTAAATGAACTTATAACAACTCTCATGAACTTCATGACGAGGTTTGGTGGGTGATAATGACAAGGGAGCCAATTTATTGTACCATCTATAGTTCCTGTCTGCTTTACCCCTCTCTTTATTAACGAGATTATCATCTTTTTACGCTATTCATATTTCCCAAGAACACTTTCACTTACTGTTGCTTGTCGTTTATGTAATTCGCATCGTTTGCATCAGAGAAACTTTTTATAGGAGGGTGTGGTTCTGAGCCATAGTCGCCTAACCTCTATAATAGGTGAGAGGACGTACCTTCTTTTAATCGGGTGAGACTAATAAGAATTGTTGGCTCCTCTAGATAGATAATTATCCGTACGGTTTGTGTCTGATTTTGCAAATTAGGGTGAAAAATTATTCGCTGAAACTCCTTTTTTTTTTTTCATGGCTAACTTAAGCTTGATTGGATATTTCACAGATGTTATTTTATCACACACACTCTCACTATCAGTCATTTGTTGCTACGCATGAATTTTATATCAAATTCATGTAACATTCTAGTTAAGTTCCTTTGTAAGTTGGTGGTTTAAAGTCGTTTCATAAAATGTAATGTGTTTACAGATATGTACACACTCAGACTGGACTAGATACATTGTTAACGCGCCCATCTGCATTCACTGTGCAGTGTAAGTTTTACATTGGAATATATCATTGTAACAAGAAATAGTGATATACTACTTTTTGGTCGATGACACAAATATGAAAGTGAACCTTGGAAAGAAAAAGTATTATCATTAACGCCCACCCTCTTAAATTCTATTTCCTCCAATGAACTTCTATTTACATCTCATACCACTTTCTTTCCGTAAAAAACTCATATTCACAGGAGCTATTTGCATTTGTTATATGGAATATGTAGAACTATCCTTAACATTTGCCACGAAAGGTATATTGCTATATGATGAATTTACAGTCTACTAGCATCATCTTAATTAGGGAATTAAATCATACCTCGTCTTATCGTCAGAAACAAAACTATGCTGAATTTTTGAGAAACCTGTGGAGTGGAACCTTTATACGAAGGAACTCTTAGCGTGAGTATTGAAATTTTGTAATAGTAAACATTATTTCATTAACAGATTGAGAGAGAAGCGTTCTAATTAGATTTGTATTGCTGAACTCGTAAACCTTTTCTCTTAATTCTTCTAATATTTTCTAAAAAGTTCCATGAATAGTTATTTTGTTATGACCTCATGTTGCTCTTTCTTTGCATATTTCCAAAAGAGCTATCCATTGTCAACATCATCAATATAATCAAGAAACTCACAGATTATCAAGAACTTTTATCAGTTTATATCGTCAACTTCCCTATGAATAGGGTTTGAAATCTGCTAAACGGGATTATTATAAAGATGAACAATAAGATTGTGGAAAATTTCCCATTTTTGCATATATAACACACTGAGAAGTCATGAAAAAAATCACCAATACATTGAGTCTCAAGGAGAGAATATATGTTTTCGGACAGTTGTGATCGGACAGCTGTGATGTGGTATCTTGGAATTTGTGTTAAAACTTCCAGTCAGATCAAGACCCGTAGGACGGCTACAACAAGAATGATACGTTCAGGGTTCTAAGGAATATATTTACTAATGCTTTACAGTTTATACATCTTTATTTTGAAATATACATGGATAATAAATATATCGTTCTACTGTACAACATTCCTTGTGATTGACACAAGGATGGGAAAATGTAGGAGACCTTAGCCATCAGACCTCATCAGAATCTCTGTGGAGGGTACGGGCGCGGGCAGCGTCCTCCTGAGCAGCGAAGGCGATCTGGTCCAGCACGAACTGAGGGATTGGGTGAGGGAACGCGGGAGCCACTGGCAGGTGGTCTGACTCGGGCTGGTAGCCGTATTCGTTGGCGACGAACTTCACAACGACGGGAGCACCACCAGGAGCAGTGTACCTGTATATACAACAAAGAAGGTGTTAGTGTCACTTTTAGTTATAGGTGCAATAAGATGGCATGCATATTAACAGTTAGATATCATTCTCTCAAAGTATCCAAAGGTTATACTCACGAATATTGTCCAGCCTGAGTTTGTGCACCACTGTCAAAAGAGTATGAACGTGAAAGTGCGATGCCGTTGCCAGTCTCCACTTCGACGTTCCTACTCCCTCCTGGCCCATGAACGTTGTCGTACTTCAGTATGGGCACCACATTAAGCTCTTCACTGGAGTCTCCAGTTGGTGCACTGTAGCTGAGCTGGGGGACGGCGATGGCCACGACAAACAGGAGCACCTACAGTGAAAGATATATCTTTTATTGTACGAATCTATAAGAAGAATATTCATACGTTTATTGTAAATATTGCTCTCAAAACAGAATAAGTTAAACATAATGCTGTTGTTGAAGCGACTGATACTGAAAAAAAGCTGCACTCACAAACTTCATGTTGAATGTGAGTGGTCACTACTGATGTGTAAAGTTCTCTACTGTGTCTTATATAGTCCCTGCCTACCATCTCTCCTTTTGATCATGACCTTGCCATCCCTGAATGTCTGTTAGGAAGTTTTCCTCTCAATCCTTCTTTGAAAATTATTTCTGCTAGTGCAGGTTAGTGTGTTCGCTGCCATTACGACGGTAAAGTAATATCTTATTCTTAGATATATCTAGATAGTATTCTTCTGAAACTTTTCAGCTTATGTAACAATGGATCTGGTGTAGGAGTCCAACTTTGTTTACCGCAGGGGTTGAAGAGGCAATAGTTGACCACCGCCTATTCAAACGCGTTAAAGAAAAAGTGGACATCGACACCCGTTAGAAAGCTACATAAAAAAGTTAGCATTA
Organism: Panulirus ornatus; assembly: GCF_036320965.1. NCBI lineage: Eukaryota > Metazoa > Arthropoda > Malacostraca > Decapoda > Palinuridae > Panulirus > Panulirus ornatus. Next base: position 19,982,448 of record NC_092292.1, read on the forward strand.
ACAGAAACAACTCTAAAAACATTTATACCATTGACAAAGCATGTGTTAGCCATAATGACAACAAACACTAAACTATAATCATACACTGCTATAACAAAAACACAATCAAAGGAGGGCCGAGACACATCCAACCAGAGTCAAGGATGGCAAGGTCATGGTCATAAGAAGGGGCGTTGAGAAGGGACTATATAAGCCACGGTAGAGGACCTCACCACATCAGTACTGACCACTAACAGTCAACATGAAGTTTGTGAGTACAGTGTATATGAATTAGAATTCTTTGCAGTTGTGCATCCATCATAAGGAGTCTTTTCAATTATATTTCTCACATTCTGTTTTGTAAGCAGCATCTACAATGAAAATATTAAGATATTTACTAAATCTTATAAACTCATACGATAAAAGTTATGTCTTCCGTGACAGGTGCTCTTGTTCGCCGTGGCCATTGCCGCCCCCCAGCTCAGCTACAGTGCACCAACTGGAGACTCCAGTGAAGAGCTTAATGTAGTGCCCATACTGAAGTACGACAACGTCCATGGTCCAGGAGGGAGTAGGAACGTCGAAGTGGAGACTGGCAATGGCATCGTACTTTCACGTGCCTACTCTTTTGACAGTGGCGCACAAACTCAGGCTGGACAATATTCGTGAGTATCAAGATAACCTTTGGATTCTTTGATAGAATGATAGCTTACTGTTAATGTTTGTGCTATCTTACTATACATATAACCAAGGATAACACGAACGCCTTTATGTTGTATAAACAGGTACACTGCTCCTGGTGGCGCTCCCGTCGTTGTGAAGTTCGTCGCCAACGAATACGGCTACCAGCCCGAGTCTGACTACCTGCCAGTGGCTCCCGCGTTCCCCCACCCAATTCCTCAGTTCGTTCTGGACCAGATCGCCTTCGCTGCTCAGGAGGACGCTGACCGAGATTCTGATGAGGATTAATAACTTAGGTCTCCTGCATTCATTCCCATGGATTACTGTACAAATGTCCACTGTATTTATTCGACACGTATATAGAATAAAGGTTATTCAAACATGCATGCGTATTTTTAGTTCGCCAGCAACAAGTAGATTCCTTAGGAACTGAAAGCTAACGTTGTCATCATACTAAATGAAAACCCTTTTTATATTCACGTAAATCTTCAGTAGATCTTTCGCCACATGCTGTGCAAACGAATGTGTGACTAGAATACCTCTTATCTTTTTACGATGTTTCCATGACTAAGTACTATTCCTATGTATACTGTGTGGTTATTGTAAAATTTTGTTATCACAGTGGGAAAAAAAAATCAGCGATAAAGTAACACCGATTGTGTTACAGGTGTTGTACTGTCATGTGTTTTGTGGGTCATGAGTTAGAAAACACATTTAGAATTCAGATATCTTGAAATTCTTTACGTATGACATAAAGAAAACATTTTACATCCCCAAAACGGTAAATAACAATAACAACAAAAATGTGCTTTTAAAGATCGAAGGTTAGATAATTATTGTTTAGATGTACTAACATAAGTATGAAATAGAATTTTCGAAGTTATCACTAATTTAAGAAAATGAATACGATTAGAGTATATCTTTATCATACTACATGCGTTATTCGACAAATGGCGGGAATGGTAGGTTTATATGCCACTTTATAACAACTGTGTATAACTGCTACTTGTGCAACTTTTTCTATGGAAAATTAGTAGCACATGATGAAACACAGTGGATCACAATATATATGGAAAAGAATTACAAAGGTAAGGATTAGATTTTTTCATCAATAAACTTTCTTTTATCAATAGATGTATAGAAAAAGTTATGATAAGAGTCTTATCATGGAACTAGTTCCACTTATGCCATTTTTTTGCATAGTCAGTAATAAGTTTCGCGAAAGTTATGAGCTTTTGCTGCTCTTTCTTTTGAATTTTTCAGAGATCTGGTCATTGTTATCACCGTTATTATGATTAAAAAACTTGCAGATCATCCAAACCTTTTAGCAGAGTATATCGTTATCCAAACCTGTGATCAAATTTGACACTTACCGATTCCATATGATATTTCTAAGAAAAATCTTAATGGACGGTGATATTTTCCTTAGAAGATTTATATGTTTTTCAGAAAATTGAAATATAGTTTTCTGACATTCCCAGTTTAGTATCAACGGATTCATAAGTTTTGAGTACATTTGCTGGCTCACGTTCTGCCAAGCATCGGTCACTAAAGACCATAGAACAACCAATATTGATATCTATTCATTTTCTTACTCTGGTATCGATGGTTTCCAACATTCACGTATAATGTATCGAAATCTTATGTTGTGATGGAACTTCTGTTTGAGTAAACGGCATTTTTGTTATATATTTCTCTCCACAGCGAAGGGCGTAAGATCTGTGAATTGCTTGAAAGTGAAAACAAATTTTATTCAGCATAAAAAGAACTGTTAAGATTTGCGGGGCAAAATGAGCGTACTTTCTTTTGGACAACTTAAAAGGCATAAGTATGTATGATAGATTTTTATTTTTGAAATATACAGAGAGAATAAATATGTATCGGGTATCAGTACAATATGATTTATCACAGAGGTTTTGAGTCATTAGGCCTCATCAGAATCTCGGTCAGCGTCCTCCTTAGCAGCGAAGGCAATCTGGTCCAGAACGAACTGAGGAATTGGGTGGGGGAACGCGGGAGCCACTGGCAGGTAGTCAGACTCGGGCTGGTAGCCGTATTCGTTGGCGACGAACTTCACAACGACGGGAGCGCCACCAGGAGCAATGTACCTGTATATGCAGGAAAAAAAGGTCTTATTGTTACCTTTAGTTATAAATACAGTAATGTGGCATGAATATTAACAGTTAGATATTATCTTATCAAACTATCCAAAGGTTATCTTGATACTCACGAATATTGTCCAGCCTGAGTTTGTGCGCCGGTGTCAAAGGAGTAGGAACGTGAAAGTGCGATGCCGTTGCCAGTCTCCACTTCGACGTTCCTGCTTCCTCCTGGCCCATGGACGTTGTCATATTTCAGTATGGGCACCACATTAAGCTCTTCACTGGAGTCTCCAGTCGGTGCACTGTAGCTGAACTGGGGGACGGCGATGGCCACGGCGAAAAGGAGTGCCTGCCATATAAGGCATGATTCTTGTTATATGAGTTTATAAGAAGAAATTCTGCCGTATGTTTGATATAAATGATATCTTTGTTTAATGGAATAATTGTTAGTTAACAGAAGGATTCACCGAAAAATTTTCGGTGAAGTGACTCATGAACACAAATGCTGAGAATAGTAACACATATAAACAGTACTTACAATCTTCATGTTGACTGTTAGTGGTCAGTACTGATGTATAAGGTTCCCTACCGTGTCTTATATAGTCCCTGCTTACCATCTCTCCTTTTGATCATGACCTTGCAATTCCTGATTTTCTGGTTGGAAGTTTTCCTCTCCATCGTTCTTTAGTATTTTTTTTTGCAGTATATAACTCAAGGTTAATGTATTTGCTACCATTATAGCTGAAATATGCCTTTCCACTTTGAGAGATGGTTAAATGATATTTTGTGTGACTTTACAGTTTTATATGACTAGACGGCAGGAAAAGGAGTCCAAATTCTGTTTGCTACAGATCTTGAAAAGGCAACAGTTAACCACCGCCCATTCAACCGCGGTAAACAAAAAGTGGGCACCTACATCTGTTGGCAGTGTACATAAAAAACCTCAGCAGTAACAGAAACCACTGTAGAAGTATTTATATCACTGACAAATCATATCCTATTAATCATAACAACAAACACACTGACCTATAATGATGTACTGATATAGCAAAACCAGAATTAAAGAAGGAGGGACGGGGAAACATCTACCGGACAATAAGGGATGGTAAGGTCACGGTGCAAAGGAGGGGCGCTACGCGGGGACTATATAAGCCACGGTAGAGAACCTTGCACATCAGTACTGACCACCAACAGTCAACATGAAGTTTGTGAGTACAGTGTTCTTTTCACAGTGAGTCGCTTCATCAAAGAAATATTTGTTAATCAAATATATTTTGTGAACAACA